>NC_087070.1:50994754-51138929 GCF_963678635.1 Symsagittifera roscoffensis | reverse complement strand
TGAAATTGTTTGCCTAGTTAATTGTCACAACGTTTTGCTGAGTATACTGTCATTAGATGTCCGATGGTTTCACTATATGCAACTATCTGCTAAAAGGAGGATTTCTTTTTGTTGGTTATTTTTATCATCTGCAACCGCTTGCTGATTTTTGTATCTGCAAATATTAGTTAAAATCAAACCTTGCTCGCATTTGATGTGTTTGCTGGGTCTGTTTTATGCATGTATCTGCAATGATAAATATCAGAAAATATCCGCATCGTCAAGTCTGATAGTTTATGCTGTGTTTATTATCTTCAGAACCTACAACTTGGAAAAATCTGCTGATTTCATTGTCTACAATCATATGCAGAGTTCAGTATGTATCAGTAACTGCTGCTGTCGTCGTTATCTACAAGCATCTGCTAAAATAATTTTTACTATTTTCTGGTGAGCTCAGTGTCTTCAGATGTCTGCTGATTTCACTATCTCAAGTATCTGCTAAATTGAGAATATTTTTGCCTAAATCAGCATTTGCAAACAACCGCTTACTTCAGTGCTTGCTTTTTTATTCTGAGTTTATAAACTGGGGGTGTCAGCTGAGTATACTGCCTGTAATTATCTGCTGAGCTCAGTATCTACATCTACTTGATGATTGCGAGTATTTGATACATTCAAATTCTGCAAATATCTGCTGAGCTCTGTATCGAAAATTTTTTTAAGCTGAGAGCGGTAACTGTTCAATATCTGCGCTCGTTATGTTCAAGTATCCGCTGAATCAGTATGTACTTGTCTATGTTGTGTTCATCAAATGCAAAAGTCAGCTGAGTTCAAAATTTTCTTTTAAGTTTGCAAGATTACTTCGGAGCTCTTTTTTGGCAATGCCTATTGATTTTACAACACGTAGCTATCTGCTGATTTTAGTATGTGTAAGCATCTCCGAATAAGATTTATATGCTGAATTTGGTTTCTGCAAGCTTCTTCACTGTTCAGTATTGGTAATTAACCCTTAAGTTCAGTAGCAGAAACATCTGCTGAGCTTAGTATCCGCAAGTTTCTCCCAAACTCGGTGTCTGTAAAAACTCTTTTTCTGCAAGTTTCCGCTAACTTTTCTATCTAAAGGTATCTGTCGAGTTTTGCGCTCGCCCTAATCTGACGAGCTCAGTATCTGCAAAACATCATTGATATATGCTTGCCTAATTTAATTTCACTGCATCAATTGTCCGCTGATTTCAATTTTATCTGCAAGTATCCGCTGAGTTCATAAATTGCGAATTTTTGATAAAATTAGTATCTGCAAGAATCTGCTGAATTCAGTATCTGTAAGTATTTGCTGTTCGTTTTGCCTGCTGTTCAATATTTGCTGTTTAAAATGAGTTCCTTTTCTGCATGTTTTGTGCGAGTTTGGTGTCTGCATGTATGTGTTCGTTGAGTTCACTATCTGCAAGGTTAAATCTGACGTTTTTAAGTGTAACATCTGTTTTGCTATATGCAAGAATCTGCTGAATTCAGTATAGATAGCAATCTCCAAATTAATTTTTATCTGCTGATCTCAGTATCCGCAAGTTTTTCCCTCAACTCAGTATCTGTAACTTTCGTGTGAGTCCAGCATCCCTAAACATCGGCTATTTTTACTATTTTGCATTTATCTTTACAGCTCGAAGTTTACAAGTACCTGCTGACTTCAGTACTTTAGTAGTGTCAAGTATTTTATATATGCATTTATATGGTGAGTTCAGTAACTGTGGGTAAATTGAGCTCTGTTTTTGCAAGCATCCAGTGAGTTCATGGTCTGCCAGTGTCTGCTGGCATTAGCATCTGAAAACATTTGCATTGTTCGTATCTGCTAATATATGCCAAGTTATTCACTGAAAGTATCTGCCCATGTCATTATACAGTGTCGGCATGCATCATTCGATTTTGTTGTTCGCTAGTATCTGATGAGCTCAACAAATTCGCTTATCTGCTTAGTCAGTATATGCCTGCCTATGTTAAACTCACCAATTACAAGTATTCGCTGGTTTCAGTAACTGCAACATTCTGCCGAATTCAGTATCTTCAACTGTTTGCTGTATCATTTGCTGCATTGAAGTGTATGCTGTTCAAAATGAGTTCCTTTCCTGCAAGTTTCTGCTGAGTTTAGTATTTGCTAGTATTTGATAAGTGACTGCAAATGTCTGCCTACCTTAGTTATCTGCAAATTTTCGCGCAGAAAAAATTCGCTTTGTATCTGCAACTATTTGCTGAATTCTTTCTCTGCAAGTATCTGCTGCTGACTTCAGTACCTGAAAGTTTTTGGCATGGCTCATTGTCACAATTTTTCTGCTTCTTCTGCTTATTTCAATATTATCTGCATGTACCCGCTGAGGTTAATAGTTGTTAGTAACCAATGAGCTCATTATCTTCAAAATCCGCTTAATCAATAAGTACTGGTCTATCTTCAGCTCATTAAATGCAAGTCTCTGATGAATTTACTAGTATCTGCAAGTATCTGCTGAAATCGGCATTTGATCTTACCTGGTGAGTGCAGTGCCTGCAAGAATCTGCTGTTCTTTTTGTCTGCTGTTCAATATTTGCTGTTCAAAATGAGTTCCTTTCCTGCAAGTTTTTGCTGAGTTTAGTATTTGCAAGTATTTGAGAAGTAACTGCTACTAAATGCCGAAAACAATAACCACAATCATCTGCTGATGCCAAAATCTATAAAAGTCTGATGATTTTAGTATCTTCAGTTATAGGTTGAGTTCAGTATCTGCAAGCTTCGGCTGCAGATGTCAGTACCTGCAGGCATCTGCTAAGATCGTTGTCTCAATTTTCTGCTGAGCTTCGTGGTTTCAAATATCTGCGGATTCCTTTATCTGCAAGTGTCTGCTCAGTTTAATAACTGAAACTATCCGCTCAGTTTTTTCCCGAGCTCAGTATCTGCAATTATCCACTGAGCTTGTTATCTGCAAGGATCAAGTAAACTCCAAATACTCAAAATCTGCTAGGAGCCCTATCCGCAAGTTTGCTGTTCAGTAACTGCAAGTATCTGCATTTTTTCTGAGCTCAGTATCTGCAGTTATTTGCTCCGTTCGTTATGTGCAAGTACCTATTGAGTCAGTATCTACTAGTACCTGCTGAGTTCAGTAGCTGTGTTCTGCAAATGTCTGCTGATTTCAACATTTGCAATTTTTTGCTGAGTTCAGCATCTGCAAGTAGCTGCTGCTGATGCCAGTACCTGTGCAACTATCTGCCAAATTCACTGTCATAATTTTCTACTGAGCTTGGATGTCTTCAGATGTACGTTGATATCATTTACTGCAACTATCTGCTAACTTCATTTTTTATTGAGTTCGTATGTTATAATTAGCTACTGATGAGTTCATTAGCTGCAAGTATCTGCGGAGTTCCGTGTCCGGAAGGGTCTTGCTGAGGTCAGTTTCTACAATTATTTGCTGAGTTTGATACCTGCAAGTGTCTGCTGTTGACAACAGTGTCTGAAAGTATCTGCTAAAATTTTTGCCACAGTTTTCTACTGAGGGCAGTGTCTTCTGATATCTGCTGATTTCACTATCTCACAAGTAGACGCTCAATTCACTAGAGTTCAATAACTGCAATTACCACCTGAGGTCAGAACCTATAAAAAACTGCTTAATTCACTATCTGTAAGTATCTAGTGAGCACAGTACTTATATGATTTTGTACACATGCGCCTTGCAGATCTTGCTGAATTCAGTATCTGCAAGTCTCTCAATATCTGCTGAGCTCAATATGCGCAAGTATCTGCTGAGATCAGTATCTGCTAATATCTACTGAAAGAAGTACTGCAAGTATCTGCTTAGTTCGGTGTGTGCGATTATCTGCTGGTTTCACAATCTGTATTTTCTGCTGAGCTCTCTGTTTTTCATTTTCTGATTTTGGTATTCGCAAATGTCTGCAATAACCTGCTGAATTTAGAATCTGAAGTTGTTGACTATTTGAAATTGAATATGTGCAAAATTGAATATCTGCAATAATCTGCTGAGTTCAGTTTCTGCAAGTTGCTCTGATGAAATGAACTTCTAATTTTTTTTTGCTGCGTTCAAAATTGTTTTCACAGAAGTCAGTATCTGCAAAGTTCTGTCGATTTCAGTGACTGCCAGAGTTCACTTGGTTTAGCATCTGCAAGTGTCAACTTAGTCAGTATCTGATATTATATTCTTTCTCTTTAACTGCAAGCATCTGCTGAGTTTAATGTCTGCATGAATCTGCCGAGATCAGTATTTTCGAATAACTTTTTGAGTTCCGTATAGGCCAGGTCTGCTGATTATATTATATGCAATTATCTGGTCAGTTTTTTATATAAAGGATCTCTGAAATAAGCAGTTTCTGATTAGGTTAAGTGCTGAAAGTATCCGAAGAGTTCACTATCTGTAACTATTGTCTATATTCTAGTTGGTATCTGCCGAGCTTGGTGTTCGCAAATAGTCTTCTTCACTCCCAAATCTAAATTCTCTTCTGAACTGAGTATCTGCAATCAGCAGCTGAAGTTATTATCTGCAATAATTGTCAAATTCAAGTGTAGAGAGTCGTCGAAGAATTACTGGAAAAGTATCAAACTCAAACTCCTTTTTTTTCAAAATTCGGAACGAAAGTTTATTCTTTTCTCAACATCGGAAAATTAATCAATCGAAACACTTTGCTAAGCGATAGAAAACATGTAGTCTGGTAAAAATCACTTTGTCTAGTCAAAATGTTTTTTTTTTGGTCTAAGTCATATTTTGAGAATTTTGGTCGTAAACCGTCTCTGATGTAGAAAAAAAAGCAAATCAAGTGCCATAATTACAATCGTCTCCGTCAAATTATGAACACAGAAACTATGTCAAAGGATATGGAAAAAACCCCGATAAAATTGTATCTGAAAAAGCTCCAGAAACAGTGCAAAAAGTAAAATTAGGTGTTGTTTTTTGATAAAAATTTGAGCTGCGTCACAGAAATTTAGGATCAAAACGGTCCAAAATAAATTGTTTGTCCAAAATAGGTCTTAAATTCAAAAAAGTTTGAATCGATGAAAACTCAGAAATTGTTATAAAACCTTTTTATCCATGGGTTGCAGCTAGCTTTGTTTCGAACTTAGTAAGACAGAGTATAACAAATGCAATAAAATTTTTAATATCATTAGAAAAGTTAAATAAATTTCGAAATCTTATATTTTTAAGCACAAACAATTTCTAAAGATAAATATGGCTTTCACTAACTATGAATGCAAAAAATATGCAACGAAATGCAACGAAAAAAATGCAACGAAATGCAAAGAATCAAAAGATGAGAAGATCTCATTTTGCCTGCAAAGTTTTAAATTTCTTATTAATCAAACGGACACAAATTTTTAAGCCTGTGCAAAATTGGTACGATCTTTGTTATACAAATTTTGTAAATTTCAATTATCTCATGACCACATTGCAACCAGTTTAAATACCCGGGTTGACCTCCTTACACAAAAAATGTTTATCATACAAATCCATACAAAAAAAATTTATCGTATAATTACATGCATGGAGTACAATTTTTTTTAAATTTTTTTTAATTCCCTTTATTTTCAAAATTATTTTAGGTGATCCAGGTAATGGTTTTTGCACCAGGCAGCAAAGTTTGCCTGACTCTGATGATATATACTGGGCGTCATTGAAAACGCAACAGCAAGCAAATTTCTAATGGATCAAAAAAGTTTTCAAACATAATGAATTAATTATGTGCTTGCTGTGATAAGTAGCAATAAAATGTGACAAATTGCCTGAAATTTTAGCTTTAGAAAAACATTTATGCAGAAAAAAACGTACGAAATGTCTGTTTTATCTAATTTATTTTTAAAACTTAATTTGATACCTTGATTCATTCATAGTTCTGGAAAATCTTTGACAAAAAAAAACGAAAATTAACTGAATTTTAAGGTATAAACATGATTTTTTTTGTTGGATGAAAATTGAGCTTTCTTGTTAATTTCAGGCCCAATTTGGTTTTGGGTTTGCAAGAAACTCGAAATTGGTTAAAACACAAAAGTAGAGCAGATGCTGAATGGTAATGTGATCAATGTTGCTTTAAGAACGTTAGCTTGTAAGATTCCGTTTTAATTTGAGGAAAGAGTTAAGCAATTTTCTGATGATGCGTTCTCAGCCCAGTATAATTCATAGAAAAGTATTGTCTTTTGTCCACACTTGATTTCGAATTTTAATGAAATTTTACTGAACAAGCCACTACAGAGCTTAGTTGAAAACCGGTTAATTTGAATGAATACAGAGTCTTTGCTTGCACTCGTTTTTCTTCGTTTGGTTATATTTGGCCAAAAAATGAGAACAAAAATTACATGGAGTTTCATCAGATTTTTACGGTGCAACTTTTTTTGCAGAATTGCGAACCAAAAATTACACCCGTAACAAGAATCCATTCAACTGGTTTGAAATGAAAGTGGTAAACTGACCCTGTTTTCCTCCTTAAGTTCGAACCAATTGAGATGACACATTTTAAATGTGGGTTTTTGGTTTTCAAAAAATGGACCGTAGAAAAACTGGTGAATTTCCAAGCAACTTTGGTCCCATATTATTGGCCGAATATAATCAAAGTGGGGAAAAACCAGTTCAAAGAATCGTTTTAGTAGTATAGATATACGACACTGGGATCGGGGGTGGGGGGGGGGGATGATCCCTACAGGGATCATTGGGTATAGATTATACCTAATGATCCCTATGTAAATATTTATACCTAATGATCCCAATGTATAATATTTATACCTAATGATCCCTATGTAAAATATTTATACCTAATGATCCCTATGTAAAATATTTATACCTAATGATCCCTATGTATAATTTTTATAGCTAATGATCCCTATGTAAAATTAATGATCCCAATGTATAATTTTTATACTTAATGATCCTTATGTGAAAGTTGTGTTGGTTAAAACAAAATCGTTCAGGCGATATATTATTTCTTTCCGCCACCTATAGCTCGGCAAGCTATGTTGTATTCCAATTGAATTAAAACTATTCAATGCGTTTTTCTGTTGAAGGTCTTTGCGAATTGGTTCTTTCAGTGTTTCTACAAAATCTATGATCTTGGTGAAAATAGATATGAAATGAAATGGTTGAATTATCACACAATCTTCTAAAACAAGTGTCGGTTAAATGCACCAAAAACAGTTTGGGGTCAATTCCAATATGAAAAATCTCAAAACCACTCCAGATAAAATAGTAACACAAAACCAAAAGTGGATTTAAAGTAGCCCGCCATTACCTAACAGTGAACAAACGTGGAAAGTAAGTATAATATAGTACACTAATTTACAACAAAAAATTTGTATTCAACTTGAATCAAACACATAACCTTAGAGTTTTTTGTTTGTTTTGCGTCTCTTTGGTGCTGAATCTTCAACTGCTTCGCGGTCGAGGTACCATTCATCATCTGACGGCGAAGAAGAAGTAACTGCATTTGGATCCACCAAATCATCGCTTTCAATATCACTCTCAGCAATTTCCGTGACACGAATTCTACCTGGAACTGGAGCTTCATAGGTGGTGATACTATTTAGCAGGTCTCTCCATGATTGGCTCGGTTGAGCATCCAACACTCAACTGTGTTGGATGCTCAACCTTGGTTCAAGCTCTGCTTTCTTCTTGGTTCAAGCTCTGCTGATCCCAGTCGACTAACTCTTCTTCTTCCTCGAAAAATTTCAGCCAAGCGTCTAAATCTTGATCTTTGTGATGACTGGTGCTATTAATTTCACTCACGTTCCTTTCGCTATCATCATCATCATCATCATCCTGATTGCTATCCGGAAAGATAGAAGCATTTACGGTTCTATAGTGACCGTATGGCAATGTGGAGATACCATCGCTGAGGATGTATCGCTTATCATCATAGGCTGATAATGCGATTTTGTCTGCTCGAACAGTATTCAGAATGTGCCTCTCAGAGATGATGCGAGTATTTTCAGCTCGTACAAGGTTTCCAGACGCGAGAGTTTCGATGTATTTTTCATGAGTTAGCAACCGTTGAGTCACCTTAGTGATTCCTTTTGCTGAGTGCTTTCGTGTATCTATAAAAACAAAATGATGCTCACTAATCATTTTGTATCTAACTGTTTTGTATACTTATACTTGAAGTTGAAAATAAAAAAAGTATGAACGCATCCTTTTCAGAAGATCCACACCCCCCCTCATTTAAAAAAAAGGTGATAACCATTTAACCTACCCTCCCCCCCCCTTACCCCCACCCACAGAAACACAAAAAAAACTTAAGTCATCAAAAAAATTTCACTTAGAAAAAAAAAATTTTTTTTCATAAAAATTTTTTTTCCAAATTTTTTTTTTAAAAAATTTTTTTTAAAATTTCTTTCAAAAATTTTTTTGTTCCAATTTTTTTCCAAATTTTTTTTTTGATGACAGAAATTTTTTTTTACAAAATTTTTTTTCCAACGAAATTTCTTTGAAAAATTTTTTTTTAAATATATTATTTTCAAGTTTTTTTTGACATTTTTAAAAAAAAATATTTCAAAATTTTTGAAAACAAAAAGCGCTCTTTGAACAATTTTGAGCCGGTAATTTTGAAGGAAATGTACTTAATTTGCGATAGTATTGAATAAAGCTTTGGCTTCAATGCAACAAATTCTGTAATTATATCACCCGGGAATTCGTCTTTAAACTTTAAAACTGTAAGTTTGTTTTCTGCATTGTAGAGGAAGTGGTCCGATGGATAATTGGAGAAGTCAAAGTAGTCCAAAATTTCACGTTTCTCGTACAGTTTCTCATAAAAATTGGAGTTTTTTTCCGTTCTTATTTCGTACATTAGGCTGTCAGTGTCTGAGTACAAGAGGTGACAGTTGAAGTTGGGCTTCATAACCTCGTAGTGAAATTTGTACATCTCAAACTTTGCTAGCTCTAGTATACACGCTCCTACAATTGTGGGTACATCCCATCTGATTTTCGTTGGTGCTAATGTCAATGCAACCATGTCTTCGCCAAAAATTTTGTATGTTTCAAATTCAAACTTACTTATATTTCGCATTGTTTCTTCAGCATCTCGTAAAATCTTGATTTTCATTCTTTTTCTTTTTGATTCACACATTTTTCCATAAATTGAATTGATCAATAGTTTGTACAGGGCTTCTTCAAACTTGTTTTTTGCCGCTTTCCGTTTGTTTGTTTTTAGAGTTATGTACGGTTCGAGCCACAATTCTTGTTTGAACTTTACGATGCGATACAGTTTTGTAACGATAAGGCCAAGCTTCACGTAGAGTTTCAGGAGTTTATAATGAATTATATAATGAGTTTTATCATCTAAAGTTTGTAAAAGTTTTTTCACTTTACCTATTGTGGGTCCACAGTTTTCATTGTTTTTCATTTGTTCTGAGATATTTGTTTGGTATCTGCTCAACCAATCTTTTTGAACAACTTCCTTAGTGGGTGCCAGTGGATAGTCACGGTGACTTTCATGCAACAATTGAGGGTATTTTAAATCAATTTCAACAATATAACCGTAGTCTGAATCGTCAGGGGTTGCTAAAAGTTCTTCTATTGACATGGAATTCTCATCTTCGTTTTCTTGATTATTTCTTTCATTTCTAACTCCGATTGTCTCGAAATGACGTGCAGGCAGTTTGTGAGTTTGCATTACTCCACCGTATAAGTTGTTGGCATCAACCATGAAGCCATAGGTAGTATCTTCGCTCGAATTAATAGTTTCGTTCATTTGCCTGTTGTTTGCAGTGAACTGTCGTTTTTCAAAGATTGATGCAGTACCACCTCGCATCATTTTTTCAACCATGTCTAAATGATCTCGATCCGTTAGCAATTCAACATCAGCTTTACATACCCGCTTGAAAGCGTCACCAGCTAAATTGGAAGCGGTGAAATGATGAGCACAATCAAGGCTGTATGTTTCATAGCTGATAGAGCTGAATTCCTCAAAGCCACAGGCTAGGAGCAATGTGTCACATGACGAATATAAGTCATGATAGTCGCGCAGGTTCTGACAATTAAATTGATTGAAAACTTCTTTTGCTTCGACCAAGTTATCAGCACTAATAGCAATTTTATCTCCGTCTAAACTATTCACCCACTTTTCGAGAGGAGGTAACTCTTTTTCGTCAAACTTTTTACGGTCGGTCATGTAATTATAATGATAGAATCCTTTTCTACGTATGAGAGTTCTACAAGTTTGGCTTACGTTTTGAAAGTGGTTTTCCAGAATTGTAAATTTGTTGTCAGGCAAGTTGTCAACTAACTTTTGTAGTGATGAGTTTAGAAACTTGAAAGAATCTATAAAACGAAGATACTCATAAATGTTTTGTGTTGTTTGATCTTTTCGTGTAATGGTTCTAACCACTACTCCGATAATTAGTGAAATATATTTCTCATCGCTGGATGGAATGACTTGTATTGTACTACGCGAGTCACATTCGTTCAGAGCTAAGCAAATATGATGCATGTCATAATTCTGCAAATTGTGTCCAACGACTGGAATGTAATTTATGTTTCTTCGCGCTAAATTATATTTGTCGTGGGTCCATCCTAGAAACTTTCCCGAAGAGTGACAGTGATCCAGGCACTTTTCTTCGCTTTCACTGAAGTTTTCTTGACAAATCCAACAGGTTAAAGTTTCTTCTTTACATAGTTGGCTGCGATCTCCCAAATAATGTGACACTTTCCGTTTATAGATAAAAACGTCGCGGGCTAATAGATGTAACTCTTTGATAAAATTTTCTAAACAATTTTCAGAGCTGTCAAGACTAAAGAAAAATGGTTCTGAGGTTTCATGGTCAATAGCAACCATTGAATACCCGGAGAGTTCATGTTTTTCTAGAACGCGAGATGAGGAAATTTGTGGGTTGTTCATACATGTTGTAACGGGATTCAGGAACGATTCGAAATCAAAATAAGCAACAATAGGTGCATACCAGAGAGCTTAAAAGTTTTTAAATTTATACTTGTTGCAGCCATTTTCAGCTGTTGGCATTATCACCACAGCTGGTTCATGATCTTTACATAATCGCTCATGCGTTTTCTGATCAATTTCATTGTAATGAGTTTGAAAACAGTTACGACACAACTGCAGGAAACTTCGGATTTTTTGCTTTCGAACTTCACAAACAAATCGGAGCAGGTCTTTTATCAAAACAAAGTCGTGCATTCCGGGTTCATATAACAAAAGCAGATCCATGATAAAATTATCTGAACTTTCAAACTTTGAGACAATCATTGGAATGAGATCTCCTTTTTGACATTGAAACACGTTCACTTGAACGTTATTAAGTCGCTCGAATTGAGGAATCATGTTCAAGCTCATAGGCATAACGAAATCATCAGAAGCCTCATGCGTTCCGAGCTTTGTATAGGTGTGTGGATCTGTCTCTTCAAGTTTAGGATCAACTAACCTACCGACAATTAGATCAGGCTTATATCTAAGATGATAGGCGGCAGTGTAGCATAACAAAAAGCAATTGTGGTCGTTGTGATTACGACTATTAATCAATTGTTGCGAATTTGCTATTTTTGCAGGGAGAGGTATAAACGAAGAGCCTCTGATTGGTAACACTTTTCCGATTTTAATGTAAAGCTCATTTACACGCTGCAGAACCCAGCCGCTACCATGGGCTGAAAAATTCTGGAACACAGCTTCCATTTTTCCGAGCGTTTCGTGAAATAATTCATCAGACAAACCGTTTGCATATAGGGGATTCATCATATAATTAGCGAAAATTTCAACGCGTTCGTCTTCAGGTTGTTGCACGCTTTGGTCCGAAACAACAGTAGCATACTTGATTAAAGTAAAGTTAGCCGAAAATTGTACTTTGCAGGGTCCATTACAGGTTCTTTCTAATATCAAACTTTGAATCTCATTTTTTTTCAAGGTCATTAATTCGATAAGATCATGTTCAGTATTTTGGTTGGGAATAATAAAAGCCATTAACGTATTTTTCATGGCTGATTCATGAACTTCAATTGAAGCTGGAAAGTTATCAATATCGCTTGCCTGTGTGATTGAGCTAGAGGGGTTGCTGAATGATGTAGGTTGTTGATCCAAAACAGGTAACCCATGCTCTGATTGCATGTGATCCTTGAAATCTTTAAGTTCACAAAAACCAAGCCGACAATACCGACATAAATTGTTACTTTTTGATGTACTGATTCAATATGCTGCTGTAATTTTGATAACAGTAAACTGCTAAAATTACAATGGTAGCAAGTAAAAACAGGTAATTCTTTTTCAACAGCGTGAAAGTTTCGTTCATGACGAGATCTTTCGTTTTTATTGTAAAAACTTTGGGACAATAGTTACACTTGAAACCCATTTCGCTCTGGAACTGTTTTAAAGCGAAGCAGGAAAGGGAATGAATCCCAACCAAACACCAAAAAGTTTAAACTACTGCGCTTCGATTCCTTTTTCCCTTCTCGTTTGAATTTGAATAGCTTTTCCCGCTTAATTTTGAATTTGATCTCTTTTCCCGCCAAAATTTGAATTAGATATGAACTTCCCGCCATAACTGTCAAACTCAATTTCGATTGGGCGAAACAGATTAATTGTTGTTTGAATTGTTATAATTACTACAAACGATAGAAACTAGTCTAAACAAACCAGTATTTGAGCTAAATTTTAATCCAAAATGATTTTAGAGCCAAGAGAGAAAAGTTTTAGTTTTATATTTTATCAATTCAAATTATATATTGATGAAATTTTCGAAATTGCGAATAAAAGTTGAGCAGGTCACAACACATGATAGATCATAAATATCCCAATTGTCATGGGGACAGAACATCCTATAAAAATGTCAAAATTTGTATCAAAAACAGTTGAAATGATGAATAAGTAAAGCAAAAACTGAAAAATGACAGTTTTTTAACTTTCCAGGCGCATTGTTATCAATGATGTCAATCACGAAGCGGTCGCACGGTCCATGTCATAATGAATTTGTCTCAATTGTCTTTCGATTTGAAAAAAAGTACAAAAAAATACTTTTCTGTAAAGAAAAATGAGTTTGTTGTTTTAGGGGGGATTAAGGGGATTAGCGTTTTTCTCGAAGACTATTGAAAAAACATCTACTCCCACAATCTCATTAGTCGTGCCCCTCAATGCACTTTCATAATAACACCACTTGCTCATAATAAAAAATTGCGTCTTCTGCTTGAAAATTGCATTTTTTCGGAAAAATGAAAAACGATGAGTCATCAATTAAAAAATTTGATTTTTATGATTTTCTCAAATATTTAGCATGATGATGAATGCTTGTATCTTTTTCAATAGGATCATTTTTGGATACAACAGTATCAATGATCAAATGGTAACTCCAATTTGTAGAAAAAGAAAAAATTAATGCTTTTTTTTCCTTTTTGTAATTAAAAAATCAAATTTTTAACTAAAAAACATTAAAAAAATAATTATTTTTATCAAAAAGTTGGTTTTAAACATCTTTTATACTATTTTTCAATATGTTTAATTTGTATGATAACTAAATGAATAAACATATGACAACATAAGTTTTCAACCAAAATTATTTTTTTTACAGTTTTTTTGACGTTAATTATCTTTTTTTCAAAAAACGAAATTGATATTTTTTGATCTTGTTTTCTAAAAATTAGCATATATATGGATGCTTTTCAATTTTTTTCTCAAGATCACTAATGTAAATAAGAACATCAATGTTAATATATTGACTCCTATTTGTGGAAAAAATGAAAATTTTACGGACTTATTTTGTTTTTAATTGAAAAAAAAAAGTCAATTAACTGAAAAAGAAATGATTTTTTTAACTTCAAATTTTAAAGGCTTTTATACTAAATTTTTAATCAGAAAACAATCGTGTGATAAATCATGAACAAATACACAATATAAACTCAAACTCAATTTTAAAGTTAATTTATTATACACAATAAAAGCAAACAAAAATCAATAAAACTCAATCTCAGTTTCAAAGTTATATAAGGTCCAAATACTCTAGTCCTGCGCTTTCTCTAGTGTTGTTAGCTTCCGTTTTTTCTTTGGTGCAAGGCATAGAGAAGGAGTCAAAATTTCCATATGATTACTCACTGTCGCTTTGGGGGTGCGCGTTGGAGTTGAAGAATCTGGTTCATCAAGCCATGGTGACACTGTAGGAGAAGGATCAGCTTTCGGGGTAACTAATGATGGTGATTCAATCTGTTCCATTCCCCATAAACGATCAAAAAATTCAATTTCTTCAAAGAATTCTAACTGGTTTTCACACATCGGAGTAACATCACAATCATATTGATACAAAAATTTTTTTACTGGTTTTGATAAAGTTGAAATATCAACCTGAAGAGCAAGAGGCTCGTCAGGATCCGTATATTTACCAGAATTTGTAAGGTAACTCAAATACTTTATATTCAGTTCTTCGTCTTTCTTTGAATTTTTTAAGGAAAGTTTACTGAATAAATGTAAAAAATTTTTGGGAATCATAGCGTGATGAGTACAAGTCCACCCATCAGAATTGAAACTTTTTTCTTCGTTAATTATTGCTACAAAATTACCGTGAACGGTTTCATAAAAAATAGTTCTTTCGTGATTGGAATATCCGGCAATAATATAACAAGGCATTTTTGAAGAAAAGTTGGAAGAAAAGGACAAACGTAACGCGGAGAGAAATGAAACTGAAATGAATTGTGAAAACGCCTCAAGAGATTAAAATAGGGATTGGTTCTTCTAAAATTAGAAATTTCAAGACCTCCTATGTAGTTTTTGATCAGCTTAACAAGGGAGGGCGTGTAAAATATTTATGTTACCTTGCGTGGTATTCTATGTTTATCTAAATTGCATTCAAACCAATAGCTTGTATCAAAAATAACGTTTAAACATTGTGACCTTTAACACCATTAAAATTCTTATCAGTTGTACAATATTATCCATTTGAACTAAATTGCAATCCAATATCTTTGCGATATAAAGTACATGTGTATATAAATTAAAATAGATACAACGCTTTCTTTTGCAGACATATACAATCAATCGAAACCATTCATTTCTTTCTATTCAGTTTTGAATCAAGTTACTTTGAAAATTTACTCGTTACAATGAATAAAACCAAAACAAGCACCACAGAAAATGCAGATAAAGACTTTGGCGATTGTTATTTCGATATTTCGGAAAACAGTAAAAGATTAGTGCGTGCTACATTGAAAACATATGACCAAACTGGAACTTATGTATTCCTGAAAGTTTTCAAAAAAGCAACTGAAGGCGCTGAATTTGAATGTGTACAAAGACTTTCCTTAAGCAGCGAAGAATGTTCAAAATTACTAAATTCGGGAAAGTCAATCCGAGCGCAAACAAGTGAAATTTCAGATACTGTTGAAAACAGAGACAAACCACAGTCTACCTCTAAACGAGCCAGGAAATCACAACTTTCCTCAAACACAAACGATTTCAAGCACGACTCGAATTAATTTTCCTTTACGAAATGGCAGAAGCTATGTTCGAAGTTGTGTTACCTGATTATTTTAAAAAATTTCAACCAAATTTCAAATTAGTTATCACTGAAAAAATTCCTAATTTATCTACTTTTTAAAATTATGCTTTCGGAAGCCACTTCAAATCTGAATATTGCCCTTTTTCAGTCGGAAATGAAAAAAACTCATAACCATATATTGATTCAAGTAGATTCAGAGGAACAATTAAATCAATTTTTTCCTTCCCAAAAATGTTTCAGTGTTCCTTGTATTTTCACTTGCTTCAAATACTTAGTTTCTCCTGCTAAAGATGTCAAAGGAAACGGTGAGTTATTTGACAAGCTTAAACTAGCTCTCACTTATTCAGCACAACCTGCTGCAGCCAATCTCGATTTGTTAGATTTCACTGCAATCAAAAAACATTTACCCAATTTATTGCTTTCTGCAACACCATCTAACAAACAAACTTCACCAAATCAAAACGTTTGCAAAAAATATCCGGCCGTTGGGGGACAGAAACGAATTGATAATACAGTTACGCATGCTGCATCGTCGACGTCAAACAAATCCGTAAGAATTTCGACTTCAGTTTCAAAGAAACATACAGAAAGCAGACATGTTCAAACAGATGAGATGAATACAGAAACTTTGAAAAGACTTGAAAGTTTAATTAATGGACCCCATTCTGCCGCTTTTTGTAAAATAATGGATATTTTGACAAGTGGATATGGAAAACTTGATGTAGATACTGATGTGCTATTTGTGAAATTTATTGTTGAAGAGAAAGTTAAGTTTTAATTGATACTTTTCATTATTCCTTTTTTATTATTTTGAGTTCAGTAAACATGATTTCAACTTTCGATTTAAAACTCATTCATGAATTTTTTATAGACTTAAAATCACAATATCCAGACAAATCAGTCAGATTTCAGTATTTTTAGCCACTTGTTTGTATTTGGATGCTGATATTAATTTGGATTTTGTTTTGAAAAACAGACCATATGGTGGTTTAATTGGATTAGACAATTCGTCGCTCGACAAACACTTGAAACATTTCAAATTTCTTAGAATACTTGCTATTTTACATCACGCAGCAGGATATTTGCAAGAAAAAAATCATACCGGTCCGGGGTACACATATGTTTTGCCTTGTCCAATGAAAAACTGTTACCTGGGTCACGTGACAGGTATTGCGTTTTGCTTATTTCTTAAAACATTCAAACCAAAGTTATTTCGTTTGTTGGAATGTTGAGTGAAAGTCATGTTAACCCAAAGAAAGAAAACTAAAAAATTGTTTTTCAACCATCTCATCATTTTAGATATTGAAGGATTTAAAGGTGGCAAGAAACCTTTGATCATAAAGGAACATTCCGTTTGCTCTGCTAATACAATTGATACAATTCATTTTCTGCCACCAGTTCAATTCAACAATTTATCAAAAGAAGAGAAAAAAGCGTACAATTGGGTATCTAAATTTCTACACGGGCTTCGTTGGGACGAAGGTGAATACCCTTACTCAAACTTGGATCAAATTTTTGACAGCATTCGTTTGAGGAACCCAAATTCCCATTTTTTTGCTAAAGGTACACAAAAATCTGTTTTATTAGCTGAATACTTGAAAATACCCGTGACAAATTTGGAAGATATTGGCTGCCCAAAGATTGAACAGTTATTGGGTCAAGAAAAACATATTTGCAAACGACATTCTCATTTACTTCCCTCGCATCAATTATTAAAGCATTGTACCCGTAGAAAATCTAAAGTTTTTTTCGATTGGTTACAAAATGAACTGTCCAATGATGCAAACAACCTTATCTCCAAATTTGGTGGTTTACGCTTCAATGACTAATCAGAGTCCTGAAAATAGTTTAACACCAAGAATTAAAATTACTCTTACGCAGACAGGCATATTAGATTGTCGAGGAAAACCTCTCCTGCAAAAACTCGAACAAATGACACTGAACGATATCGAAATCGATAATTTACGGAAATTTTTTTACAGTTCTTGACTACTTTCACCTGTACAATGTCCAGACTCCAGGAATTTCGCCAGTCAATTCCGTTGTTCAATCTCAACCTGGCAGGGCTGCAACCTCAGCTGGGAGAGAGAAGACAAATCCATTTGCATGACCATCAGCTTCCAGCTGAACTGAAAGAATAAGTCAAAACTGATAACGTTGAGGAAATACATTTAGTTCAAGCCACTATCAGAGTTGCTGCTCATTTTGTTGTAAAGTTCAAATCTAATTGTAACCATGACAAGTTCACAAAATATGAGTTTTTCTTCATTGAACGAGGAGTTGATTTGCCTGTTGAACCGAAATGACGAATCACATGTATATGCCAAGTTTTGTGAATCATAATAAATATATTTATTGATTGTTTTCATTTTCTTTTGATCTTGTGTGATTACTAGTTGCTAACATGTCGTGTTTGAAAATTCAAAATTTCAAAAATATATTTTTGCCAAAAGAAAACACACAAAATGTGAGTTTAACAGGTGAGAATTTACCAAAAGAGTTATTAGACGAAATCAGTACCGGAAACGTAGAAAAAATTGTTCGGATACTTCTGACAGACAAAAACATAGCAAGATACATAATAAAATACAAACCAAACGGCAATAGATCAGAGAGAAAAAAAGGCGATTGGTATGCAGTTGTAACTATCAACCTTGATACAAATAAGCAGTAAAAGTCTTCCAGTAAACATGGAAATTGAGGAAACCACCACTGTCGAGTACAATGATTGCGACTTTGTAGACATTGTTGGTGCCGAACAGTCTTTATCTCACGAAAACAGATCTTGGAAATTTTGTAATTCTGTTTCTCTTCCGTCTGCAGAAGTTGTCTTTTTCACACAAGTCTGTTTCATTTTCGTTTTGTTCTCTTTATCTATTTCAAAATTGTCTTTTTACAATCTTAGTTGTGACGAGACTGCCATTTGGCTTTCAATACTATCCAGTACAGTTGGTTACATGTTACCCAATCCCAAGTTATAATAATGAATAAGATCATTTCAACAAGAGATCGTCTGTTTATGTCCGTTTCAGGTCCCTCGGGATCTGGCAAAACTGATTTAATTTTTCAAATGCTTCTCAAAGGTACATTCTATCCATCGTATAACAAGATATTTTATTTTTATCTTCACGATCAACCCAAATACCGTTCCTTTGTTTCTCACAACAAATTTGATATTGAATTTATAAATTATCCAGCTTTGAAATTGTTAATAATTTACGGGATTGTATGATTGTCTTTGATGGTACCTGTGAAGAAAAATTTTTAATGAAAAAGATTTTATTAAATTAGCTACAGCAGGCCGACATAAAAATGTTCATGTTATTTATGTCAAGCACAATTTATTTCAGCAAAGTAAGCAATCACGTACAATAGATTTGAATACAACTCACTTAATTTTGTTCAAATCACCTCGAGACATTCAACAAATTGATTATTTAGGCAGAAAGTTGAATAATGCAAAATTCCTCCGTCATGCGTATCAGTTGGCAACGAAAGAAGATTTCGGTCATCTGTTGATAGACTTGGATCCCAAAACTTCAGAATGTCTTCGTTATTCGTCAAACATAGTTCCACCATCACCAACCATTTTCTATTTACCATCCTCAAAAGCAGTTATCACATCTCTTGAAAATGAAAGAGAAAGAATTATGTATATTGAATCAAATGCTCAATAGTCGCCATTGTAGATCAATTTTGACAGGAGCTGATTCAAATTTTATTAGATTTCTTTGCGATTGTTTTGTGAATGTTTTTCTGGGACATGTTCCAGCTAACAAAAGTTTCATCCAGAGTAAGAAAATACCATTTGGAAAAATTGTTGACCCTAAGTTTAGTATCCGAGAAAAACGAAAAAATTTGGCAAACAATATTTCACAGGTTAAATCATTTGGAGAATCGTGTTACATTTACCTGAAAAACTAGAACCTCAGGCATTCATCCTCATTCCTCGAAAAACATATGCTCCAGATGAAAAAACTGCACCACAATCTCAAATCCTTCATAATCCATTAATTAACGACAAATCATCTCAACTCAATTACATACAACGATTTCGAGAACGAAATATCAGCCGTGACTCTCCAGCACCATTAAACCCAACATCTCCTATTCCTTTAACCCCTAGTAATGTAGTACCAAATCTTCGAAAAAGAAATTTATCTGCACTTACTAATTTCACTAGTGATGGTGATGATGAAGCAGAAAAAATTTTTGAATCATACAATTCACTGCAGCAGACAAGCTCAAAGAGAACAGAAAAAAAAACGATGAAAAAAGTAATGGAAAAACCGCTGAAGTGTTTCGAAAGGTTATGGAATCCATTCAAGAGCTATTGGAAGCTAATAAATTGGAAAGGGCAAACATAGTGCTAAAGCAGTTGTTCAAAGTTGAATCCTTTGTTTTTAAACGTTGACGGATATGTTCTAATTCAAGGAAAAACAACACTCGTTAAAATTGAATCCTTTTTGTACGATACACAGCAAAACATAAAAAAAACTTGAGGGTTTTTTTATCCACAAATTTTGAAAGAACTGAATCTTGATCCTAGCTTAGTGTCCAACAGTTATGGCAAACAGATTCTCCGCTCGCTTAAGAGCAAAGCAGCTAAGCCCTCAACTTCTTCCTCCTTCGTCTCCGACAACCCGACAACTGAGGACTCGAAGAGATCAAAACCCTCCTCTTCGAAGACTCGATCGACAACTCTCAAACCCAAAACCAAGCAATCCGACAAAAGAAAAACCCAGAAAAAAGAATTACAAAACTCACAGTGAAAAAAAATCAGCGTTTGCCAAAAGAAACATTCGATCGCTGAAAAGTATTATCTACAAAAACTTGGAGTTTGAATGGACTTACAGTTATATTGAAAAATTACAAGGTTTTGTTCAAACGATTAACTCACGCGTTAATAGAGTAACAAAATTGGCTCCAAACAAGGTCACATGAAAACATGTACCTGCTTTAGTTTCATTAATTGCAAACAGCTCATCGAAGTTGGTACAGAAACCAAAATTGTATGTTGGTGACTATGTGCGAATAGCGAAGACTGACTTGCCTTTTAGAAAAGGTTACAAGCAGATTTTTACAGACGAAGTTTTTGAAATAGTTGCCATTCCTACTGTAAACCCTCCAACATACAGTCTCATTGATGCGGAAAAGGAAGAAATCAGCGGAAAACTTTATGAAAAAAAAACTTAGTTTAATTGGAAACAAAGCTGATTATAACGAAAATGGGCAGTGATGAGTGTACTGTACATTTGATTTCAACAGCATCAATGGATTATTTCCCAGACAACACTTTGGCCAGTTTTAGAAATTTTTGTAAAGAAGAAATAGCTTTAGACGGAGATTGGAGAGTTGCTCTCTCAGAAATAATTTTTCCCACAAAATAAACAATGTTACTGATGATGAATTTACGTACTTCAGAGCATCCGAAGTAGTAGCCAGTAATTCCAACGCTGGCAATCGGAATACAATTTCCAGACCCTACTATGGCGAAAAAATTTTTATCAAATCAGGAAAGTACACTTTTATAGAACAATTGATTAATGAGATAAAAACAAAACTCAAAGACAAAATACATTTTGATGTGAGTCCTCAAGAAATCACGAATAGCATGAGCATTTGGATGAATGCAAATGAAGGAATCTCATTACCAAGTCCCCAAATACCCAGTCTGTTAGGCTACAATGCAAAGCTTGATGAGAACGGTGAATATCACATTGGTTATAAAATGATACCCTCCTTCGATGCATCTTATGAGGGAAAAGAATTGTACGAATCTCATTTCCCATATGACTTATCAAGTGGGACGAGTCTAATTTTTGTCTATATTGACATTATTCAATACCAAACTGTTGGTGATGCAAAGGCCCCATTGTTACGGGTCATTGACTCAAATAGACGCATCAAAAACGGTAGTGCCTGCAGCATTGAACCTAATCATCGAAAAAACTTCACTAATTTAGACTACAAAAAATTATTCATTTCATCTGTACAATCAATATCGGTCAGTTGCGCACAGAAACTGGAAGACTAGTGCCCTTTGCAGGAACTGATATAGTTGTGTTGACTCTAAAATTCAAGCGCTTTGATTGAAAACCAATGGAACAATATTATGCAAAGCAAGCTTCACTTCCTCATTTCTCTGGACGCTACCGACAACGCGGCAGTGGATTTGGCGCTTTGGCTGCTGGTATTGGTCGTGTTGCTATACCGTTTGCACGACGGGTTATTCTACCGGCCGCGAAAAAACTGGGCAGAGAACGTTTGATGAGAGCAGCGCCAGAACTGATTGATGTCGCTATGAAAAAGAAGTCTCCTAAACAAGCATTGAAAAACACTGTCACAAAAACTGCAAGAAAACAACTCGGTGGTGGTAGACGTCGTCGAAAGACACCAATGAATGGATTACGAAGAAGAAGGTCAGTAGGGGCTTGAAAAAGAAAAACAACCATTCGAAGAAAAACCAGACCAGTGAGAAGTCGAGCAGATTTTTTGTCAAACATCAAAAAAGATCGCTAATTTGTTACCCAATGAAGCTACCCATAGCTCTCTGGATTTGTTTGAAAAACAACCTCTTTTGATTACTTTTGAAAACGCTTTCGATCAAAAAAATTGGACCTGTCTATTCACCTAATGAACCAATGCTTGAATTTGAAATCACCGTTGACCGTAATAATTTTGTTGACCTGCGAAAAATTTATTTGGAAATACGATGCAAAGTAACGCAATCAAATGGAGCTGATCTGCGATACGACAACACTGATCCTACTGTGTCTGATTCACCGTTCCTCTTAAACAACTCCATGTATTCCCTTTTCTCTGACTGTACCCTCTCTGCTAATGGACTCAAAATCTCAAATGCCAATAGTAATTTTGCGCATAAAAGCTTTATTGGAACAGAATTTTCTAACAGCAAAGGAGCCAAAGACTCATGGCTTAAGTGTCAGGGATATCGTTTTGAAAACAATCCCGCTGCAATAGATGCAGCTGATTTCACATCTCAACAAGAACTGGTCCGTGAATCGAGGGAAATTGGGTTCTATGGACCCGCTAGAGTTGATTTTTTCACATGTGATAAGCATTTGTTGAGCGGTGTCACCCTCAGACTTTCCTACAGACATTCTCATGAAGACTTTCCCATTATTTCTGAAGATGTTGCCAAGCATTACAAGCTGCAAATACTCGAAGCGAACCTATATGTTAGAAAAATGACTGTGACCGACCATGTGCTCTCTGCCATTGAATCAACTTTGCTCAAAACTCCTGCGAACTACCCATATCAAGAAGAAATTACAAAAACATTTCTTGCAACAGCTGGTCAGCGCAGCTGGCAACAGGAAGATATTTTTGCTCGTGAACCGGTGAGACAAATTATAATAGCATTGAACACAAATAATGCATTTCTAGGAACAAACCGAACGAATCCTTTTCATTCAATATCAAAAGTTTGGATTGGAGCAAGTTACCTTGAGACGGAACGGTTTACCAATAGCAAGTACACCAATCAGTACACAAGATCATAAACGTCTCTTCTTCAACACACTATCAGCGCTAGGTGTGTTGCACTGCGGGCTGGGAATCACTCTGGATAACTACCAACAGCACTTTATTATGTGTTTTGATCTCACTAGCACACAGCAGGCAGCTCATGACTTCTTGCATCCAGAACTTACTAACTGCTCAGTTTCACTCGATCTTCAATTCTCAAACGCGTTGACAGCAAACCTTGAAATTTATGTTTGGCGTATACGCTCATCCAATGTATTTATTACCTCCGACCGCAAAGATACAAAGAACGTCATTCCAATTTCGACCGTCTAAAAATGGATGAAATCCAGTTGCAGGATCTCATTCAGAACTGTAAACATCTGAATGATAAGTTTCTTGGAGTATTTGCAGCGGACAATTTTCCACCTCACATCCCCAACAATATCTTTATGATTGTGAACACTTCAAAATCAGATTCTCGGGGGACACATTGGATTGTAATTTGCAACATAAGAAATGTTTTGTTTTTTGCTGATCCTCTCGGTCTTCCTCTTTGGCAGTACACCAATCTGTATAAACGATTGAACGAGAATTTTCATCAGGTGACTGAATTGATGACAAACTTTCCCATGCAAGACTCAAACTCTACCATGTGCGGCCATTTATATTGCACATTTGATTTATGATAAAAACTTTAATGGTGATGCTTCTGATTTTGCTTACATAAATGATCATGTTTTGAAACGTTTCCTAACTCACATGCTTACACATTAACTAACTATTTACTATGTCTGTTTTGTACACTTTTCAATTTCATTTTAAAGACTAGATTTTTTAGTAATTGACATTTTTACCCAATTTTTAACTGAATAGCAGTAATCCGAGAAGTTAGATTACTATAAAAAATACAAAATCGATCTATGGGGGGGATGTCACCATACCAGCAACTGTTGCCTCCTTTCAGTACAATTTCCGGACGGGTTTCGAAACGCCGCCTTTCGGCTGAGAGTCGAGCACCATGCGTTTCCTCTACTCGGACCCCAAGAAATTTTGTTCCACTTCAATTTTATAGTAACAAGTTAGGTACAAGTTTTGACAATATTTCTGGGCACTTTTGGCTTTCATCAGTGTTCTCGTTTTTCAAGATCTTAACCCACTTCAACTTATTAGCTCTTTCAACCTTTCTATAAAATCAAAGCTTTTGTCATAGGTTTCAGACGTTTTTTTTCAGTCTCCTGTAGACACGGAAAATGGAAATGTCAAAATTTTTAAGCCAATTTCATTATTTTAGAGTTTTCAGTGTTCCATAATTTTTCTTTGTTTTTTACCTTCATTTGGCTTAAAGAAACTTTTAATTCTTATTTCGGTCTAATGATCATTAGCTTTTGCCTAAATAGAGGTGGCGGCCGCCGCAATTGATGAATTTTCCTTTCTTCGAGATTCAGCAAAGAAACATGCATTTTTGAAGGAAATCGTTCACTGCAGCCAACAGTTAAGCTACGCTGCCAAAATCTGGTGCTTTCCTATTACATATAATAGGTATATAACGTCCTTTTACATGTGAACAAGCCAATACCCCCAAACTTTAGAAGGGAAAACGTGCACCGACCAAAACTTAATTCCCTTCCTGTTTCCACAACGTTCAGTGGGAATACTCAATAATTTACCGATGTTTTACATAGGGATCATTAAGTATAAAAATTATACATTGGGATCATTAGGTATAAATATTTTACATAGGGATCATTAGGTATAAATATTTTACATAGGGATCATTAGGTATAAATATTTACATAGCGATCATTAGGTATAAATATTTACATAGGGATCATTAGGTATAATCTATACCCAATGATCCCTGTAAGGATCACCCCCCCCCCCGATCCCAGTGTCGTATATCTATACTACTCGTTTTTGTTTTGTTTTACACAAAACGCTGTAAAAAATTATTATTTTGTGAAAAAAAAAACAATCCAACCCAATGATTTATATCATTAGAAACCGGCCAGTTGTTGCTAACTGCTGTAAAAAATTAACTTCATCAACTCAAATACTTGTGAAATGAGAGAGGATTTACAAAAACTTATTTTGAAAACACCTTAATATTGGGAAAACGCGAAAAAAATTAATCTTTAAACAAACCAAAAACCAAAAAACCTTTCAAAAAGCATGATTAAATTTTGAATTTGAAGTTGATTGTTTAAGTAATTTCATGTTTTTCTATGGTAGCCAGGATTGACCTCCATCAACCGAAAATGCTTATCTTACAATTCCATACACCGAAAATGCTTATCATACAATTCCATACATCAAATGTATGGGAAAATGCACCTAAAACATTTTTCATACAAATTTAAAAAATCATTGAAAAAAGATTTGAACTAGTTTCTGCGGCTATTTGAACCAAATAAAACAAACTGGTGATGAAAAAAACTATGTTTCTTTTTTTGGAATAAAAATGCTTATCATACAATTTCAAATACCAAAACTGTATGACTAGGTTTTTTTTGATGGCGACAAAAAATATTTTCCTTGTAATATTGAAATCGCCCCAATTTTTTTTTTCAACAGTCAATCGAATTTTATTCTGCAAATTTTAATTTTTTGTCTGCGTTACGTAGTACTGTATACACAAAAATTGGATTTTTTTTCTGTTTCTCTGGATATTTTTTTCCAAACAGGCTAAAAACTCCCATTTTTATGGCTTGTTTATATATGCCTTGATCAATGTCTAATAATTTGAAAATTCTAATTTAAAAAAAATATCTTTGAATAGTTTAGACAAAACTTAAAAGATTGATGCATTCAGTATGTGATTTGTGAAGAGAACTCTTACACAATTCAGGTCATTTCCAAAGCATTGTAAATGCCAGGCTATCAATCCTTTGGTGACTCTAATTATGTGTAAACCATGGTTTTAGTCACTTGTGCTTGGTCACGAACACATCTTAAAAATTTTGAAAAAAAAAAATCAAAAAAAAATTTTTTTGGTTTATGAAAAAATGCTTATCCTACAATTTTAATATATGGAAAAATGCCAAATGCTTATCTTAGAGTTTTCTTAACATTTTCTGTTCTATAGAATTGTACGAAATTGTATGATAAGCATTTTTCATATCTGAAAATTGAATGATAAGCATTTTTGGTCAACCCTGGAGAATAGACTTGCAAATGACACTTAAAACAGGCAAAAATTTTCAATCAAATGTATTTTTGAAATTTAAGCTTCCAAGCCATAATGAACTAACTAGTGGTTATTATTTTTAGTTGAGAATTTTTTAGTAGAGAAATACTAGAGATTTTTTTTATACAAAAACAAAAAAACTTTTCAATGACATACGTTTCCAGACAAAACAAAATTTTTGTGAGAAAATCGATTTTCTTAAGCTAAGGCTAGTCTTTAATTGTTCAAGTGAGGGAAAGTTTTAATCAAACAGATTTCAGAGTTTGTTTGTTCCATATGGAATTAAATTAACCTTAAGACAAGATGTTTTGTATTTAAAGAAATTGTATGGTCAGAATTTTTGTTCAACCCGGACAGTGTTGCAATCATTATTATCATAAGAAAAAATTCAACCACAATTTAAAAATAGCGTACTTTGATAGTAGTTTTTCTCAGAAGATCTGCTTGCAAAAATTTTATCTTTGTTTCAACTAATGGTTTCAATATAGTTTTCTCGGACTAATGTAAGTATCTCAACAATTTTTCGTGTTTTAATTCCCCTTTCTTTTTCATTATCTGATTTTTGACACTCCGACAGCTTACAGGTTTACTAAGCCACCATTGCTGGTTGACTGCTTAGTAATTTATCCTAAGTTATAAGTCTCGCCTAAGATTGTCAAATATCTTGACCATACTTATAGATTATAAACTTTGATTAGAAACGAGTTTGAATTTATATAATGGAGAGTTAAATAAAAAAGATTTAAACAATTAATGAACAACTGTTTAAAGTACCAATAAGGATGGGGTCAAAACCTAGTTTATACATTTAAAAAAGCACTTCGTTTGCCTGTATTCTGCGTCTAGATTGCTGATTGATTTGTCCACCTAAGGCTTCTTAGAGAATTGGGTTATCAGTTTGGATCCGTGCTGCTGCTTTTATTTTTCGGGAAATTATACAAATTCTAAGAATGTATCTTAATAAATTTAAAAATTAAAAAGAAACAAAATAAAGAAAATTAATCCGGAAAATGTTAACTTGACTGATCGAGTGGAAATGAGAGTGGAATAAGAACTTATGAAGATTTCAGACAGGTTCAACTTTAGGAAAAAAAAATGCTTCAACGTACCTTTGTCTACTTCTAATCTTTATAGACTGTTTTTCGCCGGATATTTGTTTCATCTTTCGGCCTGGTTTTCA
This sequence comes from Symsagittifera roscoffensis, assembly GCF_963678635.1. Lineage (NCBI taxonomy): Eukaryota > Metazoa > Xenacoelomorpha > Acoela > Convolutidae > Symsagittifera > Symsagittifera roscoffensis. The sequence goes on along the minus strand of NC_087070.1, from coordinate 51,111,665 downwards.
GTAGTCTTTTCTACAAGTTTTTTTTTTCAATTCAGTTTTTTTTCAGTCTTTGAATTGCAGGTGTTCTATTTCTTTGTGTCTCTGTTAGGCTCCAAAAGGACCGAGTGCTTATCATTTCTTTGTCTGTTTTTCATGACAAAGCGTTTCAACCGGTCAGCTTGTATGGATATCCAACAAAAACTCCGACAAAAAAGTCGTGAAATCCAACAAAAAATCAGGAAATAGGGTTCGGTTAAGTATTTGAAAAGAAGACAGTATATTTTAAGGTGAAATAAATTCGTTATAAAATGAAGTGAAATATTTTGAATCGTTCCTTTTCTTTCAAATGTTCTTAGAGCTTCTTCTTCATCCTCATTGTTATTGATGTCATAGATGATTTGATCCAATTGTTACTCGCTGTCATGATTCTGGTAGTTTTCATCATCATCGAATCCAGGTTGCAATTGAGTTGATAGATTCGGTTTTGCTTTTCAAAATTGCAGTGACACCATGCCAGCTTCTTTTTGTTCCGGTTGTGATTTTGTATAACTTGACTGACAGCTTACAGTTCATAACCGGTTCAAACTCTGTTGTCAAACATCGTGACACAGTTCTAATTTATGTTTATTACAGATGATGTTGAAATTGGTGTCATTCACAAGCTTAGTATGGTTGATTTTTGTGTCCTTCTCAAATCAAACCTTAGTACTCTTTGTGTTGCACGCAAACCCAGCACGATGAAAAGTAAGCAAATGATATTAACTTATCACTTTCATCCTGATTGTAACAAAATCAACAAATCATTTAGCTATACACTTTTGGTTGGTATTTACTACATGCAATTATCAACGAGTAGAAAATTAAAAAAATTGTAAGGCAAGAACAAACAAATATTACTTTAGTTTGACAGCTTTTTTTCATAACTAGCAAGTTTAGTTTCTTTTTTGATAAGAAATAGAAAAGATTTGAATTAGAATTAAATCAAAATGAAAAATGGAATAAAAGGAAAGTTAGACACCAATTACAAAACGTTATCATATTCAATTACATAAGTGGAAGATTTTCTCTTTTGTTGTAATCCTCTCACCAATCCATGTTCACAGTTTAAATAGAGAAAAATTTTGTCTGAGTTTTATCAAATGAACTTTTACGTAAACAAACAAAATAAGGATGCAGTCCAATTTTCAAAGGGTTCTTCTAAAAATCGGTTATATTTAAGGATTTAATTACCTGCGTGTTGTGGATTCTAAACTACCAAATTGCCTTGGCCAAATTTTTGAGGAGCAAATCATAAGTTACTCAAAGGCTGCAAACAATCATTTGCGTTGCTTAATGGTACCATGAGTTATGGTATCATGCGATGGTACCATGGTATGATGGTACGATGAGTTTTAAAAAGCTACATAAAGCAACCAACAAATGCTGGCATAAATCTGCGGCGAGTCGGGTGGAAAAGTTTTTTTTTGCCCTTAGAGGAATTCGGTGGTGCTAATTAACGTCGCAGAATTATTGTGTACATTTTTACATTGGCTAGTTCTTTCATCAAAGGTTTCACTCTATTAATTTTCGTTTTTTTACGTAGGGTAATTATTCATTCTCTTAATTGTAATGCTGAAATTTCAGTGATAAAACCGCCTGAGAATGAAATAATTATAGACTCGTAAAACTGTTTTTTTTTGCGCTCCTGGCCTTTTGCAGTTTTTTTGCAAATATGATGAATTCAAAAAACTTTTTTTTTGTCCCAGCCATTGGCTTCCCATCTTTCTATCTTTAATTGAATTTGAGGATGGTCTAAAGTTGTTGGTATACATGACAGTTTTCGATCTCGGTTAAGAATTTAATCCATGTCTACGCATTTTTGGCTCAACATTGTGGGTGTAATGCAGTATTGTAGTATCTTTTGTATTATATATGTTTTTATACACGAGAATGTTCTCCTTTTGAAAGCTTTTTTTCAAAAAGCTTTATGCTTTTCGCAATTGCTTGAATAGAAAACACCAGCAGACGCACACAAAAAATTGCTTGATTAGTGGCATACAGAAAAAATGGAATAGGAATACTCTTATTCTATTTTTAGTAAGAATAAGTTAAATTTATTGCTCAGTATACAAAATGTTAGATAAACTGCACAAATCTTTAAAAGTTGTAAAAGATTTATTCAGCAAATTACAACTATAATAGTTTTAAAGCAGGAAAAAACGGTTTTATTTCATTTCTACATTTTCAAGTGTTTGGTCTAATGAACCTTTGTTCATAATTACTTGTGATTCTCTGGATTTTTTTAGTGCGATAGAAATTGACTATTCTTCATTCTTACAATATTTACTATACGCATTATTGCCTTTTTGTTCTAAGGATTTATCAATTTTAAACGATGTTCCTACTTTGAAAACTATGCATGCTGGAGAAAATGAAATAACGCGGGATGATTTTGATGCAATAGTTATATTTTTAACATGAAGTAGATTTTGATAAAAGCTTAGATATGGATAAATTTTGCTTCTTATAAAACTGATAGGTACTGTTAAATCTGGGTATTTTTTATTTGTAAGTATGAAATTGAAAAGTTTATTGATTTTTATGATCTGAGAGATGAAAACCTTTCCTAATATTTAGATAGCATCCGTCCATGCCTGAAAACCATGCTTTAACTTTTCCCGGATGATCAGTGTTAGTAAGGATATTAGTAATGAAATCTATAACAAGATTTTGGAAAAAACGTTTTATAAAATTTTTTCTAAATTTTTTTAGTTTTTGGGTGACTAAATCTTTAGCTGAAACCTGAAACTTTGTTTGTGTAAGGTTTATTGATGCTTTTTTGTGATTAGCAATATCATTGTATATCTTTTGAGGTTATCACTGGCTTAAAACCTTATTTTTTTGTAAAATTTCTAGATTTTTTCTGGACTGAAACTATAATCTGAAAACTGAAACCATGATCGCTGAAGTTGAGTTTTTTGATGTGAAAATTTTTCTAAAGGCTGAAGTATACTTCGTCTATTCTTTATCATGCAAAAATTTTTTAAAAAAAATTATCTATTGGTATCTTAAGCCTAGTTTTCGTAATCTCAAACCAAAAACCCTTAAACTCTCTCAAACTCGATGAATAAAAAAATAATAATTTTTGATGGCTGGTCTAGTCTAATATACTTTTCTAAACAGGTTTGTAACATCAAAGTCACCAATTTGTTTGCTGAAACTTAGGTCTCTGAGTTGAAACTATGATTTCTAGAACTGAAACTTTGGTATGATCACTTGGTTTTAGAGTTTTGAAATTGAAAATACAGGTTGGTATCTCTAATATATGTCTATTCCAGCAATTAATTTGCCAAAAAGAGTAAAAATGTAGCCTAAAACGTTGATTTCATTTGGCTGAAATTATAATTTGAGGGCTCAAACTAACACCTTCTGGAAGTTTTTTGAGTTCAAAAATTGATAAGTGAATTAAAGACTCCTAATATCTATCTATATTTTAAAAATTTTGACTTGGAAATTGAAATTTTTGTGTCTGAAACCATAAACACCAAGAATTCTGAAAAGTGCAATTTAACATTAGGAAGCAAGTTTTAAAATCAAATTGGTGGGTTTCAACACAGTTAGTTTTCTCTAAAAAGTCAAAATTCGACGTTCAGAGCTTTATTTTGATACAAAAAACTCAGTTACTAATAAAAACTTACCATTTAAGACCATGTTTTTGGCTTATGGCATCTTTTTTTGGGTTTTACAAGTTCAAATTTGCTGTTTTATCCGAATCCTTTTACAGAAATTTGAAAATTTTGATTGTAAAATATACTTAATTTAACTGAAAAGTTTGATCCTATAGCTGAAACCAGGACTGAAATTGAAAATTTTGGTTTAAAAAAATCAATTTTCTGGTGCATAAGCTATTATAAGAAGCCTATTTTATCAAAATAAGCTGGATCTGTTTGTGTTTTAGCTTTCGATTTTGTTGCGATACCTAATATTTTTGTGCCGAAACTAAAACTTGGCGTTTGGTGCTATGTGGTTAGCGTTTAAGATTGGTTTAAGCGCGTTATTTTATTGTTCAATCGTTTTATATCCAAAACGTGTCATAAAACTCCAATGATTTGGTAAAAACACCCAAATCAGTTCCTTTTTTCATTCGTTTTTGTTATTCGTTGTTTCGATAATTGGTAGCTTTACTGATGAATGATTTAGGTTTAGTTACGTTAAAATGGCTAGAAATAAAATTGAATTTAAGAAAAATTAAGGATAAGCCTCGACAAATGATGAAGGATTAGAATAAATAGCAACAAGCGTGAATGGTTGGATATATATGTGATGAAGAATTCAATTGATCATAGATTTTAGAGTACTCATAGACTGCATAAAGGACCACTTAAACCCCCGAAAAAAAAATGAAGATATTTAACAAGTATTCGAGCACTTTGGTTAATTGAGGGTTTAGCCAAATATAGTGACAATAACTTTAAACTGAAGCTTTGGCATGTATATAGTGGATTAGTAGACAAAAAGGGTATATCCTACTAGCGGACTTAGGCAGAGAACAATTTTTTGAGAAATTTCATATGTATAAAAACAATAGATAAAAAATAAGTTCATGAGCTCATGTCAGTAAGCAAGCCGTCTAATATATCCTCGAGATGGAGGAATATCGTGGATGACTGTTAGCGTTGGGGTTACGTTTCGCAAGAACCCTACTAGGAATAACTGTCAAGTAGAAGACATTAAAATTGAGTTTCTATCGAAAGACATCAATTTTTTCTAGCTTTTTGAGGTCACAAACAAATCTGACAAATAAGCAGAGATCCTAATATTAATGTTTGTTTTCGAACTTAAAAGCGGTTTCGAGTTTGTTGAAAAAAGGAATTTCCTAAGGAGAAGTTTTCTGCTGCGGTCGCACCAGTTTTACTAACCGATTATTGCTGGTTGATTGCTCAGTAGTCTATCCTAACTTATATGTCTCGCCAAAGATCGTCAAGTTTCTTGACAATAGCTATAGTTTAGAAATTTAATTGGAAAAGAATATGAACTTATATAATGGAGAGGTAAATAAAAACAATTTAAACAATTATTGAGCAACTGTTTTAAGTACCAATAGGTATGGGGTCAATACTTAGCTTCTACATTTAAACTAACACTTCGTTTGCCTTTAGTTCTCGTCTAGATTGCTGGATTACTGATTGATTTATCCACCTAATGCTTCTCAGAGTATTCGTTCATCAGTTCGATAAGCTCCGTGTTGCTGCTTTCATTTTTCGGGAACTTATAGAAATTCTAAGATCGTAGCTTATTGAATTTAAAAAATAGAAAGAAACAAAAGAAAAAAAATATTCGGCAAAATATTAACTCGACTGATCGAGTGGAAATGAGAGCGGACTAAAACATTTTGAAGATTTTAGATAGATTCGATTTTAAGACAAGATTGCTCCAAAGTACCTATGTCTAATTTTAATCTTCATAGACTTTGTTTCATCGGATATCTTTTTCATCTTTCGGTCTTTGGAAAGTTTTCAGTAGTTTTTTCTTCGAAGTTTTTTTATTTGATCGTTTTTATTCTTTCAGTCTTTGAATTGCAGGTGTTCTATTTCTTTGTGTCTTTGTTAGGCTCCAAAAGGACTGGGTGCTTATCGCTTTTAGGTCTGCTTTTCCAGACAGAACATTTCAACCGGTCAGCCTGTATTGCGAAGCACTTTTTGTTTGATATCAGACAAAAATTGCGTGAAAAAATATTGAATATTCCAAAGGAATTCAAATTTGAAAGAATTTTAAAAGTTGGACTAGTATTTAAAGTGTCAAAATAAATTGACAAATTAAAAGTGGAAGGGAGTCCACTCTAATCTTTTGTAAACAATTAGAACAATAGTTTTTATGTTGGTGTAGGATTTGCAATACTACACATGTCACCACAACAAACACTGATTACAATTTTTGTTGAACGTTTGAAATTCCTTTCACTCAATTTTTACTCTTACCATGTAAATTTTTTAATTAATGCTTGGTTTAATATTTTCTTTAATTTTTGAAACCAATTGCGGCACAGAATAATTATGGCATTTTTATATCACACTGTGATATGCGTTGCGATATCAGTTGAAAACAAGTTGTAATTCAATACTTTATTTTTACTATTGAATTTAGGTTTTCTTATTCTTTTGTTTTGTTGTTGTACTGAGAGTTAGATCAATGTTACGAACTCTGATCTCTCGCTTAATCTCAGTGTCATCACTCACGTATGACCTTGAGCATACCATACAGTAATGATTAAGCACCAAAGGTTAGCTGTACATACGTATATAAATACTGCTACTGCAGTAGCGGTATGACACACCCCCTCGGTGGAAGAGATAAATTATACAACATAAGTAGGATAATTTATTTAAAAAGAGTTCAATATACTCAGTTCAAAGAAAGTCTCTTGGTTAATTGACGATTTTAGATTATGGACTTTTCAGTTCTCTTCCAGCTCTATTTCCCAACTCGGGTTCCAATCGACTCCCTCGTCTAGTGTAGCGTATCCGAATTTTCGCATGAACAGATGTCTTTCGAGTCGTCGCACTTTTGATTCCATTGGTTTGTCGTTACGATCTTTGAAATCTCTCAATTGATTTCTGTATTCTTTAAGTGCCTCCTTTAAAAGACCTCTCCCTGTGAGATTTTCTGATATTTCTTTAATTGAGTGCTTTATCGGATCTCCAAATCGTTTAGGTTCTTTGTTTTTCGTTTGTCTGGAGCTTCGTCTAATACCTGACTCTTCCGTACTTGATTCGTCCAAAAATCCTTGTGGTGGTTCGAAATTTGTGTCCATTTCCGAACTTTGTTGTGGATTTCCTCGAATTTCGTCTGCAACTCGCTGTACTCCTCTTTTTAACAATTGGTCCGTGTACTTCTCCCATTCGGACGGTGCTAAATTGCGATTGTAAAAAGTGTCGACTATGTCTTCTAAAGGAGTGTGAGAGTCAATGCATTTCAATTTCGGCCGCTGTTTAGCCTTTGGCGTAGAACTGGACTGAGTTTTGGTGTCTACTCTTTCCGGCTTAGATGTCGATTGTTCCTGTTCCAGGTTGGCTGCAGTCGCAGTTTGGCTTGTCCCCTGTTGCTGCTTGTTTCGGCCTTTCTTTTCCTTTCCGCTCTTCTCCGGCTTGTTTGTGTTATTTTCCTCTATAGTTGATTTTGGGCCCGCCAAATTGGGTTTTGCTCTTTTGACAGCCAGATTCAGACCTCCCCCGGCTTCTGTGTCCTTAGAAGTAACTATTGTTTGGCTTTTCTGAAAACGCTCTGTGGGATTCATTGCATCTGCGATTTCCATTTCTCCTTGAAGTTCGTCTTCTGATCCCAGCTCCTCGAGTAATTCTGGAGAACTGATTCTCTTAAACTTTTTTGTAGGTTCCAACGATGGACTTTTACTCGTGCTCTGATTTTCTTGTGTCAGTACCGTTTTCGATTGTGCTATATCCGATTTCCTATAAATCGAACCGGCCGATGTCTTAATTGTTGAGTCCGTTTCTGAAGCAATTTTCCCTTTTAGTGGTCTGGTTAAGGCTTGTCCGCTTTTCCTTAGTGGGTCCTTTTGGAGTATTGTCTTGGATGGTGATTTACATTGATTTTCTACTTTGTCCTTCACAAATCCTTTCTCCCAAGAGTAGATCATTTCCTTTCGAAGGTCGGGATTGAGTAGCTCTGTCTCGTCCACTAATTTCCTGATATCGTTTTTAGCCGCGTCCCTTCTTTCGTTGTTCCAACGGGCGTTCGCCTCCAACAATTCCTTTAGAGCTTTGGCCCTTTCTTTGTCTCTGTCCGATGTTAACTGCTGCTTGTGCAGTGGGCTTGTATCCCTGCTAAGTTGTCCCTTGCGCACTAGCTTCTGAGATTCTCTCTCGACTGGTCAATTCTCCGTTTCAGTTGTGAGGCCGTCAGTGCTGAGCGTTCCAAGTGTTGTTTGTCTAAATAATCAGAATTATTTAAAAACCTATCCCTCGCAATTTTAAATTCTGTTTTTGGTAGTCTGCCGAAATGTTCTTGAAACGGTGATACTTGAATTGTTTTCTGCTTGTTCCACCGTAAATCTCTCATTATAGTGCTGAGACATAATTTGATTGATTTATTATTTTCTTCGAGCATCATCACTCCCAGTCTTCTTTTTACAGTTTGGATTGTACGTTCAACCAAACCACAACCTCTGTGGTCCCCCACCGGGCAAAATTTTTGCTCGATATTGAGTTCCGAACAGTATTTTTTTCTAGCGTTTTCCCCTTAAAGCCTGAAAATTGGTCCGAACGAATTGATGCAGGGACTCCATGTGTGTCGATATATGATCTCAAGAATTTTACTGTGCACTTTCCACTTGTGGATTTCGTAACCTTCACTGATGGGAATTTTGAGAATCGATCTGTAGCTACTAAAAGGTATATTTTTTTCCTTTTTGATTTTCTATAGGCCCCGCGTAGTCTAATTGTACCTCCTGTCCCGGCTGCGTGAGCAGTGGCAGTGGTTTTGACGAATTTTTTGAAATAAGGTATTTTACATTCTTACCATATCTGGTACAGCACTCCTCTGCCAAATTCACGATGTCCTTATTCATATGAGGCCACCACAGATATTGCGCTGCTCCCAACATAACCCTCGATGTATCCCTGGATGCCCTGGATGTAATAGCCCTGGATGCCCTGGATGCCATAGCCCTGGATGCCCTCGATGTATTCGTTTCAGGACAGCTTGTCTTAGTTGTACTGGAACTGCTAGCCGGTTATTCACCAAGATGCAGTCGTCCTGAACTGCCATCTGAGACCACAACGGATTTGTATAAGGTCCCATCAATTCAAATCCTTGTTTGTCCCCTCTTTCGATCACTCGTCTGAGGCGGTCCATCCACGTGTCTTCTGTGGTCAATTCTGCTAGTAAACTTTTGTCGAACAGTTTTGCTAGATTGTCCAAGGTCTCTACTTGTTGCTGCTTTTGCAGTTTCGTTTTTCCCAGTCCCTTTGGCGGTTCTATTGAGCACACTTCCTCTTCACTCTCCGCCTCTTCTGTGGTTGTCAGGTCCATCTCTATTACTTGCACCTCACTGAGTTTCCGTTCCGCCGATGCGATCGGTTTAGTCACTGCTGAACTTGATTTGTGTTCCGAGCTGTCACTGACTGCTTGGGTGCGTGCCACCAGTTCTCTTTTTTCCTGAACACTGTCTTCTCCGCCTATTAGTTGCCAGAATGAGAGTAGTCTTTGATCCGCTTCTCTTTGTTGATCCGGTTCCAGCTGCCATTTCACCCGTGATGCATGTCTTGTTTCACTGTCGGAGCTATCTCTGTTTTTCCGGCCCCCTCGAATTATTTTTCTTGTACGCTGTCTCTGTAATCTCCTCCTCTTCCGAAAGTTCATTTGTTTTGGATAGTGAGCGGTTCCACTTTGGGTCCATTAGACTCTCCTCGCGCTCCTCATTCCGCCATTCTTGTGGTGAGCTCGACCACCAGTCGTATGATCTGTTTCCGTTTCCTGACATCTCGATCTTTGAGTCTGTTTTTTTTTTAATTTCCGGTACTGGTTGTTTTATGATTTTAAATTTATTTAAGACTGACTGTTTGTTGGGTTTATTTGACGAAAAAGTGATTTGCTTATGTTGAACTGTTGTGTTTTGCTGTTTTTGCAGTCGTGAAAACTGTTTTCTCTCGTTCCGGTCGAGCTTTGTTCGGTTTTGACCGTTTTGGTTGCTATAGCAACCATTACTTGATGACTGTTTCTTAGCATTCTTTCTAGAACATTCTAGAACGTTTTCGTTCCGGTTGAGCGACTCAATTTCTTTAAGCCTACTGTTCCAGCAGTCGAACGCTTCTACAAACCTTTCGTCTAATTCTGATTCGGGCCAGGGATCATTGAAGGGATCACGCGATAAATAATCAACTATGCCCATGTCCCTCCCCGGAATGTGAACTATTTTGAACTGATATGGCAGTAACCGGTCAACCCACCGGGTTAAACGTGATTGGTAGGTCTTGTTTGATTTGTTGACATCCAATGCTGTTGTAAGCGCTTTATGGTCAGTTGCAATGATAAATGTTGTCCCCAGGAGGTAGTGTTTATATCTATCTACTGCCCAAACAACTGCCAATAACTCCAATTCATTTGTTGAATATTTTTTTTCTGGGGCATTTAGGTATCGGGATGCGAATGAAATTGGGACCCACAGGCCTTCATCATTTTGTTGTTCTAAAGTAGCCCCTAACCCATCATGGCTAGCATCGCATTTAACTCGTGTTTCTCGAGTCGCATCGTAATAATGTTATACCTGCCACAGCTTCTTTTATAGCATTAAACACTACGGTGTGTTCTTCCCCCCACTCAAATTTTTTCACCGGGAGCTTCATGTTTTTTAACTTTTTCTTTTGATTCTCTTCTTTTAGAAGTGGTCTTAATTTTTCAGTCAGACTTGCTGCGTTGGGTATAAATTTAGCTAAGTGATTTATGCTTCCCAGGAATGACCTTAGCTGTTTAAGCGATTTCGGCGGGTTTAAATTTACTACTGCTTCCGTTTTAGTGATTTTTGGTTTAACTCCTGCCTCTGAGAGATGATGACCCAACCAATTCACTTCTTGTTTGAAAAATTCGCATTTTGATAGTTTCAACGCCAAATTTTCCGCATCCAATTTTTTTAATACTGCTTCTACCAAATTTGCATGTTCAATTTCACTTCCCTTTGACACAATAAGTATGTCATCCAGAAAACAGAACGTGTTTTTAGCGTGGTTGATGGTTCTGTCCATAGCCTTTTGAAATTCAGCTGGCATATCTGCTAAACCATAGAACCCTGTCAAGAATCTGTAGGTTCCAGTTGCTTTTCCACCAACAATGTTGAAGTTGCATTGTCTAGCTGTATCTGCAGCCAATTTTAATTGGCTGTACGCATATTTCAAATCTAACACCAAAAAATATAGCGTACCCCTTTTGTTTTCAGTTACAATCTGGCTTACCCCATCAATGAGTTCATCTACATTTGGCATTTGGTATTTATTTTTGAACAATTGTCTATTGATTGGTTTTGCATCCATTGCCAATTTTATTGAGTCGTCCTTCTTTACTGTTATCACAATCGGAGCGATAAAGCAATCACTTGTACATTTATCAAGTTTTGATATATGACCTTCTGTCAACAACTTCTCGATTTCTTTTTCGACTTTATCTTGTATGTGAATTGGGATTCTTCTCCCCTTTTCTTGGATCGGACATAATGGTTATTTAAATTTTGAACTGACAATGTGATTTTTCGAAATGCCTTGTCTTTCAAATAGGTTTTTAAATTGAGTGAAAAATTTTTTTCTTTCCAACCTTCTGACTGCTCGCACATGAGCACGTCAAACCTGGTGAGTTCCTTGGGCGCTGGTTTTTGTGTAGTCACTATTCCCACTTGTCCTTGCAGATCTAGTCTCATGATACATCTAGTTTTTCGTTCTGATACCAGAAAGGTGGCGCCCTTTACTTCCCAGCCCGCTGACCTCAGATTGGTTTTTAGGGCTCCCAGTATACTGATCGGTTGTTTGTTGTAGTCCACGATTTTGGTTTGTAAATTCAGTTTACCGGACGGTATGAATCTTACTTTGTTTGATTTATCCATAATTTCCTTTGTTGTCGCCCAGTTGAGAAATGAAACTGGACTTCCAGTGTCCACTGTTAATTGAATTATCTGGTTATCTATTCGTACCATGGCCTTTAGTGATTTTACACGATTCAATGTTGGATCGCGGATCGAATCTATTTTCTGAACTCGCACCATTTTTCCGTTTGATTTGTCCCTCATTTCGTTGATTAGGTCTTTCACATATTTTGAAACTCTCTCGTTTTCCGGTTGATAGGTTTGTATCGACATAACTTCAAATTCGCTAAATGACCCAACACCTTCACTTATCTGATCGCATTCCTCTACCGATCCTTCCGAGTCTTCTGCAACTTCACTTACTTGTTGGGATCTGCACATTTTAGCGAAATGATTGGGTTTGCCACAGTGTTTACAGGTTTTCCCCATCGCTGGACAATTTTCAGGTGTCCCTGTTCAAACGTCCTTCCACATCTATTACATGGTTTTGTTTTCGTGTTTTGATTCTTGTTATTGTTTTGTCTTTTATTCGATTCCCTACTATTTGGAGTTTTGTTTGTCCCCGCCAAATTTCTAACTACCATTACAGGTTCTTGTTTTATTCTCACACCCGAGATGTAATTGTTACTTGATCCCCCTGTAGCCGCAGCATTAGTCTTTTGAAACGCCATTGTGGTTAACTTGCTATGTTCGAATTTTATAGCCCTTTTCAGAACCTCCTCCGGGTCTATAGTCTCGAATGTCAACGTGTCCTGCAAGGTCATGTATTTCATTTTTTAAATGAACAGGTCTCGGACTATTTCATTTTTCAATGCTCCCAGTTCTGATCGGGCTGCTTGTGCAGTTAGCGCTGCGTGAAATGATTCCAGAGATTCTCCCGATTCTTGCATTCTCGTAAATAACTTGTATCTTTCGTATGTTACACATTTTACCTTTTGAAACGAGACTTCTGCCAAATCTGTTATTTCCTTGAACGTCATTTTCGATATTTCAGCATGCGGGTTCTTTTGCAGGAATCTTTTCTTTCCCTCTGTACCCAAAGACAAAAATAATCTGGACACCAATTTCTTTTGTACTTCGTTGTAGAAGACATTGTGTCCGACTCGTGGTCCTCTTGTCCTTCTCTCTTCGTTCTCCAATACTACTCTATCCATTGCTAGATTATCTCTAAGAATCCTAGCGTTCCTCGCATCTTCATTCTCCCCGTCTCTGGGTGTTTCAGGACGTGGTGGTGGTTCCTCTAATATGTCTTTTGGTTCTTCCAAAATAATCTCTGGGTTCACATTTTCTTTAACCGTAACCGCCATGAGAAATTGTTCGAACCAGATTTTGAATTGCCACGGAGGGTCTAGATTCGCTGACGCCCAAAATACCGGAATTCCCATGTCCGTTCTGTTGTCTTGAGCTGCGAATCCTGCTGGCTGCGCCATGTGATATGCGTTGCGATATCAGTTGAAAACAAGTTGTAATTCAATACTTTATTTTTACTATTGAATTTAGGTTTTCTTATTCTTTTGTTTTGTTGTTGTACTGAGAGTTAGATCAATGTTACGAACTCTGATCTCTCGCTTAATCTCAGTGTCATCACTCACGTATGACCTTGAGCATACCATACAGTAATGATTAAGCACCAAAGGTTAGCTGTACATACGTATATAAATACTGCTACTGCAGTAGCGGTATGACACACCCCCCTCGGTGGAAGAGATAAATTATACAACATAAGTAGGATAATTTATTTAAAAAGAGTTCAATATACTCAGTTCAAAGAAAGTCTCTTGGTTAATTGACGATTTTAGATTATGGACTTTTCAGTTCTCTTCCAGCTCTATTTCCCAACTCGGGTTCCAATCGACTCCCTCGTCTAGTGTAGCGTATCCGAATTTTCGCATGAACAGATGTCTTTCGAGTCGTCGCACTTTTGATTCCTTTGGTTTGTCGTTACGATCTTTGAAATCTCTCAATTGATTTCTGTATTCTTTAAGTGCCTCCTTTAAAAGACCTCTCCCTGTGAGATTTTCTGATATTTCTTTAATTGAGTGCTTTATCGGATCTCCAAATCGTTTAGGTTCTTTGTTTTTCGTTTGTCTGGAGCTTCGTCTAATACCTGACTCTTCCGTACTTGATTCGTCCAAAAATCCTTGTGGTGGTTCGAAATTTGTGTCCATTTCCGAACTTTGTTGTGAATTTCCTCGAATTTCGTCTGCAACTCGCTGTACTCCTCTTTTTAACAATTGGTCCGTGTACTTCTCCCATTCGGACGGTGCTAAATTGCGATTGTAAAAAGTGTCGACTATGTCTTCTAAAGGAGTGTGAGAGTCAATGCATTTCAATTTCGGCCGCTGTTTAGCCTTTGGCGTAGAACTGGACTGAGTTTTGGTGTCTACTCTTTCCGGCTTAGATGTCGATTGTTCCTGTTCCAGGTTGGCTGCAGTCGCAGTTTGGCTTGTCCCCTGTTGCTGCTTGTTTCGGCCTTTCTTTTCCTTTCCGCTCTTCTCCGGCTTGTTTGTGTTATTTTCCTCTATAGTTGATTTTGGGCCCGCCAAATTGGGTTTTGCTCTTTTGACAGCCAGATTCAGACCTCCCCCGGCTTCTGTGTCCTTAGAAGTAACTATTGTTTGGCTTTTCTGAAAACGCTCTGTGGGATTCATTGCATCTGCGATTTCCATTTCTCCTTGAAGTTCGTCTTCTGATCCCAGCTCCTCGAGTAATTCTGGAGAACTGATTCTCTTAAACTTTTTTGTAGGTTCCAACGATGGACTTTTACTCGTGCTCTGATTTTCTTGTGTCAGTACCGTTTTCGATTGTGCTATATCCGATTTCCTATAAATCGAACCGGCCGATGTCTTAATTGTTGAGTCCGTTTCTGAAGCAATTTTCCCTTTTAGTGGTCTGGTTAAGGCTTGTCCGCTTTTCCTTAGTGGGTCCTTTTGGAGTATTGTCTTGGATGGTGATTTACATTGATTTTCTACTTTGTCCTTCACAAATCCTTTCTCCCAAGAGTAGATCATTTCCTTTCGAAGGTCGGGATTGAGTAGCTCTGTCTCGTCCACTAATTTCCTGATATCGTTTTTAGCCGCGTCCCTTCTTTCGTTGTTCCAACGGGCGTTCGCCTCCAACAATTCCTTTAGAGCTTTGGCCCTTTCTTTGTCTCTGTCCGATGTTAACTGCTGCTTGTGCAGTGGGCTTGTATCCCTGCTAAGTTGTCCCTTGCGCACTAGCTTCTGAGATTCTCTCTCGACTGGTCAATTCTCCGTTTCAGTTGTGAGGCCGTCAGTGCTGAGCGTTCCAAGTGTTGTTTGTCTAAATAATCAGAATTATTTAAAAAACTATCCCTCGCAATTTTAAATTCTGTTTTTGGTAGTCTGCCGAAATGTTCTTGAAACGGTGATACTTGAATTGTTTTCTGCTTGTTCCACCGTAAATCTCTCATTATAGTGCTGAGACATAATTTGATTGATTTATTATTTTCTTCGAGCATCATCACTCCCAGTCTTCTTTTTACAGTTTGGATTGTACGTTCAACCAAACCACAACCTCTGTGGTCCCCCACCGGGCAAAATTTTTGCTCGATATTGAGTTCCGAACAGTATTTTTTTCTAGCGTTTTCCCCTTAAAGCCTGAAAATTGGTCCGAACGAATTGATGCAGGGACTCCATGTGTGTCGATATATGATCTCAAGAATTTTACTGTGCACTTTCCACTTGTGGATTTCGTAACCTTCACTGATGGGAATTTTGAGAATCGATCTGTAGCTACTAAAAGGTATATTTTTTTCCTTTTTGATTTTCTATAGGCCCCGCGTAGTCTAATTGTACCTCCTGTCCCGGCTGCGTGAGCAGTGGCAGTGGTTTTGACGAATTTTTTGAAATAAGGTATTTTACATTCTTACCATATCTGGTACAGCACTCCTCTGCCAAATTCACGATGTCCTTATTCATATGAGGCCACCACAGATATTGCGCTGCTCCCAACATAACCCTCGATGTATCCCTGGATGCCCTGGATGTAATAGCCCTGGATGCCCTGGATGCCATAGCCCTGGATGCCCTCGATGTATTCGTTTCAGGACAGCTTGTCTTAGTTGTACTGGAACTGCTAGCCGGTTATTCACCAAGATGCAGTCGTCCTGAACTGCCATCTGAGACCACAACGG
Organism: Symsagittifera roscoffensis; assembly: GCF_963678635.1. Taxonomy (NCBI): domain Eukaryota; kingdom Metazoa; phylum Xenacoelomorpha; order Acoela; family Convolutidae; genus Symsagittifera; species Symsagittifera roscoffensis. Next base: position 51,095,967 of record NC_087070.1, on the reverse strand, counting down.
ATTTGTATAAGGTCCCATCAATTCAAATCCTTGTTTGTCCCCTCTTTCGATCACTCGTCTGAGGCGGTCCATCCACGTGTCTTCTGTGGTCAATTCTGCTAGTAAACTTTTGTCGAACAGTTTTGCTAGATTGTCCAAGGTCTCTACTTGTTGCTGCTTTTGCAGTTTCGTTTTTCCCAGTCCCTTTGGCGGTTCTATTGAGCACACTTCCTCTTCACTCTCCGCCTCTTCTGTGGTTGTCAGGTCCATCTCTATTACTTGCACCTCACTGAGTTTCCGTTCCGCCGATGCGATCGGTTTAGTCACTGCTGAACTTGATTTGTGTTCCGAGCTGTCACTGACTGCTTGGGTGCGTGCCACCAGTTCTCTTTTTTCCTGAACACTGTCTTCTCCGCCTATTAGTTGCCAGAATGAGAGTAGTCTTTGATCCGCTTCTCTTTGTTGATCCGGTTCCAGCTGCCATTTCACCCGTGATGCATGTCTTGTTTCACTGTCGGAGCTATCTCTGTTTTTCCGGCCCCCTCGAATTATTTTTCTTGTACGCTGAACTGTCTCTGTAATCTCCTCCTCTTCCGAAAGTTCATTTGTTTTGGATAGTGAGCGGTTCCACTTTGGGTCCATTAGACTCTCCTCGCGCTCCTCATTCCGCCATTCTTGTGGTGAGCTCGACCACCAGTCGTATGATCTGTTTCCGTTTCCTGACATCTCGATCTTTGAGTCTGTTTTTTTTTTAATTTCCGGTACTGGTTGTTTTATGATTTTAAATTTATTTAAGACTGACTGTTTGTTGGGTTTATTTGACGAAAAAGTGATTTGCTTATGTTGAACTGTTGTGTTTTGCTGTTTTTGCAGTCGTGAAAACTGTTTTCTCTCGTTCCGGTCGAGCTTTGTTCGGTTTTGACCGTTTTGGTTGCTATAGCAACCATTACTTGATGACTGTTTCTTAGCATTCTTTCTAGAACATTCTAGAACGTTTTCGTTCCGGTTGAGCGACTCAATTTCTTTAAGCCTACTGTTCCAGCAGTCGAACGCTTCTACAAACCTTTCGTCTAATTCTGATTCGGGCCAGGGATCATTGAAGGGATCACGCGATAAATAATCAACTATGCCCATGTCCCTCCCCGGAATGTGAACTATTTTGAACTGATATGGCAGTAACCGGTCAACCCATGTGGTTAAACGTGATTGGTAGGTCTTGTTTGATTTGTTGACATCCAATGCTGTTGTAAGCGCTTTATGGTCAGTTGCAATGATAAATGTTGTCCCCAGGAGGTAGTGTTTATATCTATCTACTGCCCAAACAACTGCCAATAACTCCAATTCATTTGTTGAATATTTTTTTTCTGGGGCATTTAGGTATCGGGATGCGAATGAAATTGGGACCCACAGGCCTTCATCATTTTGTTGTTCTAAAGTAGCCCCTAACCCATCATGGCTAGCATCGCATTTAACTCGTGTTTCTCGAGTCGCATCGTAATAATGTTATACCTGCCACAGCTTCTTTTATAGCATTAAACACTACGGTGTGTTCTTCCCCCCACTCAAATTTTTTCACCGGGAGCTTCATGTTTTTTAACTTTTTCTTTTGATTCTCTTCTTTTAGAAGTGGTCTTAATTTTTCAGTCAGACTTGCTGCGTTGGGTATAAATTTAGCTAAGTGATTTATGCTTCCCAGGAATGACCTTAGCTGTTTAAGCGATTTCGGCGGGTTTAAATTTACTACTGCTTCCGTTTTAGTGATTTTTGGTTTAACTCCTGCCTCTGAGAGATGATGACCCAACCAATTCACTTCTTGTTTGAAAAATTCGCATTTTGATAGTTTCAACGCCAAATTTTCCGCATCCAATTTTTTTAATACTGCTTCTACCAAATTTGCATGTTCAATTTCACTTCCCTTTGACACAATAAGTATGTCATCCAGAAAACAGAACGTGTTTTTAGCGTGGTTGATGGTTCTGTCCATAGCCTTTTGAAATTCAGCTGGCATATCTGCTAAACCATAGAACCCTGTCAAGAATCTGTAGGTTCCAGTTGCTTTTCCACCAACAATGTTGAAGTTGCATTGTCTAGCTGTATCTGCAGCCAATTTTAATTGGCTGTACGCATATTTCAAATCTAACACCAAAAAATATAGCGTACCCCTTTTGTTTTCAGTTACAATCTGGCTTACCCCATCAATGATGAGTTCATCTACATTTGGCATTTGGTATTTATTTTTGAACAATTGTCTATTGATTGGTTTTGCATCCATTGCCAATTTTATTGAGTCGTCCTTCTTTACTGTTATCACAATCGGAGCGATAAAGCAATCACTTGTACATTTATCATGTTTTGATATATGACCTTCTGTCAACAACTTCTCGATTTCTTTTTCGACTTTATCTTGTATGTGAATTGGGATTCTTCTCCCCTTTTCTTGGATCGGACATAATGGATATTTAAATTTTGAACTGACAATGTGATTTTTCGAAATGCCTTGTCTTTCAAATAGGTTTTTAAATTGAGTGAAAAATTTTTTTCTTTCCAACCTTCTGACTGCTCGCACATGAGCACGTCAAACCTGGTGAGTTCCTTGGGCGCTGGTTTTTGTGTAGTCACTATTCCCACTTGTCCTTGCAGATCTAGTCTCATGATACATCTAGTTTTTCGTTCTGATACCAGAAAGGTGGCGCCCTTTACTTCCCAGCCCGCTGACCTCAGATTGGTTTTTAGGGCTCCCAGTATACTGATCGGTTGTTTGTTGTAGTCCACGATTTTGGTTTGTAAATTCAGTTTACCGGACGGTATGAATCTTACTTTGTTTGATTTATCCATAATTTCCTTTGTTGTCGCCCAGTTGAGAAATGAAACTGGACTTCCAGTGTCCACTGTTAATTGAATTATCTGGTTATCTATTCGTACCATGGCCTTTAGTGATTTTACACGATTCAATGTTGGATCGCGGATCGAATCTATTTTCTGAACTCGCACCATTTTTCCGTTTGATTTGTCCCTCATTTCGTTGATTAGGTCTTTCACATATTTTGAAACTCTCTCGTTTTCCGGTTGATAGGTTTGTATCGACATAACTTCAAATTCGCTAAATGACCCAACACCTTCACTTATCTGATCGCATTCCTCTACCGATCCTTCCGAGTCTTCTGCAACTTCACTTACTTGTTGGGATCTGCACATTTTAGCGAAATGATTGGGTTTGCCACAGTGTTTACAGGTTTTCCCCATCGCTGGACAATTTTCAGGTGTCCCTGTTCAAACGTCCTTCCACATCTATTACATGGTTTTGTTTTCGTGTTTTGATTCTTGTTATTGTTTTGTCTTTTATTCGATTCCCTACTATTTGGAGTTTTGTTTGTCCCCGCCAAATTTCTAACTACCATTACAGGTTCTTGTTTTATTCTCACACCCGAGATCTAATTGTTACTTGATCCCCCTGTAGCCGCAGCATTAGTCTTTTGAAACGCCATTGTGGTTAACTTGCTATGTTCGAATTTTATAGCCCTTTTCAGAACCTCCTCCGGGTCTATAGTCTCGAATGTCAACGTGTCCTGCAAGGTCATGTATTTCATTTTTGAAATGAACAGGTCTCGGACTATTTCATTTTTCAATGCTCCCAGTTCTGATCGGGCTGCTTGTGCAGTTAGCGCTGCGTGAAATGATTCCAGAGATTCTCCCGATTCTTGCATTCTCGTAAATAACTTGTATCTTTCGTATGTTACACATTTTACCTTTTGAAACGAGACTTCTGCCAAATCTGTTATTTCCTTGAACGTCATTTTCGATATTTCAGCATGCGGGTTCTTTTGCAGGAATCTTTTCTTTCCCTCTGTACCCAAAGACAAAAATAATCTGGACACCAATTTCTTTTGTACTTCGTTGTAGAAGACATTGTGTCCGACTCGTGGTCCTCTTGTCCTTCTCTCTTCGTTCTCCAATACTACTCTATCCATTGCTAGCTTATCTCTAAGAATCCTAGCGTTCCTCGCATCTTCATTCTCCCCGTCTCTGGGTGTTTCAGGACGTGGTGGTGGTTCCTCTAATATGTCTTTTGGTTCTTCCAAAATAATCTCTGGGTTCACATTTTCTTTAACCGTAACCGCCATGAGAAATTGTTCGAACCAGATTTTGAATTGCCACGGAGGGTCTAGATTCGCTGACGCCCAAAATACCGGAATTCCCATGTCCGTTCTGTTGTCTTGAGCTGCGAATCCTGCTGGCTGCGCCATGTGATATGCGTTGCGATATCAGTTGAAAACAAGTTGTAATTCAATACTTTATTTTTACTATTGAATTTAGGTTTTCTTATTCTTTTGTTTTGTTGTTGTACTGAGAGTTAGATCAATGTTACGAACTCTGATCTCTCGCTTAATCTCAGTGTCATCACTCACGTATGACCTTGAGCATACCATACAGTAATGATTAAGCACCAAAGGTTAGCTGTACATACGTATATAAATACTGCTACTGCAGTAGCGGTATGACACACACCAACTGATTGGTTACTTTTAAATTTCACTTTATTAGAGACAGATGTCTCTCATCATCGTAAAAAAAGGTTGATACATTTTAATTATACAAAAAAAAAGAATTTCGCATGAAAAGAATTAATTTGCTTGTAGTTGAGTTTTCCAATTTTATCAACAAGGAATAAATTATCATTAGTTTCAGACTGAATCAGTTTCAGAGAAAAAATGCTAGCAGCAAAATGTTTGGAAAACGCAAAAAAAAACAAACGAGAGAAAAGTTATGTTCGTTCAGTTGCAGATCCAGGGTTGATCTCGGCAAACAATGTTTACTTTGAACCAATCAAAAGTCAAAAAATCACCCGGATTTTCGAAAGGTATTTTTGGGCTCCATTTATTTCCCACTTTAAGTATATAAGAAACTCCAAATTGTTGTCTCGCCAATCCCAACAAATGCGTAATTCGCCTCAAGTGACCCGTCCCGAAACCCAATTTGATTATAACGTTCACATCGCAAAGTCTATCATAATATGCCCAGACTGTATTAAGTTTCTTAGTTCCTCTCCAATCGGAGTAATCTGTGAGTTTGTCAAAATATTCTTGCGGCGTTAAATTCATGTTTTTATAGCCCATTGCTAAATAGGTGGAACATTGTCTGGTGCAGCAAACATCGAAATCGGAGTAAAAATTATGCATCTGAAAAATCGGAAGCAAAATATCCGAGCATTGTTCTCGCGCGTTCGCTCTCAAAACATTGCGAAATTCGTTTTGATCATTTCCATTGGGAGTTATTGGCACAAAGGCAGGCAAGCTTTGTTCGTCTTCACTTTCGAAACTGTCCAAGCAGTAAAAGAGACTGAATCGCCGACATGTGTTCCAAGGTTGGGGTAATGAGTCATACGGGGGATTTACAGGTATGATGAAGGTCTGAGAAGTCCACAGCAATTCTACACGAGGTTCAATCACAATATCCGGAACAGCCTCGACCGAAATAAACCCATTGCACACTAGGGAAAACAAAACTAAAAATAAAAAAAATGTTTTCACTTTCGTTAAAATAATTAAGGTCATTTTTATTCTAAACGCTTCAGACAAAGTGTGAAAAAGGACAAAGTGTGAAAGGTTAATGAAAATTATTAGTTCAAACTTACCGATGAGTCCAAAGCTGAAACGACATTAAACAAACCAGTGGCGTTCCAAATTTCACCAAATATCAAGACATTCTAAAACAAATGACCGATGCTAAGATGGAATTGTTGACTGCGTCGAAGTTTTATGGTTAAAAGTCGGTTTTAAAGGATTTTCGTTGACTAACATTTTGCCTAGATGTTTGAGTTCTGAGGTAAATTTAGACCATAAATGGATTGTGAGGCCATCATTATCGATTTTTAAAATAATTCATTAGATCTCATTATAATTGAGATACTCCTTTTTTGTTTTCAAAATTAAAGGTTTTTTGTTCAAAAAAACCAAAGGTTGGTTGCAGAATTTTCACTACGGGGTAGGCGTTTTTGCAAAAAATCTACTTGTGCTCAACTTATTTTACAACTTTTTTCCGAAAAAATTAGAGTCAGTAGTAGATGTTGGAGCTGAAGTGGGGGGGGGGGGGGGGGGGGGGGGTCCCTGCAGACCCACATGTATTAAGATAGGGAATAGAGCATCCGGTCTGCAGGCTATGTATTAAGATTGGGTATAGAGTCTACAATGTATTAAGATGGGGAATACCGATGGTAAGGTTTCAGTGTGATGGTAAGAGAAAGAAAAACGAAAATTTTTTGGTTTTTGTTTATTTTTTTCGCAAAGTTTTTTGGCGCGCGTTATCTAATTGGGAACAGTTAATTGTTAATTACGTGTAGATTGTAGAATAAAGGTTATGTATTTAGTTTTTTGGTGCATGGTCAGTCAATGGTAAGAGTTTTTGTGCAAAAACTTGGAATTTTTATCAAAAAATTTTTTTTCGAAAAAATTCAAAACACGATAAGATTTTGTTTAATTTGATCTAATAAAAATTTTTAGATACTTTTACTTTCTACCTATCTGAATCTATTCTGAACCTACAGAGACATCGAAAAAAAATCGAATTTTTTGAGAGAAAAAAATTAAATTACAAAGAAAGTATATAAATCACTGCATCGTATAGTAAACTTACTGTCATAATTTACATTTTATTATCATGAAACCATAATAATATGACATCTTATATAATTTAATACATCAGAAGAGTTCTTATAAGTCCAATGGTTTTGTATGAATTCCATCATCTTGCACTTGTCTTTTAGGATAAAAATAACTTAGTCCTTTCTTTGTCTGTTCAAATGTAGCAACCATATGATTTATAGTTCTGAATCCTCTATTAGTAGATGTTAAGTTGATAACTTCATCGAGTACTCTCCTATACTTTGCTAAAGGTCCATCTCCAGAGTCTTCTAGAACCCGCTTATTCAATCCTTTGCTGCTAAACTTGAATTTGTCTGACTTGTTGTCATAGCAGCAATATGTCTTACTACATAAACAGAGCATTTCTGTGCACCTAAATTCTTCTTTGAAAAGTCCCGGCTCCCGCTTATCATGTTTTTTATGGATACTACAACACGTTCGAGGAAAGAAATTAGATTTTGCATCCGCCTTGAAGGAATTTCTGCAATCACTCTCCCTCATTTTTTCCCAAGCAGCTCTCTTATCTGGTTGGATGCAACCGTACAAATTTTCTTCTGCAAGTGCCAAGTAAAGTGAGTCTGTATCCATCTCCAACTCTTCAAATTTTTTCAGATCACAGAACTTGTCAAAAAAGTTATAGTAGAGTTCCAACATTCTCAGTTTTGCATACTAAAGTATGAAAAAACCAACAATGATGGGTTCTCTGTGCTCAATGGTTGACTTCACTAACTCCACCTCATATAAGTCCTTCTCAACTGTGTTAAGTCTCTTAAACAGTGGTTCATTGGCTGCCTTATGAGTTTTTTCATCGCTGAGATATTTTGTGATTGTATGTCTCGATCTATCCATGATGTGATATCCATAGGAGGAATTGCCCAAGAGCTTCATTGTTTCTGCTACAACTCCTGACAAAGGGTTTTCATCTCCTTCTCTTTTTGCATCAACCACCGATTGAACGAAATTATTGAAACACTTCCGAGGAGAATATTGAACAAATCGGTAAATTTTGGTGCACTGTAATCCAAGCTCCATATAAAAGTTGAAGAGAGGATTTATAACTGTTCCATTTTCCAGCTTGAAACTAGATATCGGCATTCTCTGAGGATGCTTTAACATTTCGTTCTCGATCGCATAGTTTTTCATGTAATCTCCAATATCATCTCTTCCGACCTCAGTATTTTTAAAAATTGGAGGAAAATTCGCAAATTTCGATTTCAGTTCATCTGGAACAACTAAGTCACACTGAACGTAACCAAAAAGAGATCCATCTTTTATCTTTGCTAGAAGAGAGTCTGTAGAAAGGGGTCTTTTGTAGGGAAAGTGGGTTCGAACATGATTTTTGATCTTGTCATTGGTTTTGAAATTTTGCCACCACTCACACTCCCACATTTCTTCAACTTTGTATCCTTTCTCTTGAATGTATTCTCGTCGCATATCATCCATTTCTCTCTTCTTGTTTCCTCGCTCGATATCCTGTTCTGTTAAGAAGGGACGAGCTTCTTGACAGGAACAGAAGTGGTAGTAACATCCCATTGCTTCGAATACTGTTTTACAGTGATCATAATAACCGTCCACATTAAAACAGTTAATTTTCTTCTGTTTTCCAGATGTAAAAAAGCTCTCAATTTTACATTCTGGTCTTGATTCTTGATAGAAAGACATGACCACATTCTCAAAGTTGCAAGTTCGATTATGTCTAGCCTTGAATTTTTGCAGATCAGTGTCAAACTCCCATCTCGTATACAATCCTGTTGGCATATCTTGACACATTGAATAGGGGTAAAGCTGGCTTGCATCAATTCCAACGATTGATTTACAAACATTTGATGAATTTCTGATGTATGTTTCATCAACTACAGCTTTTTGAGTGAACACAATCGAAAGCCCACCGGTCATGTCTTCTCGTATTTTTTCACACAAATCTTTATCACTTTCGCAAAATGGATAAAACTTGTAATTTGTAGATTTGTGTAGACATATGTTTGCTAGATTTGGAAGTGTACATCCAAGTTTCAACATATCTATCCCTTTGTTATGATAAAATTGAATCATTTTTGCATTGCTTCCAGGGTTGGAACTACATCTTTGTTGTTGTACCACTGCAAAAAGTCTTTGAACACAGTCATTCCGTTTTTCTGCCAAGTTTGTTGTAAGTAACTGTAATTATCTAGACCAGATGGGGGTACAGTCTTGATTTGAAGCTTTTTCAGCGCTTGCTGTTCATCAAGTCCACTCTTCCTCAGTTTTTCATAATCAGTAAAGTCTTTGTCTAGAGGATTGTTGTTTCTAAGTTTACTGAAAAATGCTTCATATGGGGGCAGTCCTGGAAAATTAAGTTTGTCAGGGTTGTCAAACCACTCATAAGGAAAGAATCCTTTTGTTTCACTAGCTTTATAAGCTTTGAGAAATGAGTCCAGAGTTGTTGCTCCACCCAGAAACTTCATAATGTCAAGAAATTGTACATCTCCAAACTTGAAAGATATAAAATCATTTGCTTTTTTGATAACGGATGTTTCTTGCTCTTTATCGCGAATCAAATAAGGGATTAAGTAGGACTTGATCAAATTTAAGTCATATCTACCACTGTTGAATCCAAAAACAGGTAAAGTGTTTATATATCTCTCCAGATGTTGTTTCAAATAGATGAGTTGATTTTTCTGAATTCGCAAAAATTGTGTTGACATATCTGCTTCTTCCGAATCTTCAATGCATTCGTCTTCGTACCCGAATTTGTTACTTGAATAATTTTTACCACGTTCGTTTAGCTGATCAAAGATCTTCTTCATTCTTTCATTGACAGCTATATCAATATCTTGAAATTTTGTTCTCATCTCCAGCTTACTTTTCTCAGCCAACAGCTCGAGTTTGCTTACAAAATAAATAATCAAGTTCTGTGGATCCTTGTTGTACAAAAAGATGGGTTCATCAATCAGATTTGATGATATAGAGACTGAAATGGGGACATGTTTTCAAATCCAGGTAGTAGTCTGCGTCTCTTTTAGTTCCTCAGTAGGAACACAAATCGATTCAAAATCGGAAATTGCTAGGTTAATAAAAAGTTTGTTATCTTCAGAAACTGAAAGATTGAATCCTTCTAGCTTTTCAAACCAGGTTTCGCGAAGCTCATAGACATTTTTTGGGTATATATGTTCCACTCGGTCCTTGCATCTCAGAAGATGTTTGTTAAAATTGTCGGATTTATTAAAAAAAAAGTGTCACAACTAGGACACCGGATACACTTGAAGAAAGAATCAATATCATTTGTATGGATGATATGATTGTTAAATCTCAGTAGCTTAACTGTTTCATCGAATCTTCCGATACTTTTTCGAGCTAGTTCTCCTACATATTCTCCATCTTGGATATCGAAATCGTATATAAAAATGTTTCTTTGCACAATTTCCTCGACAACAGGTAAGTCTTCTACAGAAACTCCACGAAAACTTTTAGGATCATAACCAGATTTTGATATAAAATCTGTAAAGTATCTAGAAGTGTGAGAGTCGAGATCATTATGTCCGTTCATGTACATGGCCAATGCGCGGAAAAGACACAAATGATCTTTGTATGGTTCCTTGTCTTTGTTAGATAAAAGACAATTCCCTTGCGTATGTCGTAATAAAGGTTCGCGTAAGACAGAGTCCGGACATACCATGGGGATGTTTTTCAGCAAAGCAGCGAAAATTGTGACGTTAGTAATTAACTTGAATCTCCATTTTGTGTTTTGACGTTCTTGGGTACATTGCTCCACAATATCAAATTTTTCTATTTTTCCTTGGATTGTTATCAAATCCGCTTTCGTACAAAGTAAGTGGGATTTTTCAAACAGAGTATTGTTTTCATGGTCGTAGAAATAACTATATTCACCAGTCTCACTATTTCGAAGAACAAAACCCAGAGCAATGTTGATTTTGAGACTGAAATGGGGACATGTTTTCCAATCCAGGTAGTAGTCTGCTAGGTTAATAAAAAGTTTGTTATCTTCAGAAACTGAAAGATTGAATCCTTCTAGCTTTTCAAACCAGGTTTCGCGAAGCTCATAGACATTTTTTGGGTATATATGTTCCACTCGGTCCTTGCATCTCAGAAGATGTTTGTTAAAATTGTCGGTTTTATTAAAAAAAAGTGTCACAACTAGGACACCGGATACACTTGAAGAAAGAATCAGTATCTAACTTGGACATTTGGAAGTAAAATACCTTATGTCTCCCATTTTCCATCTCCGTATCCACCAAAAAATTTTGACAAGCACTAAGTTCCTCCTTTAGTTTTTCACCATCTTCCCCTTCTTCCTCCACAATCTTGTTCAAGTCGGCCACCGTATCACTGGGTTTCCGTTGTTTTGCTCCATATTCCTTTCTCCGATGTTGTTGGAGAGAGTAGTAACTGGGGAACTCGTGATCACAAGAAGAACAAACCGTCGACTGCTTCCAACTTCGTTGAGCATGCTTCTTAGCCATATGATAGGTCATTTCTTGTTGATCATAAGTAAAATACTTACAATCAGGGCAAGAAATAACTCCTTTAGAACAATTTTTCCGGTGTCGAGCTGTGTTTTGACGAATATACATATTTCCACAGTCTCCACACTTTACTTTCTCGTTTCGGTTAAGGGCAGGCATTATCAAAAAAATTGGGACTTTTGAAATGTTCCAAATTTAAAAACTTAAAGTACCAATCGAATAAAAATACTTACTTTTCGTGAAGTAACGAAATTTAAAATTTGAAGTTAAATTCAATTGACTGTTTCTGATTGGCAAACAAAATGAATGATTTAACCCAATAAAATAAGCGTATTTATACTAACAGTGACGCCTACGCAATTATCCTTTTACGGTAATGACGTCAACCTTTGAATAGAAGTGTTCTGGAAGTTCTAGAATTTTCCAGAAAAATTTTCAACCAATCAGAACTAAGCAGTTCCTAGACATAACTTTGGATCCATAATATTCATTTTTGAAGAATGTCAATCAAAAAGCATTTGAACTTCCTCGAATTACTCTACAAGAAAAAAGAAAATATGCCGTGTGATTTCCTTATTGATGAAATAGATGTAGATTCTTACTTTTTCACAATTTTTTGGACGTTTATGTTGTCCAAAATAGAGTTCTCCGACTAAGTAAAGGTCTCTTTAGAGAAACTTACTCAATCAAAGAGTTTACTTTTGATTCACATATTGCGTATTAAAGCTATAAACTTACAGCTGAGTTACACTTGACTAGAAAAGAAATTTTATTTATTTTAGAAAATTTGAAGTTGATAAGAAATCGTATGATAATATTTCAAAGACTCTTTTTATTCCATATCCAACTCCGAAATTTGTTAAAACTCCCCAGCAAAATTCTTTATTCCTCCATTTTTTAAGGACTTTCAAAGTTCAAAATCTTGCATGATCAGGTTTGGTATCAGATTTCCAGAGATTTGCTTTGAAAAATTCATCAACTTTGAGTTATCATCTCAAATCTACATCAAAATTGAAGAACTTGAATATCTGCTGAAAAATCAGCAATTTCACATCGATTATAAACAAAAAATTCAGTTAACTTGATGAGAAGACTTGCAGAGATGCTACTTTTATTAATTTTTCTTCTTTTGTTACTTATATCGGCAATATTTCTTATTTTTACAGCAAACAACTTTTGGTCATTTATTTTTGCGATTGCTTTTGTGTATATTTTTACTTATTTGGAAGACTTAAGTCCTTGAAAGGTTCGTCTGATTGGATACGACAACTTGAACAAAAATGAACATTTTTGTGATTGGAAACGACAATGTGTAAAATGGAGCTTTGTTTCCAATTGGACACGAGTTTTCTATAAGAATTCCATAAAAGGAAACTAAAATCTGATTGGACACGACTACAATCCAAATCAGGAAAATTCATTCTGATTGGTTAAACCCACACATTCCAGTTGAAGGTACGCCTCTCTCTTAACTAAAAATCATTTTATTTTCAACTTAACTACCGTCAACTACCTCCTCTCTCAGCTCTAAATACAATAATTTCAACCAAACTACCGGCAACTTTCTCCCTCTCAACTGTAAATCTTGTTTTTAATCATTTACTCAACTTATTGCTCAAAATGATCTTCTCAGTACAAAACAACAACCTTATGTTCTCGGTGGAACTTTCGGCTGATTTAGTACAAATCCAAGTGCGAGAAACAGTTTGTGGAGTTTTTCTGGCACGAATGGACATCCCAATCCAAGTCTGGCATATGGTGGAAGTGATGCGAAGGGATTTCAACGAACATCATATAACGCAAGTACCTCCTACAGAGAATCAACTTGGAGAAATGCAAATGATGGAGGAAGTGGCCGAGCATGTGGGAATGAACTACACCAAAATTCCTCACTCTAGATATGTAGCCCAACCATTCGACGATTTCCTCTTTCCTTGGGAAGAGGGATCTGTGGACAACCCAATTACCATCGAAGAGGATGAGGGATTCTCTGAGCCAAGAACTCCAGTCTGCGAACCACCAAGACAACCACCAGTGATGGAGGCAAGACCAGCTTTGCGCTCCATTGAGAACTTGCAAAATTTTGAGAACTCAGCTGCTCGACAGCTCTTTAATTTGTAAATAAATTGGCTACTGTCTTGTGCTTTGTTATTTAATTGTTTTACATCTAGTAAATTTATTTTCAAGAGATAGGAACAAAGAGATCATAGAAAAGTTTATTAAGAAATTTCAATGGTAAAAATTTGTTAAAAATGAAACTAATTATGCATCTGGTAAATACTTTTATAGAATTTTGTTAGAAAGATGGCAAAAAAATTAAACCAATTTTTGCAAGCATGTTAAAAACTTTACCTTAATTTTTGCACCATGCAAAACTTTTCATAATTTTTTTTTACACTTGTTACAAAAATCAAAGAAAATCTCGCAAATTAAGAAAAATTTCATTGAATATTTTCGCTTTTTAAAGAAAACTGAAAGAGGATTTTGTTGCACATTTAATAATTAAAGAAAATGAAAATCTTTGTTTTAATTTTGATCATAAAAAAATCTCCTCTTTGCATGTATATTGATCAAAAATACTGGAAAAACAATGTATTAAGATAGGGAATAGCACTCAAAGTCAGCAATTATGAAAAAATTTTAGCACTAATTTAACAAGTTTTTAGAATAAAATTTGGCAATTTTTGCATATGCATAAGAAAAAATAAGTTAGATTTTTGCATTTGTTTTCAAAAAAAATCACGAAAAAACTTGCATCTAACACAAAAATTTGTTGAAAATTTTTGCACTTGTTGAAAAAACCAAAACAGTTTTGCATCTTGGAAAAAGTTTAATTAAATTTTTGCAAACGTGTTGAAAAAATCAAACCAAAATAAAAACAATTTTGACAAGATTTTTATTAACAAATATTCAATTATTAATAGAAAAATTGATACGCTCACTATTTACGGTACCAAACCCATCAATAAAACAATCAACAATTTTCAACAAGTCAGTCTCATACTTGAGTTTTGAACTTTTCGAATCCTTTCCAAAAAAGCTGATCCAAGAGTCTGAGTGGACGCAAGCTTCTGAGCAGAACTGAGATAATGTCTTTTGAATTTTTTTCGCAGCAGTCGTTTCTTTGCAACACTGGGTAATTTTTCCGGTATTCTACATTTCAATTTGTGTTCGACTGCACGATTCAATTGATTGAAAACTTCACCTCTTGATGAAATAATATTGAAATAAAATCTGTATTTGTATAAAGTATATATACAGTCAACAATTTGATAAGTGAAATGATTATTATCTAATCTTTGCAAAATCTGATCGAGCGATGATCCGATTAATACTAAGTGAAAATTGCTGTTTTCCACTGGGCAGAATGATGAATGGTTAGATACACAGTAGTCTTGGGTAACAATAAATTTTTCTTAAAAGTTTTCTGAGACAGAGATAAAAAGAGATTTTGCATTGTAGTCCGAATAAAAAGTGGGATATGCTTGACACATACCAGATGCCATCACTGATTACTTTTTGAAAATGAATTTTATCTATATTGAATTGCTTATATAGTAGTTCCATCACCTACGCAATGTCCATATTTGGATCATCACCTACTCATTATTCCATATAAGGTACAGTGAGTCATTTAGATTTCCTAATTTCTATAAATTTACAAATATCATTATTTTGAAATATCTACTACTGATCAGTTGGTTCTGAATCTTAAATCAAAAATTATTCACGAAAATATATCCTTCGCAACTATATTGAATTTGCTAAGAACCAAAAAAGGATTGGGAGATTTTCTTGGTTCCAAAAACCCTACAACGGAAAAATTTACTTTGAACCTTGCTTCCAATTGCTAAAGAAAAATGAATCTGGACAAATCGAAAAATACCAGCAAGTCTATCTTGGTGAAAAAGAAGGGGAAAGGATATCAGCAATACGGAATACTGTTATTCACGATGCTGAAAACCTTGGACTCGTTCCTGTATTGGAACCCTATTCTGACAAAGACTCAACCATGGAGCAGGAACTTGCGAACTGTCATGCGGTGTATGACGTAGCAACATACAAGAAGAGAAGGGTGTGTGTCACAATCAAGAAGTACAGTGTGAACAAGCCACCCTACATTCAGATTCGACTCTTCACTGCAAAGAAGAACGAAGTCTTGAAGCAAGTTGCCTATTGCAACTATACTTTGAACGAATTCAAAGAACTTGCCCAAGTCTTGGGAGATTTTATGTTGGTTGAGAACTGTAATGTTCAATAATTTTGTTGTTGAGTGATGTTATTATAGTAATGTAATTCAAATATTCATCTTCTTGAATCATTTTTTAAAACTTCTTTGAGCTGAGCAGTATGAGTTGGAACATTGGTTTTTCCAGAAATCTTTAAAGCTTCAAAATAAATTGGGACTTTTTCATATCGTCCTACAAGAAAAGTCCCAGAAATTTTTACTAACAGTTTTGGAATCTCAAAATTTACCAAAATTGCAAGATTTGGATACAGAATCACAAATTTCTCAATTTCAGTGGACTTTGCATAATGGAAGACGTAAAATTTTTCTAAGTTATCGTTCAGATATTAAAAAAATAGATATTATAGAGTATCGTAGAAAAGGAAACACTTAGAAGAACAATCAGAATTTTCAGTTGGAAAAAAAAAGTATGATAATTTGATTGATTTTATCCCCTCAGTTTTGTCTTATGTAGAAACATTCAAAAAAACTTGTATCATTATTGACAAATGCACTGTAGAAAATGAACGTTCAGAAATTGAAGAACTTGAATATCTGCTGAAAAATCAGCAATTTCACATCGATTATAAACAAAAAATTCAGTTAACTTGATGAGAAGACTTGCAGAGATGCTACTTTTATTAATTTTTCTTCTTTTGTTACTTATATCGGCAATATTTCTTATTTTTACAGCAAACAACTTTTGGTCATTTATTTTTGCGATTGCTTTTGTGTATATTTTTACTTATTTGGAAGACTTAAGTCCTTGAAAGGTTCGTCTGATTGGATACGACAACTTGAACAAAAATGAACATTTTTGTGATTGGAAACGACAATGTGTAAAATGGAGCTTTGTTTCCAATTGGACACGAGTTTTCTATAAGAATTCCATAAAAGGAAACTAAAATCTGATTGGACACGACTACAATCCAAATAAGGAAAATTCATTCTGATTGGTTAAACCCACACATTCCAGTTGAAGGTACGCCTCTCTCTTAACTAAAAATCATTTTATTTTCAACTTAACTACCGTCAACTACCTCCTCTCTCAGCTCTAAATACAATAATTTCAACCAAACTACCGGCAACTTTCTCCCTCTCAACTGTAAATCTTGTTTTTAATCATTTACTCAACTTATTGCTCAAAATGATCTTCTCAGTACAAAACAACAACCTTATGTTCTCGGTGGAACTTTCGGCTGATTTATTACAAATCCAAGTGCGAGAAACAGTTTGTGGAGTTTTTCTGGCACGAATGGACATCCCAATCCAAGTCTGGCATATGGTGGGAGTGATGCGAAGGGATTTCAACGAACATCATATAACGCAAGTACCTCCTACAGAGAATCAACTTGGAGAAATGCAAATGATGGAGGAAGTGGCCGAGCATGTGGGAATGAACTACACCAAAATTCCTCACTCTAGATATGTAGCCCAACCATTCGACGATTTCCTCTTTCCTTGGGAAGAGGGATCTGTGGACAACCCAATTACCATCGAAGAGGATGAGGGATTCTCTGAGCCAAGAACTCCAGTCTGTGAACCACCAAGACAACCACCAGTGATGGAGGCAAGACCAGCTTTGCGCTCCATTGAGAACTTGCAAAATTTTGAGAACTCAGCTGCTCGACAGCTCTTTGATTTGTAAATAAATTGGCTACTGTCTTGTGCTTTGTTATTTAATTGTTTTACATCTAGTAAATTTATTTTCAAGAGATAGGAACAAAGAGATCATAGAAAAGTTTATTAAGAAATTTCAATGGTAAAAATTTGTTAAAAATGAAACTAATTATGCATCTGGTAAATACTTTTATAGAATTTTGTTAGAAAGATGGCAAAAAAATTAAACCAATTTTTGCAAGCATGTTAAAAACTTTACCTTAATTTTTGCACCATGCAAAACTTTTCATAATTTTTTTTTACACTTGTTACAAAAATCAAAGAAAATCTCGCAAATTAAGAAAAATTTCATTGAATATTTTCGCTTTTTAAAGAAAACTGAAAGAGGATTTTGTTGCACATTTAATAATTAAAGAAAATGAAAATCTTTGTTTTAATTTTGATCATAAAAAAATCTCCTCTTTGCATGTATATTGATCAAAAATACTGGAAAAACAATGTATTAAGATAGGGAATAGCACTCAAAGTCAGCAATTATGAAAAAATTTTAGCACTAATTTAACAAGTTTTTAGAATAAAATTTTGCAATTTTTGCATATGCATAAGAAAAAATAAGTTAGATTTTTGCATTTGTTTTCAAAAAAAATCACGAAAAAACTTGCATCTAACACAAAAATTTGTTGAAAATTTTTGCACTTGTTGAAAAAACCAAAACAGTTTTGCATCTTGGAAAAAGTTTAATTAAATTTTTGCAAACGTGTTGAAAAAATCAAACCAAAATAAAAACAATTTTGACAAGATTTTTATTAACAAATATTCAATTATTAATAGAAAAATTGATACGCTCACTATTTACGGTACCAAACCCATCAATAAAACAATCAACAATTTTCAACAAGTCAGTCTCATACTTGAGTTTTGAACTTTTCGAATCCTTTCCAAAAAAGCTGATCCAAGAGTCTGAGTGGACGCAAGCTTCTGAGCAGAACTGAGATAATGTCTTTTGAATTTTTTTCGCAGCAGTCGTTTCTTTGCAACACTGGGTAATTTTTCCGGTATTCTACATTTCAATTTGTGTTCGACTGCACGATTCAATTGATTGAAAACTTCACCTCTTGATGAAATAATATTGAAATAAAATCTGTATTTGTATAAAGTATATATACAGTCAACAATTTGATAAGTGAAATGATTATTATCTAATCTTTGCAAAATCTGATCGAGCGATGATCCGATTAATACTAAGTGAAAATTGCTGTTTTCCACTGGGCAGAATGATGAATGGTTAGATACACAGTAGTCTTGGGTAACAATAAATTTTTCTTAAAAGTTTTCTGAGACAGAGATAAAAAGAGATTTTGCATTGTAGTCCGAATAAAAAGTGGGATATGCTTGACACATACCAGATGCCATCACTGATTACTTTTTGAAAATGAATTTTATCTATATTGAATTGCTTATATAGTAGTTCCATCACCTACGCAATGTCCATATTTGGATCATCACCTACTCATTATTCCATATAAGGTACAGTGAGTCATCTAGATTTCCTAATTTCTATAAATTTACAAATATCATTATTTTGAAATATCTACTACTGATCAGTTGGTTCTGAATCTTAAATCAAAAATTATTCACGAAAATATATCCTTCGCAACTATATTGAATTTGCTAAGAACCAAAAAAGGATTGGGAGATTTTCTTGGTTCCAAAAACCCTACAACGGAAAAATTTACTTTGAACCTTGCTTCCAATTGCTAAAGAAAAATGAATCTGGACAAATCGAAAAATACCAGCAAGTCTATCTTGGTGAAAAAGAAGGGGAAAGGATATCAGCAATACGGAATACTGTTATTCACGATGCTGAAAACCTTGGACTCGTTCCTGTATTGGAACCCTATTCTGACAAAGACTCAACCATGGAGCAGGAACTTGCGAACTGTCATGCGGTGTATGACGTAGCAACATACAAGAAGAGAAGGGTGTGTGTCACAATCAAGAAGTACAGTGTGAACAAGCCACCCTACATTCAGATTCGACTCTTCACTGCAAAGAAGAACGAAGTCTTGAAGCAAGTTGGCTATTGCAACTATACTTTGAACGAATTCAAAGAACTTGCCCAAGTCTTGGGAGATTTTATGTTGGTTGAGAACTGTAATGTTCAATAATTTTGTTGTTGAGTGATGTTATTATAGTAATGTAATTCAAATATTCATCTTCTTGAATCATTTTTTAAAACTTCTTTGAGCTGAGCAGTATGAGTTGGAACATTGGTTTTTCCAGAAATCTTTAAAGCTTCAAAATAAATTGGGACTTTTTCATATCGTCCTACAAGAAAAGTCCCAGAAATTTTTACTAACAGTTTTGGAATCTCAAAATTTACCAAAATTGCAAGATTTGGATACAGAATCACAAATTTCTCAATTTCAGTGGACTTTGCATAATGGAAGACGTAAAATTTTTCTAAGTTATCGTTCAGATATTAAAAAAATAGATATTATAGAGTATCGTAGAAAAGGAAACACTTAGAAGAACAATCAGAATTTTCATTTGGAAAAAAAAAGTATGATAATTTGATTGATTTTATCCCCTCAGTTTTGTCTTATGTAGAAACATTCAAAAAAACTTGTATCATTATTGACAAATGCACTGTAGAAAATGAACGTTCAGAAATTGAAGAACTTGAATATCTGCTGAAAAATCAGCAATTTCACATCGATTATAAACAAAAAATTCAGTTAACTTGATGAGAAGACTTGCAGAGATGCTACTTTTATTAATTTTTCTTCTTTTGTTACTTATATCGGCAATATTTCTTATTTTTACAGCAAACAACTTTTGGTCATTTATTTTTGCGATTGCTTTTGTGTATATTTTTACTTATTTGGAAGACTTAAGTCCTTGAAAGGTTCGTCTGATTGGATACGACAACTTGAACAAAAATGAACATTTTTGTGATTGGAAACGACAATGTGTAAAATGGAGCTTTGTTTCCAATTGGACACGAGTTTTCTATAAGAATTCCATAAAAGGAAACTAAAATCTGATTGGACACGACTACAATCCAAATAAGGAAAATTCATTCTGATTGGTTAAACCCACACATTCCAGTTGAAGGTACGCCTCTCTCTTAACTAAAAATCATTTTATTTTCAACTTAACTACCGTCAACTACCTCCTCTCTCAGCTCTAAATACAATAATTTCAACCAAACTACCGGCAACTTTCTCCCTCTCAACTGTAAATCTTGTTTTTAATCATTTACTCAACTTATTGCTCAAAATGATCTTCTCAGTACAAAACAACAACCTTATGTTCTCGGTGGAACTTTCGGCTGATTTAGTACAAATCCAAGTGCGAGAAACAGTTTGTGGAGTTTTTCTGGCACGAATGGACATCCCAATCCAAGTCTGGCATATGGTGGAAGTGATGCGAAGGGATTTCAACGAACATCATATAACGCAAGTACCTCCTACAGAGAATCAACTTGGAGAAATGCAAATGATGGAGGAAGTGGCCGAGCATGTGGGAATGAACTACACCAAAATTCCTCACTCTAGATATGTAGCCCAACCATTCGACGATTTCCTCTTTCCTTGGGAAGAGGGATCTGTGGACAACCCAATTACCATCGAAGAGGATGAGGGATTCTCTGAGCCAAGAACTCCAGTCTGCGAACCACCAAGACAACCACCAGTGATGGAGGCAAGACCAGCTTTGCGCTCCATTGAGAACTTGCAAAATTTTGAGAACTCAGCTGCTCGACAGCTCTTTGATTTGTAAATAAATTGGCTACTGTCTTGTGCTTTGTTATTTAATTGTTTTACATCTAGTAAATTTATTTTCAAGAGATAGGAACAAAGAGATCATAGAAAAGTTTATTAAGAAATTTCAATGGTAAAAATTTGTTAAAAATGAAACTAATTATGCATCTGGTAAATACTTTTATAGAATTTTGTTAGAAAGATGGCAAAAAAATTAAACCAATTTTTGCAAGCATGTTAAAAACTTTACCTTAATTTTTGCACCATGCAAAACTTTTCATAATTTTTTTTGAACACTTGTTACAAAAATCAAAGAAAATCTCGCAAATTAAGAAAAATTTCATTGAATATTTTCGCTTTTTAAAGAAAACTGAAAGAGGATTTTGTTGCACATTTAATAATTAAAGAAAATGAAAATCTTTGTTTTAATTTTGATCATAAAAAAATCTCCTCTTTGCATGTATATTGATCAAAAATACTGGAAAAACAATGTATTAAGATAGGGAATAGCACTCAAAGTCAGCAATTATGAAAAAATTTTAGCACTAATTTAAAAAGTTTTTAGAATAAAATTTTGCAATTTTTGCATATGCATAAGAAAAAATAAGTTAGATTTTTGCATTTGTTTTCAAAAAAAATCACGAAAAAACTTGCATCTAACACAAAAATTTGTTGAAAATTTTTGCACTTGTTGAAAAAACCAAAACAGTTTTGCATCTTGGAAAAAGTTTAATTAAATTTTTGCAAACGTGTTGAAAAAATCAAACCAAAATAAAAACAATTTTGACAAGATTTTTATTAACAAATATTCAATTATTAATAGAAAAATTGATACGCTCACTATTTACGGTACCAAACCCATCAATAAAACAATCAACAATTTTCAACAAGTCAGTCTCATACTTGAGTTTTGAACTTTTCGAATCCTTTCCAAAAAAGCTGATCCAAGAGTCTGAGTGGACGCAAGCTTCTGAGCAGAACTGAGATAATGTCTTTTGAATTTTTTTCGCAGCAGTCGTTTCTTTGCAACACTGGGTAATTTTTCCGGTATTCTACATTTCAATTTGTGTTCGACTGCACGATTCAATTGATTGAAAACTTCACCTCTTGATGAAATAATATTGAAATAAAATCTGTATTTGTATAAAGTATATATACAGTCAACAATTTGATAAGTGAAATGATTTTTATCTAATCTTTGCAAAATCTGATCGAGCGATGATCCGATTAATACTAAGTGAAAATTGCTGTTTTCCACTGGGCAGAATGATGAATGGTTAGATACACAGTAGTCTTGGGTAACAATAAATTTTTCTTAAAAGTTTTCTGAGACAGAGATAAAAAGAGATTTTGCATTGTAGTCCGAATAAAAAGTGGGATATGCTTGACACATACCAGATGCCATCACTGATTACTTTTTGAAAATGAATTTTATCTATATTGAATTGCTTATATAGTAGTTCCATCACCTACGCAATGTCCATATTTGGATCATCACCTACTCATTATTCCATATAAGGTACAGTGAGTCATCTAGATTTCCTAATTTCTATAAATTTACAAATATCATTATTTTGAAATATCTACTACTGATCAGTTGGTTCTGAATCTTAAATCAAAAAAGTATTCACGAAAATATATCCTTCGCAACTATATTGAATTTGCTAAGAACCAAAAAAGGATTGGGAGATTTTCTTGGTTCCAAAAACCCTACAACGGAAAAATTTACTTTGAACCTTGCTTCCAATTGCTAAAGAAAAATGAATCTGGACAAATCGAAAAATACCAGCAAGTCTATCTTGGTGAAAAAGAAGGGGAAAGGATATCAGCAATACGGAATACTGTTATTCACGATGCTGAAAACCTTGGACTCGTTCCTGTATTGGAACCCTATTCTGACAAAGACTCAACCATGGAGCAGGAACTTGCGAACTGTCATGCGGTGTATGACGTAGCAACATACAAGAAGAGAAGGGTGTGTGTCACAATCAAGAAGTACAGTGTGAACAAGCCACCCTACATTCAGATTCGACTCTTCACTGCAAAGAAGAACGAAGTCTTGAAGCAAGTTGCCTATTGCAACTATACTTTGAACGAATTCAAAGAACTTGCCCAAGTCTTGGGAGATTTTATGTTGGTTGAGAACTGTAATGTTCAATAATTTTGTTGTTGAGTGATGTTATTATAGTAATGTAATTCAAATATTCATCTTCTTGAATCATTTTTTAAAACTTCTTTGAGCTGAGCAGTATGAGTTGGAACATTGGTTTTTCCAGAAATCTTTAAAGCTTCAAAATAAATTGGGACTTTTTCATATCGTCCTACAAGAAAAGTCCCAGAAATTTTTACTAACAGTTTTGGAATCTCAAAATTTACCAAAATTGCAAGATTTGGATACAGAATCACAAATTTCTCAATTTCAGTGGACTTTGCATAATGGAAGACGTAAAATTTTTCTAAGTTATCGTTCAGATATTAAAAAAATAGATATTATAGAGTATCGTAGAAAAGGAAACACTTAGAAGAACAATCAGAATTTTCAGTTGGAAAAAAAGTATGATAATTTGATTGATTTTATCCCCTCAGTTTTGTCTTATGTAGAAACATTCAAAAAAACTTGTATCATTATTGACAAATGCACTGTAGAAAATGAACGTTCCGAAATTGAATGAAGTTCTCAGAAATTTTGATTTGATAAAGCATGACTTTTCATTAAATACAAAAAGAAAAAATTACTTTCTTTGTACCTGTATTGTTTTGGACCCAAATATAAATTTGAAAAAAATGGACCAAAAATTTCCTTTTGGGGGTCTAATTGGATACGGAAATTCTTGTATGGATTACTTTTTTGCAAATTCAAAAATTTTCAGACTTCATGCAATTTTACATGATGCAGCTGGATTTAAGAATTCTACTACTTATAAGGGACCTGGTTATTGTTATGTTTTACCTAGATTTCCAAGTTCTTGTTTTCTTGCTCACGTGACTGGATTAATCTTCTGTTTATATGTTAAAATTTTTGCTTCATCAGTATATGCATTGTTCGATTGTTAGTTATTCTAACAAAAATTTTCAGCGAAAACAGTTACCATCATAAGTCTAGTTGTTTTGGATATTGAGTGTATTGAAAACAAAATAGTTAAAGAGTTCGGAGTTTATCAAAATGGACAAACTGTGGGATATTCCTTTCTTCCTCCCAAAAAATTCAAAGCAACATCCCAATCTTTTTGGTGTACACAGCATCTTTATGGAATCAATTGGAACAGTGGCCCTAAAAAAATACTGAGCTTGAAAAAATATTGAAAAAACTAAAAGCTCCAGAAACGGAGTTTTTTGCAAAAGGTTATGAAAAATGTAAAATTCTGTCAGAAATTTTGGAAACAAAGGTTACAAACTTGGATGACTACGCATGTCCAAAAGTTCAGAATTTGATTTTCAAAGACGAAGAATATGATTGGAGGTGTAGCAACTACCCATTTCGTCATGCAAATACTCTTCACTGTGCAGAAAGAAAAGCATTTGCATACGGAACATGAGCTTGGAACATGTTTTTTTAATAAATTGTAAATTACCTTAATAATTTTGTATTATCGTGTTGTTGAAATTTAAATGTTAGTCATTATCAATTTTTTCATTCCAGAGTTGAGATGGGTGATGAATGTGACAAGCAATTAAATTAGGAAATTTTGTTTTTGATGAGGAGAATCACGAACGAAAATCTTGGAAGTTTTTTGGACGTACGTGTAATAGATCTCTTTTAGTGTTTATGTGCCAATTTTTTGTCATAGTTTTAATACTAGCATGTGCAATCGTTCGAATAATGTTATCCACTACATGTGAAGAAACAACTGTTTGGGTAGCAATTTTATCAAGTACAGTCGGTTATATTTTACCTTCTCCAAAGCTAAGAATAAAATAATTTCTACCAAAGAACGAGTTTTTATTTCGCTAATTGGACCGAGTGGATCTGGAAAATCACATCTTATTTTTGAGTGGTTAAAAATTGGTACATTTCAACCAAAGTTTGACAAAATTTTTTATTTTTATCAACATTATCAACCTCTTTATGGACAAATGCAAAGAAAAAACCTTAAGTTTATCCAAGGAGTCGACTTTGAACTGATTGAAAACCTTCCCAATAATGGAACAAAATACCTGTTAATATTTGATGACTCTTGTGAAGAAATTTCAAATTCTAAGCAGTTTGTTAAAGTTGCTACTGCTGGAAGACACAGGGGACTGAATACAATATGAATTAAGCATAACTTGTTTCATCAAAGCAAATTGGGAAGAGATGTTGAGTTAAAAAATACACATATAGTCCTATTCAAGTCAGCGAGAGATGTTTTACAAATCAATACATTAAGTCAACAACTAGGTCTAGGATCACAATTGAAAGAGTGGTATCAAGATGTAACATCTACTCCTTATGGTCATTTACTCATTGATTTAACTCCAAAAACAGTTGATTCGCTAAGATATTGCACAAACAGTGGTTCAGTTCCATCAAAGTTTTATCTACCAGCAGGAACAGAAACTAAGTTTTTGGACGATGAGCATACAATACGTCTCTATACTCCCAATATTTCAAACATTTTCCCAAAAACTTCAAAAAACAATTCATCCTCCATTGTCCAAAAAGTTTCATTCAATTCCTCAGCGAATGTCTAGTAAACTTACTACGAGGCGAGCTAAAGGATCTTCGAAAAGTAGACGTAGTAAAATATCGACGAGAAATATCAGAACTCACAAAAGGAAGAACTTCACTGCATAAAAGGAGAACTATTTTGAGCTAGCCAAAAGGCTTACAATTAATATCTGTTATCACTCCTTTTGTCATTAAACGATTGACATAGTATGGATCAGTTTGTTATAATTCCTTACTCAATTTATCAATCACAAAGCACACTTCCAAAAAAAACCAAAATTGGAACAAAAGCAAGAAAAAGAGGATATTGTACCAAAAAATTTTGATTCTATTTACAGTGCTGTAAATGCAAAGGTGAAAATGAGTAATAATAAGCACCTTATTGATTTAATTTTGAATTCTCCTAGAATTAGACTAAGTCAGTCAGAAAACATCATATTATATAATCGATACACAAAAGAATCAATTGTAGACTTTGTGTGTGCACTAAAGCGAAAAAATACCGACTTTCCCGATATTTACTTTACCATTTTGGAAGCAACTCAAATTCCACCTAAACTTGTTGCCAACAAGAATGCCAAAGCGAAAGACAGAGGAACATGGATCCCTTTCAAAATCTGAAAAGGTAAGTCTGAACAGACTGTATTCTAGGGGTAGAGCTGCGTACGGTTCTGTGCGAAAAGCAAGCGGATTGTCAAAAAAGAAAGTAGAACAGTTTTTACAAACCAAGACATCGTAAACAAAATTTGGTCCCCCAATCAGACGTTTTCGAAGGCTTCAAGCTTTTTCAAAATATATAAATGAAATTTGGTGTATGGATTTGGCATTTGTGGACAAACTAGCGAGTCAAAACAAGGGAGTCAAATATTTATTGGTTGCTGTTGATGTTTTATCGCGATTTGTCAGAGTTCAAACAATGAAAACTAAATATGCCAAAGACACTTTGCAAGCTTTCAAAAAAATGATTTTTCCAAAAAACACTTCTGAAAAGCTTTGGGTTGATAAAGGAACGGATGTTGGAGGAACTTTCAAAAACTTTTGCAAGGAAAAAAGCATTGAAGTTTACTCAACCATGAGTGAAACAAAAGCTGCATTTGCAGAGAGAGCCATTCAATCATTAAAACACATTATTTACCGCTACATAGAAGATCATGGTGAAAAATTCATTTTCAAGCCGCAATTTGTGTCTACAATGAATTGTCGCATCAATAGATCTATTGGGAAATCACCTAGAGATGTCAAGAATACTGATTTCCTCTCAATTTTGTACAATAAACCTCTAACAAAGTATAGGAAACTAAAATTCAAAGTTGGAGACAGAGTGAGAATTTCAAAGAATGATATTCCGTTCCGAAAAGGATATAAACCACAATTTACAGATGAAATTTTTAAATTTTCGGCAGTCTCTACAAAAAAGCCTCCAACATACATCATCAAAGATCTCGACAAAGAGGAAATTCTCTGAAAATTTTCTGAAAAAGAGCTTAGAAAATGTTCTGATTAAAGGTAAATTGTTTTTAACTAAATTTTTACCGATCAGTTGTCATGGATTCTTTCACTACTGAGTTGGTTTCCAACGCTTCTTTTAATTGTTATCCGAATAATAGTCTTAGTTCTTTTACAAACTTTCTACCTGAACAAATACATTTGAAAGGAGAATGAGAGGTTGCTATTTCAGAAATCTCATGCCCTTCTTTGTACCAAAATGTTACAGAGGGAAAGTTTACGTTCGTAGATGGAAGAGAAAGTTCTGAGGAGAAAAGACAGTTTGTACCGATGAACATTGAACCAGGATTGTATCCAAGTATTGTTGATATAGTTGTAGCCATGAACAACAAAATTCGAGAACGTCTAGGAGCTCAAGAATCTATGTATCAGTAGATAAAATTACACAAAAAGTTGCTGTTCATTTACCTGAGAGTCAATCAGTGTTTATAATTCAGAGTGCTGATTTGAGCCACATTTTTGGTTGTGATTTAGAACAAAATCAAACAGGGGTTATAATGAAAGGAAAAAATCCACATTATCCTCCGTTTTCTTACGACATTATAAGAATACATTCCCTAACGATATACAGTGATATTATAGAATATAACATAGTTGGTGATACAAAAACTCCCTTATTGCGTTGTATTCCATTTATCTCCAAAGTGAAGAGTGGAGATATAATTTCTACAGGACAGTACATGAATTATCAATCCTTTACAAATTTACAGTTTAAAAAGCTGTTGAAAAATTCTTTCCATAGTATCAAGATAGAACTAAGAGATAGTACAGGCGAAAAAATTCCTTTTGTGTCCGTAGGAATCACTCGAGTTGTTCTCTTGTTCCGCAAGATTTCGAATAATCATTTTTAATTTAAACTTCATATGGAATGGTTGCTCAAAATTCAGCTGATTTCCCTATTTTTCGAGGACATGCAAGACTGCGTGGAAGAGGTTTTGGAGCTCTTGCACAAACTCTTGGGAGAACAGCAATCCCCTTTATTAAAAAATATATAGTCCCAGCTGCGAAAAGAATTGGGGCAGATTTGTTTGAAATCGCTGCTCCAGAGATTGGGGAAGTTGTTAGTGGACGTAAAAAACTCAAAACATTTGCAAAAGATGTGGGAACAAAAACAGTTCGGAAACAATTGGGAGGTGGAAAAAGAAATCTAAGCGTAGAACAGCTAGAACCAGATACATTTCTCGAAAAAGTAGATCGAAAAACAGTCGCTCTCGCAAAGTTATTTTTGACAATATAAAATGAGTGTAAACCAAAGTCATTTTCGGTACGGGGCTTTTACAAATTCTTCATTGGAGATTTTTGATAAAGTCCCAGTTTTGGAAACAATTATGTCATCTTACACACAAGAAGTATTCCCCAGTACTTCTCAGGACGAAAGCAGTATTGAGTTTGAATTTGAAACGGATCGTAACCTCTACTTGGATATGCGTGATACCCCTCTTAGCTTAAAGCTTCAACTATTTAAAGGAAGATTGTTTGATGCTTTCAAAAAAGAAAAAGCAGAACATAAAGCAAAATCGGAGGAAGATTCAGATGAGGAACCACAAACTTACTTAACTTATGTAAACAATCCACTACATTCTCTATTCTCGAACTGTGAAGTTTATTTTAACAATACAATGGTTTACAATGCCAATGGATTATATCCTCATAAGGCACAGATATCGAACGAATTCAACTCGTCAGCAGTGAGTAATAAAGGAATTCTTGCTTGTCATGGATACAGTTTTGAAGAAAATCCTGATGCATTTGATATGTATCCCTTCACTGATAGAGCAACCTCATTGGGAACAGGGATAACTTTTTCACTCTATGGGAGGCTCGCTATTGATTTGTTTACTTGCGAAAAACTGTTGCTACCAAATACCAAGGTTCGAATTAAACTTATTCGAGCTAGACCTAATTTTTACATATTATCTGATAATCCAAATGTCAGTCTGAAAATAGTTGATTGTTCATTGCTTACAAGAAGAATTTTAGTTGCTGAACCTAATCATCAATACTTGCAATGGAATCTGGAAAGAGAACCTGCTCAATACAATTACATGAAAACTATAGCAAGAACCTTTATCATTCCATCTCGTCAAAACCAATTCATACAAGAAAATATATTCAATAACGCTCCAATAAGAAGAGTAGCTGTTGCAATGAATACAAATTCAGCTGTTGCAGGTTCTTTTTATGAAAATCCTTTCAATTATCAACAATTTCTTTTGAGAGAGCTTAGAATTATTCGGGGTGGAAGAGCAATTATTTCATAAGATACAACTTCTCCTTGTCGACCCTATGTTACAACAATGAAAGCAATGCAGTTTAACGAAGATTTTCCAGCTCTTCCTATGGAAGATTTTCAAAATCACTATATTCTAGTTTTCGACTTGACTTCACTACAGGATGCCGCTGAACACTTGCATTATCCAGAACTTAGTGGAGAAAGCTTGAGATTAGAAATGTTTTTTCAGTTTCCCTTGGAGCAAGTAACGGAAGTGATAGTCTTGGGAGAAAGACTATCAAATGTTCAAATTGACAAATTTGGAACAGTCGCTAAAAGTTTTTTGAGTTTTCAGGTTCCTATAAAAATATTGTAGCTTTTTTGGGATTTTTCATTGTGATTGTCTCTGTACTATATATTTAGTTTTTCTTCAGACCTAAATCTCCAGAAAAAGCAGCTAATGAATGCTGTTTAATTGAAAACCCAAGACATTTCTTCAACCTGGATTGTAAATCAGTGTTCAACAAATTTTGTCCAGTTCACAAGTTTTGTGTATGGGACTTTGTTGATTCAGTACCCAAATGCGAGTAAGTCAATACCTTTAAAATTTTCCATCCTAAATTACAATATCATACTTTCTATTTCTTTGTTTTAGATGTAAATCAGCTAACATTTGCAAAAATGGATAATTTTTCACTTCTGCAAAATATTGAAAGAATTCCTGAACTCAGGTTCAAGTACATGGGACCTTACCCCTCTGATAAAGTACCTCAACTAACAAAATACTCTTTTGCAATTGTTAACTCAGCTCCAAGCAATGATAGAGGGGAGCACTGGATCATGATGGCTCGATTGGATAAAACTTACTATTTTGCTGATTCTTTGGGTCGGAAAAGAACAACTTATTCTTTTCTAACAAAAAAGTATCGGCGAATGGTTCCTCGAAAGCTACAAAAAACTGATAATTTGTGTGGATTTTACGCAATTTATTCAGCATTTCTTCTTTTTAAATTCTACCAGACAAACTTGAACAATATTCATGATGTGCATGTTTTGAATTTTATAAGTAATTTTATGTAAATTTGTAGTTTTTTCATTTGTAAGTGTAAATTATGGCAGTAAGTTTACTATACGATGCAGTGATTTATATACTTTCTTTGTAATTTAATTTTTTTCTCTCGTCTCTGTAGGTTCAGAATAGATTCAGATAGATAGAAAGTAAAAGTATCTAATAAATTTTTACTGGATCAAATTAAACAAAATCTTATCGTGTTTTGAATTTTTTCGAAAAAAAATTTTTTGATAAAAATTCCAAGTTTTTGCACAAAAACTCTTACCATTGATTTACCATGCACCAAAAAACTAAATACATAACCTTTATTCTACAATCTACACGTAATTAACAATTAACTGTTCCCAATTAGATAACGCGCGCCAAAAAACTTTGCGAAAAAAATAAACAAAAACCAAAAAATTTTCGTTTTTCTTTCTCTTACCATCACACTGAAACCTTACCATCGGTATTCCCTATCTTAATACCTTGTAGACTCTATACCCAATCCTAATACATAGCCTGCAGACCGGATGCTCTATTCCCTATCTTAATACATGTGGGTCTGCAGGGAACCCCCCCCCCCCCCCCCCCCCCCCACTTCAGCTCCAACATCTACTACTAGAGTCCACTTTTTGTGTTTTTATTTTTAAGTGCTATTTTCATTTATTCATAATCTTTTTAAACGTGGGGTTGTTAACGTGGGGGCTAGGGGAGTGTTGTGATAGGAGAGACGCGAGCGAGGGGTTTGTGCGTTTCATGTGTTCCGATGCATGATGGAGGAAGTGTTGGGGTGACGTGGTGGTGAGTGTGGGTGGGGGGACTGTGTTGTTTTTGGTTCGGGTTTTGCAAAAACTGCCAAGAGTAGACTATACAGTGCACTTATAAAAAAATCAACTTTCATGGATTTTAAATTAGCGGATTTAAAAAGTGGCGGACACTCCTTCTCCTTGGAAATTCTACCATCTACAGACCCAAAGGGTCCCGTCTTTGATACTAATTCAAGAGATCCATGTTTATTTGACCGACTCTAAAAGTTTTCTAAAGACACTTTTGGCGCCAACATGTAGCAATATCAAGTGGAAAGCGCGCGCCAAAATAGCAGAAAAGCGCCTGGTTCAAAGCATAGTCTAAAAATGCATTTTGTTAATTTGCCTGCGGTGAAAAAATTTTGTCAAAATTAAGGTCTTTATAATTATTTTAGAGAGCTCCGAAAATTAATTTGGTCAGCCTGAAAAAACGGGCGGCAAATTTTGTTAACCTGGCGCTTTTTTGCTTTTTGGGCGTGCCCTCTCCCTTTTGATATTGCTACATGCTGGCGCCAAAAGCGTCTTTAGAAAACTTCTAGAGTCGGTCAAACAAACATGGATCTCTTGAAATAGTATCAAAGACGGGACCCTTTGGGTCTGTAGATGGTAGAATTTCCAAGGAGAAGGAGTGTCCGCAACTTTTTTAAATCCGCTAAAATAAAATCCATGAAAGTTGATTTTTTTATAAGTGCACTGTATAATCTACTTTTGGCAGTTTTTTGCAAAACCCGAACCAAATACAACACAACCCCCCCCCCACCACGTCCCCCCAACCAGTCCTCCACCATGCATCCCAACACATAAAACCCACAAACCCGTCCTTCGCGTCTACCCTATCACATCAACCCCATAGCCCCTACACTAACAACCATACGTTTAAAAACATTATGAACAAATGATAATAGCACCTAAAAACGAAAACACAAAAAATGGACTCTAATTCTTTTGGTTAAAAAAGTTGTAAAATAAGTTGACCGCAAATGATGATCGAGCCTATTCAATTATCTTGGCTTATTTTCAAATTTATTCCTAGAAAGAAAATCAAATTTAATCAATCTCCTTTTGTGAGTAGTTTTAGTTTGTTAATGATCTTTCTGAACTTCAGTTAAAAATTTTGTTGTCTCAATTCATTGTTGTCTCAATTCATTTTTTTAACTTCAGTCCTTAATTTAATTTGTTTGTTGAGTTGATGCTGGCTGTCTTCTCTTTACTCTCTAGGATATCCTACTCGATGAGCAGTACTGCTCTTTAGGATCTCCCTCCAGACATAATATATTGCTTTTGGCGTTGTATATGTAGCTGGTAAAGTAATTCAAGTTTCAAATTTCAATTTCACGTTTTTTTTAATTCAATGTTTTTATAGCAGATAAAGTTTTTTGTTATTTTTCACCTCGGTTTCATTTGCCAGACACAGAGTGTACTCAAATACCCCCTATCCCCACGTTTTTCCTCTTCCCCACAGTTACCTGTTCCCTACCCCTTGCTTTCCTTCTTCCCTTCTCAGTAATGAATGTTAGCGTGAAGGTTAAAAGCGGCTGAGATGGTAAACGGAGTTAGATGCGGGAAATAGGGGACGTGGGGACTTGGTGGGGGTTCCAGTGAGGGGAGGGGGCATTGTGAGGGGATGGCAAGCGTAGTGGCGGTTGCAAATGGGTGGACGTATGATGGCGTGTGGTGTGTGTAAGTCGGTATGGCGGATGTGGGGATTTTATAAGTTCGTTCGGGTTTGAAATTTGCAAAAAGCTGTAAAAAATTGAGTAATATTTTCACCACTACAAAAGAAAACAATTTCCATAGTTTTTTGAACAAAAGTAACTGATTACATTGAAAACTAATAATGGACTATTTTCTTTCTAATTAGTCAATTATAATTGATCAAAAATCCATTACGTGCTCTAAAACTGAGACGACAACCGATTAATCGAATTTCATCCATGAAATTTCGGTGCGACCAATCGATCTATATCATTGCAGCCAACAACAATCATATGATACTTTTTGAAGCCTAATTTGGTTTGAAAAATTCAGCAGAACCGAAGCTAGAATTTATCCGAGCTCTTGAATTTAAATAGTTGATTTTAGATCGGTTCGAATACATTTGATCAAATTATTTGTAAGTGAGTGCCTTCACTCATTTTTTTATAAGCAACCGATTGCCGGGCTGAGGCTCGGTTGCTTAGCTGAACGATGGATTTTGTGGCTCAAAGTTGCTTAGTCGTTGTTGAATTCTTAAAACGAATTGACAGAATTGTGTCGTAATTGACCCTGTGTAATCCAATCAAACGACAAAAATTGCATTGTACGTGCCTGGTTTCTTCACGCGTGTTTTCAGAAAGCATCAAATCGGAAACACTGAAATTTTTTTCAATGAATAAACTTTTTTGTTTTTTTCCGAGTCTCGCCAGTTGCTTGGAAAATGCTTAATTTTTAGAAAGTTTTGAGCCTCAGTTGCTTGTACGCGGTTTCTTCGAAGATCATAAGTTTATCAAGTTGATCTCTGTGTTTTAAGCATGTTCAAATTGAGAAATGCACAAAAGAGCCGGAAAAGCACTCTCATTATTTCCATGTTTGCATTTTGGGGTCTTTTTAGTAATTCCGTCCAAAAACCAATTTTTCTGAACTGAAACTACTCTCCTTCAACCTGATTGGCAAGAAAAAGCCGATCAAAGTTCAGCACCATCTCAATAAGTTCTGTTCAAAGTAAAAGCCGACTTGTTATTAAGCCGAATCGGTCAAAAGGTACAAGTATAATTATTAGGTTCCAGTAAAAAGCAAGTATGAAAAATGGGTCAGACCAAGTGAACAATCTTCTCCTTAAATCAATTTAGGGGGGCAGAGTTCACTTGGTTAAAAGTTATAATTTTCAACCAATTAGATTTAAGCACAGTACATGCAAGCCTTACGGTTTGAGTTTGCCATTTAATTATTGTTTACTTAGTTTGTTTACTTAGTCTGTCAAGGGGATATTGTTAACATGGGCCGATGGGTCCCACAATTTTTCTGAAAACTTCAAAAAGCGCAAGTGAACAATTGAGAACCATGTTTTCAAAAATTTTAAAGCCAAACTTTTTTTATTCAGTGACATATCCAAAGTTAAGGGACTCAACAATGATATTTGTACCGGCCAAAAGTATAGAACTCTTGATTAACCATTAGAAATTTTTTCAAAACTGCAGTCTTCTACCCGGATTAGAAAACAAAAAGACAAACAAAAGCTCCATAAAAAACGATCACCTTCAGAAAAATCGGCCTTGTTTGAAATCGGCTAAAGAAAGAAGTGATCGCATTTGTATTATTAAAGAAAACAATCGGTGCGATCAGTTTTTTGCTCTCAAAATTTATATTCACTGAAGGCTACAAAGTTGCCAAATTAAGAAATTTGGGCGGAAAAAGTAAAAAGACCCGCATTCCGTATCAAAAATATGTATACAAAAATTCAAATATAGAACAAATGAGATTGCTTTTTCGAGCATATCAATTGAGCAATTTTCCAGTGCAACATCCCACAAATTCTTTGCCATTTGTTTGGACCGTGTGCCAGAGATCGAGTTGCTTCTACTGTCTGGACGCTTTCGAAAGCTTCAATGAACAAGAGTTGGTCGCATTTACGCCAATTTTTCAGGAACGTAATTTCCGAAATAAGTTCTATGAGTTCTTAACAAAAAATGTGATAGACGAGTGTTCTGAAAAAATGCTACCCATCTTTCGTTATCATAACCTCTTCTCTGACCTTGCCGAACTTTGCTGTTACCGTCAGTGCTTTGACTATAGGTTTATTGGCTACAGATATATGAATCTAAAAGTTGAAGAGTATATACAAAAACTGACAAACTACTCCAATGCCGATGGAAACAACAAACATATTAATGCAATCTGGTCCTTCTATGATCCAGTTTCTGACGCAAACATAATAACAAAGCTTGGATATGGAGAGGGCCGCTTAAGACGATTCAACCATTTGACTGCAGTGCCTAGACAAAGAACTGGGGCACCTTATCTTCTTCAAATTGGCAACCAATGGAGTCCAAAAATAAGCTATGAAAACCCTGAAAGCTTTCTGACATTTAATTGGTTTAAATTTAACATAATTTGCAAAGAACAAGTTTGGATTTGCAGATAATTTGAAAATGTTATACTTTTTGTTCAGTTGAGATTTTTTTGATCATTTTTAAAATGCGTTTTACTCCAATTCGTTGAAGCACTTCTTCAACTATTTGTAAGCTAGCGATAATCAGACGATACATTTTGTTTCAATGTTGTATGATGCAATTTAGAATTCAAATTTTCATTTTTCTGAATTGTTGTAATCAGAGTTTGTTGATACTTGGTCTAGCAGGTGGAATTATACAAAGCCTGGTTTGCTCCCTAGCATACGGATCATAAAAATTTACCGAGTCGGTGAAAACATAAATTGCGTACCTGATGCTGCATGATTCAGCTCAGGCTGAAAGTCTAATTAATAAACAAGAAACTCTATAAGAAGGGTTTCTTGCGCAAGTTTCTTACGTTTTTTCAAGCCGTTAGTGAAGTAAAAGAAAAAATCAGCAGATAGATTCTGCAAAAAATCAAATAAAATGAAGCCGTTTTGTTTGCGGTCGAATGATGTGTATTGTGAATAGACTTTTCCAAAAAGAAGTTGTAATTTAAAGAATCTCAGGTATCTACAAGAAAAGTATCTCTTGACTGACTTTTCGTAATAAACTTACTTACTTATAATTAACTTATAATTATCAAAAACTTACATATAATTCAAAACTTGATAAGTGTCAACATTCTTAGCTACCTGGTTAGTAACTGACTTTTTTTATTTACAACATTGTGCTGACAAGCGTATAAATGGCAACTTACATTCTGAAAATTAAGTTTTTGTTCGGATTTTTGCAATGAAAGTAACGAAATAGTTATGCTCGTGGTGACTTTTTTTCTTCAGTCAAGTTTCGACTTTTTATCTAGCAATTTTGGACGGAATTTTTCATATCCATCAAAAGGTATTGTTGTTCTCAGCTTAAATTTGAAAAAAGAGTTCACCAGAAATCTAATTATGGGGGTTTACGGATTGCCATTTGGACCAATTAGGGACAATTAACGAGCGATATACTTTAAGTTATTAACGCGAAAGCGGATATTTAGTCAGTCTTAGAAATCGTTCTAAATTGGTTGAACGAAGCATCCTCGCCATATTTGATTTGTTACATGACATTTATCGTGTCTGTACACAAAACAGTTTCATTCAAACCAGTTCAATCCAAAACAGTCCGGAAAAGTTAGAAAATGAACGATAAAACAGTCCGATACAAAACAGTCCGAAAAACAGTCCCAAGTGATAATTGTTTTAACAAGCCGGTAGGCAAAGGATTGTCCTTTGTTCAACAAACATAAAGAACGAAAGTGAGACAGCCGCAGTCGCGCCAACGTGTTGTGAGCTTGCCAACAGAGGGTAGGACTCAATACGAAATTTAGAGCCGTTTATGGCTGCAAAGAGGCGACGCGCGCGCAGTGCGCCCACCGGCAA
This sequence comes from Symsagittifera roscoffensis, assembly GCF_963678635.1. Taxonomy (NCBI): domain Eukaryota; kingdom Metazoa; phylum Xenacoelomorpha; order Acoela; family Convolutidae; genus Symsagittifera; species Symsagittifera roscoffensis. Next base: position 51,059,537 of record NC_087070.1, on the reverse strand, counting down.
CCTTAAGCCGGACTGTTTTGTATTGAACTGTTTTTTTCATTCATTACACGATTTTTTGGACTATTTTGTATTGGACTGTTTTGTATGAGGCCGTTTTGTATATGCACCAAATTTATCACTTTGAAGTATATTTGGCGTGTGTGGGATGTTTTTCACAAAAAATCTCAAAATAAAAAACCCATATTTTCTATTACATTTAATTTTTTCATGTTACTACTGCTCCATTGACCTTTAAAGGAACTCGGAACATTCAGTGCTTTGCCCTGATACGAGCAGTCTTGTTTCGTTTTCTTTTTCTCGAAGCTGTGTCTCTGGCTTTTGATTCAGTTTAGAAACTATTTTGTAGAACGTATCAAAAAACTCAAATATAGATAGGAACAAGACTGCTCGTATATCAGGTCACAGCCCTGAATGTTCCGACTTTCTCTCAATTCACGTCGAACAGTTTTTGGGAAAACGAAATTTTGAAAGACTAAAAAATTTGGACAATACCAAAGATTAAGTGTGAAAAAATTAGGTGTACGGAATAAATACAACCGATTAGCTTAGCTAGCCTCAATTCAAACTGGAACGCTTTTTTTTGTACGGAATAATACGCCACGCATAAATAAATTCAGCATTTTTTTAGTCCAGAACATGGCAAATCTGACAATTTTCAAACCCTCAGAACCTTTAAAAAAATCGGAGGTGAAATATCTTTTTACATTTGAACTCATGAAATTGTTTTGAAAACTTTTATTTCTATCGGTGAAAAATGACTGAATGAAAAAAATAACACACCAAGCTTAAATATTCCATTTTCTCCGAGAGTCGGAACAATAAATAGTAGCAACAGCGAAAACAGCTCAAACTGCAATATTTTTTTCTTCATGACTTTCGGCAACTTCTTTCAGCCCGAGGCTTTCAAAGACCCTCATACTAGATGGGCATATGTGTATAACGCCACCCGGGGATTCAAATGATCCTATCAGATCTATCGTGGTAAATAACAGCTGTAACTCTTAAAATGACAACCCTAACAATAATTGCATTTCACAAGGGGGAGGGCGGATTTCAGAAACTTTGTCAATTTCTTTTGGGTCAACGAAGCAGATTTTTCGAGCTCTCCCAAAGCACTAAAAACCCTGTTTTTGCCAAATTCCCCGCGTCCCAGGCCTAATTTTGAAGAAACAGAAAAAAGACACTTTTTGAAAGTTTTTTTGAGCAATTAACAGCGTTTTTTTGGCGCTCCCCCCTCACAAATTGTATACATTGGCGCCAAAGGCGCCTTCAGAAACATTTTAGCATCCCTCAGCCCTCAGCCACCATTTTATATCTCAAAATATTACAAAGGGGGTGCATTTGGGTCGGTAGGTAGGGCAGGTCAAAAATTAATTGTCATTGCAATTAATTGCAATTAATCGAAATACTTCATAGCAATTAATTGATTTCCAATCCTGGTCATTATTAATTATGCCCGCATATCTCTCAGAAAAGAATTTACTTCCATTCATATTGCTATTACTTTCAGATTGTTCACACTGCCGCAGCAAGACTTTAGTCATTTGTGAAACGATTTTTTACCGAAGTGGGTTATTACCTTTGGTCTATACTCATAGAGTAATTTCAGATAAGGTACACGGTCTGTTCGTCACGCTCAAGGTACACGGTCTGATCTTATTTTCGGCCGGATAGATTCGTGCAACTTTTTAGTCTAATACCAATCTTAATCTTACTCTTATATCTCGTAGTCTCAATAGATCTAGTGTACACCGGTTTACGCGAGTTAGTTCTTGGACTTTATCCAGAAGGAGAACAACTGTAGCCTAAGATTTTTTCAACATGTTCTGGTGCTGAAACTACAAGTAGTTTCAGCACTTCCAAACAAGTGTCAATGTTAGAGATGAAATATGATTGGTTAGTTAGTATTATTTTATGCTGATAGATTTTATACGGTTATAATTACTAGTATAAAACTGGTTCCACCCATCCGGGTTTTAGAGAGTTTTTAGTTTTTACTTGTTTATTGAAGTGAAGGACGGGCGATGTAGTATTCTTTGAGGAAGGTGTAATTGTTCGTGTAGAAGGAAGAATATTGTTTTTTTTTCGTGTCTCAAGCTGGGTCTCGTTGATCGTGGGTAGTCTTAGGTCTTAGGTGATTCCGTCAAGACTTCTGATCGATGCAATGATGTATCGATTACATTAAGTTTAGAGCAAGACTATGTGCAGGGTGAAGTTTGACTTTTGCTTGTGAAATGCCAAGTGACTAGGATCGGTATGTGAGATCAACATCGAGATGTCCATTGTTCTGATTCAATGGGTTTCCTTTGCTGCGACGTTGAGTCCATACTTAAAATCTTTTGAGGGTAGTGACTACGGCAACAAACCAAATAGATTTGCCAATCCAGAGTTGGAATAAAGTCGAGTTGTCATCTCCTTTGCTGCTCGTTCCTTGGGCTCTAGGAAATCTTTGCATACTGCATTTATATATTTACAACTTGTTAGTTGAGCTTTGTTTTTAGTTATGATTTTTTATTAGTTATAATCGCAAAAGCATTTTTATTTTAGTTCGGTTATTTTAAAGAGTTGCCCACGCTGGAGCCACTTTTATCAAAAATAGAGTATCGGAGTCGTAGTGCATGGTGTGGGCATGTACTTCGAGCGAAGTCGTTCTGCTGGGTGAGGCTAGAAATGGGCTATCTTTTTATGGTCTCTTGTGCAGAGTCTCTTTATATGTTCAACCTTTTGTATTATTTTCATTTCGTGTTTTTCTCTTTTTTTTGTTTTGGTTTAATCTTTTCTCATAAAGAAAAACATTTCTTTTGAGTGAGTCTTTCGATTTTTTTGTGTTTTACTTGGTTTAGAAAAACCTGAAGGTGGTTTTCAAAAGAATAATTTATCCACTTTTAATCTGGGCTTATCCCGGTTTGGGTTCCGTGGGACTTTCTTTCTTAGTCATGCTACTAGTGTGCGATATTGTGGCGTTTAAAAGCTGCGTTGGTTAGTTTAGCTAACTTTTATACTTCCTTCCAACCGGGCTCAGGGAAAGTTTGAAACGTGTGAAAAGGGTTGTTATCAGTGAAGGTTAAAACTTGAAATTCATTATTCAAACAATTCTTCATGGGCGAGCTGTGCAATTGTCGAAAGAAAAGGTGATTTATGGGCGAGTGAAGAATTCGAATTTATAAAAGAAGCGTCTCGTAAAAAGGTTAGTTTTCTTCAATTTATTTGCAGTCTTTTATGAGTTTACTACACTAGAGATCTTAGTTTATTACCATACATCTTTAAACCTACAAAAATAGTGCTTTTGAAAAAGTTTACTACTTCAATTACATTTTGCGATTGTTAAAATGAATTTTAAAATTTTTAGAAAAGAGTTTGCAATTTTATATATATTTTTTTGTTTTAGATGAATGAATGGTGAAATCAAAAAAAAAAGAAAAGTGAGGCAAATTTATAGAATGGTTAACATGTCTTTGAATTTATTAGTTGAACTATTTAATTATACTTACAAAGGGTTGTCTTCGGCAAAAAATCCATTCGGGAAATTAGTGCGAATAGTGTATGTGAGGAATTTGGCAAGCATGCGGAACACATTTTTAGTCTGAAGGAGAGGCCATAGAAGCTCGAGTACTCGGATGATGTTATGTTGTTCAATATTGAGTGAGAATTCTTGCAATTTATTTTGAATTAGGTTATATAGTTTGTGATTGTACTTAGTCTTGTGAATGTATTCAAGAATGTGGACTTCGATGGGCTGTATATATTCGTGCGGGAATTTTCAACATCAAACGATTTGGTTAGTGGGCAGAATATATACATTTGTCTTAGTGGATCATAGTTTCGGAGGATGCTGTGTTTGTTAGTATTTCTCATACAATAAGTGAAGTTAAGAAAGTAAGATGATGTGTGTTTGCAGTTAATGATTATGAACCTGCACTGTGGGTTTCGTGATGGTCTGTTATTCATGTAGTGGTGTTGAATAAATTTACAAAGCTGTATGTGTGGCTTAGTTTAGTGCGTAAATTTATCCTGTGTGAGCAGTGCAAGTCACGTTCATTTGGATAGTGAAAAGTGATTTAATTTGTTAAAATGACAATCATCAGCTTTGGCTAAAAAACTGGTTGTTCTGAGAACAAAAATTAGTGGTGTGTGGCTGTTCTACGATCTGTTCATATGTGTCTCCTATATTTAGTTGATGGACTACTATATGAGAAATTGGGCTTTGTGGGTAGCTATGACTTGGAGACATATGGTCTTTTTTTGCTGTTTTTCTATAATTGCGTGATACTAAAAAGAATGGATGAAAAATATGAAAATTTTGTAATTGTGGCGCAATAGGTGTTGTATTTCTGTTGTCTCGTAAAGTATCGTATGTGTTTGTTGTGATCGATATTTTTTTATTGTATTCACTTATTTGAGCGTCTAAAAGAATTTTATTAATTGAGTTTGGTAATAATCCAAAAAATCCTGCAAACAATATGCGTGCTACACGTGCTTGATTTTGACTTGTGTGTGTTTTGCGCATGTGTTATAGTTTCCTTTTATGAATGAGAAATGAAATCCAAAAATGTTAAACATGGCGTATAAATTACTCAACCTTTCTCAGATGCAATAGGGCCATCCTAGAAAGGCGAGAAGTTCGTTTTTAGGTTTACAAAACTAAAAATATTAGTGGTGAAATATCTTGTGGACGGTATTTTTAACCGTTTAGATATGTGTAATCTTTTATTTGTTCAAAGTATCCGCGGTAGTCTTGTGCATAGATGTCTGAATATCCTGCGGTTTCGCAAGTTTTCAAAAATTTTGACCTATTGATTGTTTTTGGATTGTGTCCAATTTTGTAAGCAATTCTTGAAATTATTGAGTGCGAATCTCATGTTGTATATCGGATCTGGAAGATATACCTATTGATTGTAAATCTATATTGGTGTTACGAGCAATAGCTCTGAAACTTTCTGGTGAAAATTTCTTTAATGATGGCTTAAGTGTGGGGTATGGTGTGAGAAGATAGTATTTGTCTTCATATGGGTTTAGCTGGACAATATTGTGGCTATTTTCAGATCCACATTGGTTGGCTGTATCCAAAAAAAATGTTCATTTAGAAAGTGTATCGACGAAATATACTTTTTTTTGTAGAATAGAGGAATTCTTTTATAACACCGTTTGTCTTCAAAAACATATAATGGTGATATTTTTAGTACATGTGTAGTACCATAGCATATTTCCTTCGTAATCGATAAAACTTGATCTGTTTCGTGATAAAAAAAATATCCTGAGTAAAGTATTTTGGATACTGCTAGTGCAAATAATATCGGAATTGCGTTCGATCTAAATCACATAAATGATGGAGTGTTTCTAACTCTGATAATGACATTTCTTGAAAAAAATTCTGCTTATTGTGTGATTCAATTTCATGTCTGAGTGTATGTTATAGTTGATTGCGCGAAAATAAGTCTGGTTTATGAGTGATACTTCTTGTAAACGTGTGCTGCCTTTATCTTGTGGACGAAGTTTTCCACCAGTATTTTCTGTTTTTTTTAAATATTACTGGTATGTATGAGTTTTTGTCACTATAATTTGGTATGTTTGAGTTGGAATAATCATTAATTTTCCCGTTTTCATGTCGAAGCCTTTTGTGTACTCGACAAAAACTTCTGAAATTTGTTTTTTGTAAAGTGGAGAATTCTATTTGCAGGGAAGATTATTTTTTCGGGATCGATTTGAAAACGTGTTAATTTATTTTCTCTTCCATCGATTTTGTATAACAGTTTCTGTTAGATCGTTTTTTATCGGGGTCTATTTTTCAAAAGTATTTGATTCATTGAGATGTTTTTGATGAAATTTAATCATTCTTGCGTTAATTTTTGCAACTTGAAATGTAGTACATAGATCTTCAGGGAACCAAACGTTGGTTGCCTCTTTTCGTGTAAAAGGATCGCAATAACCTTGGTCATTTTTGCAGGGTAAGTGTAATCCATGATATATTATTGTGTCGTCTTTTAAATCTCGTGCTAACAGTACTTTTTCTAATTGAAGTTTCCACGCGAAAAAAGAAACATTATTTCTTGATATCTTTATTTTTTTTGTCTGCTTTTCAATTATAAGGGCTATTTATTCCGATGTGGGGTATCCAATTCTTATCGTGTAGGTCATACGTTATTTGTCCGTGTGCGCCGTGGAACGGAAGTTTATCGTTCAATTTCATTTGACCTTGGTATCTTTTCAGCTCTGTTTGATGTGCAGGGTCTGGAAACTTACCAATTTTTGATTTGTGCCTTCGTTTATGTTTAATTTTATTATTTTGAGTTCGTTTTTACACTCGAACTCAAATTTTAATAGTTTGACTTCGAAGGTTGATTTGATGGGAAGATTCGTGATCCAGTCTATTTTTGTTTCCATTTGAGACATGGGAACAATTTTTTTATCTCTGAAACTTTTGCAGTGAATTTATATCCTGTTAAGTTTGTAGCTCGGGCTTTTGAATAAATATTCGCTACTATTTTTGTTGCTTCTATTTCTTGTGGTTCTGATTCGCCTTGAGTTACTTCGTTTATGGCGCATTGATGTAGTGTTTTTTGGTCATTTTCTTCAGAATCATAATGTGTAGCTAATAAATCATGTGGCCTTGTTCAAGGGGAGGGATTTTGAAGGGATGTTGATTCAAAAAGGACAAGAAGAGAAAGAGTTTTTAGGTAAAAAAATTACTGAAAGGTACCCGTGTAGAATAGTCCCGAGTATGGGAATTGAATGTCATGTATCCAAGTGCCTTTTTTGTATATCTATCGTATTTATAGATAAGTTCTGTTGTGAGAAATGGGTAGGTAAAGAATGAGCTGTTGTATTTGGTGGAGCTAGGGGTAGAGGGTGATGGACTAAATTATTAATTTTTAGTTATTTCAAATTGAAGTGTTAAATGGTCTTGTGTAAGGTTCTGTATATTGTGTTCTTGTATTTTTTTGTGAATATCGTGTCTGTATTGTAACTTGTTGAGCGCCCAATTGTGTAATTTGTTGCTATCAAGATGTTGACCAAATAAAGGAGGGGGTGCTATGAATGTATTCCAATCTAGTCGTATAGGTATATTGTTGATTAAGAGTTCTCTATATCTATCATCTAAATTTGTTGGGAAATTAAGTGGAATTATTGTAGTTGGAGATTGACTTATTGTTGAAGGAGTTGAAGGTAGTGATAAAGTTTCTGGTAGTGACAAAAATGTATCGGATGAGATATCTATAGGGTCTTTCAGTAAGTTTGGCTCACCCTGAGTGAAAGATTGTGTCATCCAATGTGGGAGAGGTTTGTTGAAGTTGGGGTCTTTAGGGGATTTTCACGAACTTGTTCAGATGTGGGGGTTGATCATATTTAATCCGATGCTATGTTTGGAGTAATTTGTCGTGAAATTGTTTGTAATGGTGGGAGTAGTTTGAATTGTGTTTCTTGAAAAGTCTAGAGATTTAGGGATGGTGATGAGGGTATAAGAAAATGAATTCTGGGTGTTGTTAGATTTCTATTTATTCTTGGATGGATTAATTGTCTAGCTTTTGTAGATGTTTGATTTTGGTTTTGACATGGATGTCTTATTCTTTTAAGGTCTCGTTGGAGAGAAGGATAGTTGCTGTATGTTGGTTTGTATTGCGGTTCACTTAGAGGTGCATGGCGAACTACGGGTATTAAATATTCTGATAGTAACGCGTGTCTTTCTTCAAATGTATAGGGATTTTCTTGAAATGAAATGCTTGTTAATGATTGGTATTGATTTGTTTGACTAAACGCTGGTGTTGCAAGTTCCTGGGATGTCATAGTCGGTATGGATTGTTGTGTGGGTTGTTGATCAGCAGATTTTAATTGTTTTTGAATTATTTTTTTCTTGTTACAAAATCTTTGTTGTTTATAATATTCTTCTATGAGAGGAGAATATTAAAGGGTTGTTGATACTGCAAATGTGATTTTTGCCTTTTTTACACTTTTACAAGTTTTCAAAATCAATGAAACTAGAAAGGTGACAAAAATTACTAAAAGAAGAAGGATGTCTTTCTTGTTGAATAAATGTCTTAACATTTAGATAGTTGTTGAATTATCGTACCTGAGAAGGTGGGGAAGGATTTTTGAGAAGTTGAGGTAGGCTTTTAGGAGGGATTGAAACATTACGAAAAAACTTCAAAAACTTTTATAAGGAGGGGAGGAATATTTCAACGGTGTCTACGATAAAAAATAAACTGAGTTGAAAAAAAAGATTGTGAAAAATGAAAAAAACTTTTGAAAATATTATTTTGAGAAGTCAAACTTTTTGGGAGAGAAGCATTTGAGAAATGTTTTGTTTGTGATTCGTTTGGTCGAATTACTTTTTTCCGAGTCGGAAACTGAGTGTGGTCGGCTTGTTTATTGATTTTGACAAATGGGTTGGATATGGGCAATTCCTGGTGAGGGTAAGTTTGGAGGTCTAGGAATGAGCTTCCTAGTTTTTTTTTTTTTATTGGGTGATTGGGGATAATCAGGAGTTATATCTACTTTAGGCTAAATGATCATGTCGTATTTTTTCTCTAGGCTTATTTAATATGTTTTTTTTGGGGGGAAATGTGGAGTGTAAGTTGAGACAATATCGTTAATTTTTGTACTTGTTGATAGGGGAGGGTTGTGGATTTTGTTTATTTCACTTGTCAAATGTAGACTTTTTGCTTTTGTTTTGACCTGGAGGTCTTTAAATTATAGTTTCGTTATATGTTTGAAATGAGCAAAATGACGGCTAATGAAGTGGTGTCAGAGTGGGGTGATTCTGATTGGCTGAAACTGAACTAGTTTTTTAAGAGTGTTTATATGAAATATCGAAAAGAGAAGAAAATGTTGCTACGTTGAAAAAGTTTAAATTTGTTAATTAAAAGGAAACGGGTTTCTGAAAATCAACTTTCTTTAATATTTCAGATTGTGGGATAAAAATTTTGTATTCTTTGCGTAGTTGACTTCGTAGTCGTGATGATTGTCGTTGTTGTGATATTTATTTTGTTTCTTGTGGTACTATTTTTTCTTCTGGTTTTCAATTTTTCTTTTGTTTTCGAGGAGGTTGTTTATTATTGATTTTTTGAGATTTTGCTTGGGTACTTTTAATTTCTATATAATTTTCTCATATAAATGTGTTGAACAATTTATATCTTGATTTTGTTGATGATTATCATCTGAGTTGCCGTGGACAATTTTTAGTCCTGTAAAGGTGTATAACTGTGTTAGTTCGCGAAGAGCGTGATCTGTTGGATAACATGGTAAGAGGTTGTTTTGGTGTTGAACTTTTTCTTTTTTATTTGAATCAATAAGTTTGTATGTTTAATCAGTGGGTTTGTCAATAAATTTAAATGATCCTTTTCGGATTGGTTGCAATTTTTTAGACATCCTTTTTCTGTTACAAAATTTGTTATAAAGACATATGTTCCGTTTTAAATGTTTTTAGCTGTGAGAATCTTGAATTAATTTTTATTGAATGTTTTGTCTTTGTAATAGTTTTTGGCTAATTTTTGATAAATTTCCTTGTGTTTTTATCTCTATAAAAGTTACATTCCGTATGTGTGCCGGATGCTATTTTTACGATTTGCAGGTGATGAAATTGATCTTCATCGTGCGTATGTCACGGTAATTTATAGCAAACTGATTTTTAGTAGGTTGGCAATGACCATATGCATTTTTTGATTGAAAACCATTTCATAAAGAGATAATCTTGGAGTTGGTGTTATCTGTGAGTTTAAGCTAAGGGGAAAAAATTCAAGTCTGTTGACCAGTCAGTATAGTTTGTATCATTTCCAGTTATGATGCACCTGAGGTATTCTTATTGTGAACGGCTCATACCTTCGACTAAACCATTAGTCGATGGGGCATGAGACGTTCGGGGTTTTTATTTAGGTTATAAAGATGGCATAATGTGATGATTTCGTTATTTTTGAATTCAGTGCCATTATCTGTCACAATGGTTTCTGGTAACCCAGTTTTTGCTATCGAGTGTTCGTAGAGTAACGTATATGCGCAATAAGCATTACAATGAGCTACAGGTTTGAGTGCTACATAGTGTGTAAATGCATCAACAATTACCATAATGTATGAATTTCCTACTGCGAAAGGCGATGTAGGGCCTTTGGTGTTAAATGAGATTCTGTGATTGAAATATAAACTTTGTTCTTCAAAGTCTTAATTTTTATTGCTTTTTGTTTATGATTTGGATAAGGTTTTTTTAGTTGACATTTCATGCAATCATCGATTAAACTTTTTATTTATATTGGTGCATTTGGAAAGTAGAAATTATGAAAAAATGAGAATTTATTTTTTCTGATCCTCCTTGTCCTTTTATATTTAGGGAATAAGAGACGTGAAGTGCTAGAAGTGTCATACTCAATGATAGACAGGGTACTTTTGTTTTTGGGTTTTTTAAGCATTATAAGCATTATTTATGAGTTTCCTTCTGAGGAGGGTGATATCGGTCCTTTTGTATCAAATTAGACTCTGTGGTTGAATTATAAACTTTGTCGTTTAAAGTCTTTTTTTCGGCTGTTTGTTTTTCATGTGGGTATGCTTTATTTGATTGGCATGTTATGCAATCGTTACTAAATACTTTAATCCATATTGATGCATTTGGAAAGTAAAAATTTTGGATAAAGTTTTAGTATGTTTTTTCTGATCCTGCATGTCCTTTGTATTTAAGGAGTGTGAATTGTGAAAAGCTAGAATTATCATACTTAATGGTAGACAGGGTAATTTTAATCAAAATATTTGGTCTTCCAAAATATCGGTGTTCTCATTTTTGGATGTGTTATTAAATTTTCTGAAGTATCTAAGAAGTGTTTGTTTCCTAGAATATCTGCCTTTACGGGTTTTGTTCTATATTTGTGCCAAGACTTAACTTGTCTAATGACTGGATCAAGGTTTTGATATTTCTGTAGTACTTCCAGTGTCCGTTTTCCTGTGACTAGTAGAAACATGCTTTAAATTTCTGTCTTTGAGAGGTATATTACTAATAGTGTCATGTAGACTAAAATCTTGATTTTTTGTGTATTTTGAGTCTAAACCTGGGTTCATGATAAACTTATATTATCGGTGATTTACTTTTCTACTAAGAGAAACCGGTTTGTCCTATACTTTTTTGTTTATGTGGTCTTTGTTGTGTTTTGTTCTTGATTCTTGATGAATATGGTATCGGTTTAAATGTAGAGTTTCCGAACAAGTCTACTTAGTAATAATTATTTTGGCAATCTAGATATAGTGGAATATGCTGTGAATTGCTTAATTTTGCATTATAAAGGTCGGTTTTTACTGCATATTTACATCCTAATTGTAGTGATGATTCGTCTTTTTCAAGGAAAAACTTAGGGTATTTCTTTTTGCGATAATTCTACCGTCGTTTTCTTGTTATCAAATCAGGTGGTGTATTTCGACTGAGTGTATCTCGTAATACACAAATTTTTCCTGCAGTCCAGACTATATGTAAGTTTGGGCATTTCATAAGGTTTAGTTGAAACCTATAAACCCTATGGTTTGGATTTGAATTTTGTGTAAATGGGAAAATTATAAGTTTATGATCTGTAAATAGAACTGCTGGATGTTTTGATCCACGTATTAAAAATTCATATTCTGTGAGAGTGTATATTATAGCTGTACATTCTCTCATAAGAGTAGAGAGCCTAAGTTCGGCTTGAGTCAATAGTCTTGATTTTGCTGAGATAAGATTCATTTTGTTTGTTCTTTTGTGTGATTGTAATAATGCTGCGCCAATTCCAAAATTTGAGGTGTCGCACATGGCATAAAATGGTTGATCTAGATCTGGGATCGTATTTGACATTTGTTCAGTGAGAAGTGTTTTTATTTCCTCAAATCGTTTTTGGTGTTCTGTCATCCATTCAAAATTTTTTTGTTGTCTGAGAATATTATAAGCTGGTATTAAGTTTTTTATAGACTTATTTACTTAAAAAATTTGCATTCCAAGAAATTCTTGGATTCACTTTTTGTTTGTTGGAGGTTGAAAATTTTAGATTGCGTCTATGCCATTTTTTACTGGAATGATTGTATTTCGTTCAATAATATGTCCACGGAAAATAAGACGGATAAGAAAGAAATGTGATTTATCTGGGGCTGCTTTCATATTTTCCTTAAGTAGTATTTGGTGATATTTTTCCAATACTTTGAGCATTTCGTGTTTTGTTTCTGATTGCAAGAAAATATATTCTAAATAGGGTATAAAATGCTTACAACAACCGAAAAAATTTTACTCATGAGTGTTGAAAAAGCTGTTGGTCCTATGGAAAATCCATAGAAAAGTCTATTATATTCTTATTGTTGATTTCCAATAACGAAAGGTGTTAAGCGTCGTGACTTTTCGTCTAGTGGCGTTTGATTATACGCGCTGTTCATTTCAGCTGCTTACATTTAGATTCATCAATAAGTGAATTGAGGTATCTAGCATCTTGAACATTTTTTAATGACTCTCCTTTAGCGAGCTTAAAAACTGGATTTATGAATGTTTTTTTTTGGTTTTTCTTTTTTATTAACTAAAGAAACGATTTCGTATTGTTCTAGCATATCTAGTAATCTTTTGAATTTATCTTGTAAGTGAATTGGGACTTTATTTGCTCGTTGTTTTTCGAAATTATATCTGAACTTGTACTTTTTGTGTATTTGATTGATGAGAATGTTACTAGAAAAAATTATGGATTGGTTTGAATTGAAGGTCGGACATATATAGTCAGTCGTTGTTTGTTTTGATCTATGTTGTATTGATGGACTTGATTTTTTTAGGAAGTTGTATAGATCTCCTGATGATGGTTTGAGGTGTTTTTTGTTTTCGGTTGTATACAGGGCAAAATTTGGAAAAATGCAGCTTCAATTTACTATTCAAGATGTTTATAATGGGAAGATAGGTTTTGATAAACGGTTTTCTAACAATATTGTTTTTTATATCTGTAATGTACCATATTTGCTCAAAGCGTTTTTTAAAAGCATGTTTTGTCCCATTTTTGGGTTGGAACAACGTATAAATGAATTTTTTCATAGTTTGTAGGACTTGATCTTTGTGATGTGGCTAATTTACTTAAAGTTTTAGAAGTTGAAAGTCTTGGATATGTTATTTGAATTTAATTTTAAGTGGGAAGGTTTATAATATTTGATTCTAGTCCTGAATCAATTAGGAAATCATTTTCAAGGTCTAGTGATTGAAAAAAATTTTTCTTTGGGCTTTCTAAGAGAAGTGGTATTGTCCAAATTTTTTAGGTGGTTGTATTTAATCTGTTGTATTTTGATATATATTTTTCTTACTTGAACATTCTGTAAGTTCTGGTTCGGTGTAATCTGTTATGTTTTGTGTTTTTTTTTGATTTTTTTTGAAATTATTAACTGTTTTGTTGGCTTGACAATACTTCGATTCAATTGGTGTTTCCTATTCATCTTCAATGTGAAGCATGTTTTTTTGAAAGGATATTTTCTGTTTCGCTCTCATCATCTGTGGATTCACAATTTATGTGAGTTAGTTGTAACTCTGAATTTTCTGAGTTGTCAATACCTGGAATGGTCGCGTGATCTATCTTCATTATCATTAAAGTTTGACCTGTTGCTTGAATAATTTCGTGGTCTATTATCTGAGTATTGTCTTTTCTATTGTTTGAGTAATTTCTGTTTCGTTTATAAGAGGAATTTCTGGAACAGTCGTTTGAAAATTATCTATTTGAAGAGTTTAAATTAGAGCAAATTTTTATATAATTTGAGCAATTTTTCTGTTTGAATTTGATCTTGAATAATTTTTTCGATATTGGTTATTTTGATTGTTTGATCTACTATATCTATTTTGTGAGAATTTTTGTGGATTTCTTCGATCTGGACATCTTCTGCGATAGTTATTTCGATAAGGTGATTAATGTCTATAACTATTTTAGTTATCTGGGAGTGGTTTTCCTGAACTATCTTTACAGTGAATGTTTTTGCCTGAAAAGTTCCGGTCTTTTTTATGTACTGATAAAAGGATTGACTTGGTTCTCTATGTTTCTGTGGTTTGTTCTGATTATCTTGATGTTTTTGTCTAGATTCAGCAAAGCTATGTCAATATCTACGGCAGTAGTTACACCATTTTTTCAATGAAGGTTTAATTTAAAATTTGGATTTTTCTCGTAGATATTTAATATTTGAGTAAGTTTTCCAGCTAGTTCAGTGTCGGAGTCATGAGTTTTGTTTATCTGAGAAGTAGTTGTATGGATGATGTTTACGTATTGTAATTTTTAATTTTCTGTTTCTTTGTGTGATTTCAGCGTGATTTCAGCTTGTTCCATAGTATTTTATCTTTATTGCTTTTTTTAACTTGTAGTGTTAAAATCATCATTAAGTTTTCTGTCATCCTTGTGTTTTCATAATCATGCGAATTAGGAAAATATGTTTTTCTTACGAAGGTTTTGATTCTTACTGCAAGTTGCTTAATTGTTTCATTGGGGAGTCTACGGATTTTATTGCATAGAAATCATTGATGTTGTTTATTTCTTTGAGAGTCGTACATATTTGAAAATTTTTGTGTAAATCTTTTCCAGTCTGATTTAATGTCTATAGGTAGAACTAAAAAACATTTTTGAGCTCCGCCTTCACGTGTGGTTTGGATTAGAGCAGCGCTTCTCTGTATCCAATTTTGTTGAAGTGACGTTTTTACTGGTTCAAGTCTTAGATTTAAAATTAAAATAGCTGTGACTGCAGTTAAATAATCTTCTTCTGAGTATTCAGAATCTGTTCCTGTGAATACCATTAGTGGTTTATTAGAAGAAAAAGAAGATCCGCCCAAAAAGTATGGATTCAGAGTCATGAGGAGTGATTCTGCGGCATTTGGTTTTTGAAAAAAATTTAAAAGTTGTGTTTTTTGTAATTTCATGTTGTTGTAGATAATATGGTAATGGAATTTCATTTTGCATTTGCCTAGGCTGATAACTTTGTGGCAAAATTGTACTGGTCCTTGGGCGGGATCACTTTGAGGTTGTATGAAAAATGGAAGTATTGAGTTATCATCGAAATTTTTGTTGTATTCTATCATTTTTTGTATCTTAGAACTGCTAAGGTGTAACTTTCAATATGTCTTTTTGGTTGATTCCAGATATATAGGCGTACTGGTTTGTTATTGTATGACTTTTATATTCTGCTTTTTGTATCTGATTCTGAAACTGCGTTTCGTCTCTTTGAAAATCTTCTTTTGATAATTTGCTTTTCTTTGGTCATTTTTGTCTTGTTCCATGTTTGTCTTTTTGATCTAATAGATCCAATTATTTGATCTATTATATCCAAACAACAAAGATTTTAAATACTAACTAAATTTTGTATTTTGTATTTAAAAATTATTTATTCAAAGGTTTTTGATTTACTGCATGTTTTGGGGGAAACGACTTGTGCATTTTTTATCAGTAATTATTGTATAGATAGTAGTTTTAGCACTATTAGGTTGATGAAGAATTTTTCTTCAAATATTTTTTATGTCAGTAAATGAAAACCTAAATTTACTGCATAAAATATTCTAAATACAAAAACTTGTTCCGGTTTCCTTCAAACTATCATATAGTAGAGTGGTCCGTTTCCTGATCGTTGTTCAAGCCTTGATCTTGGTGTTCTTGCAATACCTGGTATTTCTTGTATTGTTTGGAAAATTGGCGTAGGTTTATTGAGACGTAGAGACATTTCTATTAAATTGTCTATTCTATCTAACATTTTTGCAGTTTTGCAATTGTCTAATTCTCAGTTAATTAAGGTCTTGTTCGAGACTTATGGTTGCATCAGATGAGTTATGATCTTTAGTCTGTACTCATGGAGTAACTTTAGGTAAGGTACACCGTCTGTTCGTAACGCTATCTTATTTTCGGCCGGATAGATTATTTTCGGCCTATCTTTTTTGTCATAGTTTTAATACTAGCATGTGCAATCGTTCGAATAATGTTATCCACTACATGTGAAGAAACAACTGTTTGGGTAGCAATTTTTTCAAGTACAGTCGGTTATATTTTACCTTCTCCAAAGCTAAGAATAAAATAATTTCTACCAAAGAACGAGTTTTTATTTCGCTAATTGGACCGAGTAGATCTGGAAAATCACATCTTATTTTTGAGTGGTTAAAAATTGGTACATTTCAACCAAAGATTGACAAAATTTTTTATTTTTATCAACATTATCATCCTCTTTATGGACAAATGCAAAGAAAAAACCTTAAGTTTATCCAAGGAGTCGACTTTGAACTGATTGAAAACCTTCCCAATAATGGAACAAAATACCTGTTAATATTTGATGACTCTTGTGAAGAAATTTCAAATTCTAAGCAGTTTGTTAAAGTTGCTACTGCTGGAAGACACAGGGGACTGAATACAATATGAATTAAGCATAACTTGTTTCATCAAAGCAAATTGGGAAGAGATGTTGAGTTACAAATTACACATATAGTCCTATTCAAGTCAGCGAGAGATGTTTTACAAATCAATACATTAAGTCAACAACTAGGTCTAGGATCACAATTGAAAGAGTGGTATCAAGATGTAACATCTACTCCTTATGGTCATTTACTCATTGATTTAACTCCAAAAACAGTTGATTCGCTAAGATATTGCACAAACAGTGGTTCAGTTCCATCAAAGTTTTATCTACCAGCAGGAACAGAAACTAAGTTTTTGGACGATGAGCATACAATACGTCTCTATACTCCCAATATTTCAAACATTTTCCCAAAAACTTCATAAACAATTCATTCTCCATTGTCCAAAAAGTTTCATTCAATTCCTCAGCGAATGTCTAGTAAACTTACTACGAGGCGAGCTAAAGGATCTTCGAAAAGTAGACGTAGTAAAATATCGACGAGAAATATCAGAACTCACACAAAGAAGAACTTCACTGCATAAAAGGAGAACTATTTTGAGCTAGCCAAAAGGCTTACAATTAATATCTGTTATCACTCCTTTTGTCATTAAACGATTGACATAGTATGGATCAGTTTGTTATAATTCCTTACTCAATTTATCAATCACAAAGCACACTTCCAAAAAAAACCAAAATTGGAACAAAAGCAAGAAAAAGAGGATATTGTACCAAAAAATTTTGATTCTATTTACAGTGCTGTAAATGCAAAGTTGAAAATGAGTAACAATAAGCACCTTATTGATTTAATTTTGAATTCTCCTAGAATTAGACTAAGTCAGTCAGAAAACATCATATTATATAATCGAGACACAAAAGAATCAATTGTAGACTTTTTGTGTGCACTAAAGCGAAAAAATACCGACTTTCCCGATATTTACTTTACCATTTTGGAAGCAACTCAAATTCCACCTAAACTTGTTGCCAACAAGAATGCCAAAGCGAAAGACAGAGGAACTTGGATCCCTTTCAAAATCTGAAAAGCTAAGTCTGAACAGACTGTATTCTAGGGGTAGAGCTGCGTACGGTTCTGTGCGAAACTTGAGTAAAGCAAGCGGATTGTCAAAAAAAAGTAGAACAGTTTTTACAAACCAAGACATCGTATACAAAATTCGGTCCCCCAATCAGACGTTATCGAAGGCTTCAAGCATTTTCAAAATATATAAATGAAATTTGGTGTATGGATTTGGCATTTGTGGACAAACTAGCGAGTCAAAACAAGGGAGTCAAATATTTATTGGTTGCTGTTGATGTTTTATCGCGATTTGTCAGAGTTCAAACAATGAAAACTAAATATGCCAAAGACACTTTGCAAGCTTTCAAAAAAATGATTTTTCCAAAAAACACTTCTGAAAAGCTTTGGGTTGATAAAGGAACGGATGTTGGAGGAACTTTCAAAAACTTTTGCAAGGAAAAAAGCATTGAAGTTTACTCAACCATGAGTGAAACAAAAGCTGCATTTGCAGAGAGAGCCATTCAATCATTAAAACACATTATTTACCGCTACATAGAAGATCATGGTGAAAAATTCATTTTCAAGCCGCAATTTGTGTCTACAATGAATTGTCGCATCAATAGATCTATTGGGAAATCACCTAGAGATGTCAAGAATACTGATTTCCTCTCAATTTTGTACAATAAACCTCTAACAAAGTATAGGAAACTAAAATTCAAAGTTGGAGACAGAGTGAGAATTTCAAAGAATGATATTCCGTTCCGAAAAGGATATAAACCACAATTTACAGATGAAATTTTTAAATTTTCGGCAGTCTCTACAAAAAAGCCTCCAACATACATCATCAAAGATCTCGACAAAGAGGAAATTCTCTGAAAATTTTCTGAAAAAGAGCTTAGAAAATGTTCTGATTAAAGGTAAATTGTTTTTAACTAAATTTTTACCGATCAGTTGTCATGGATTCTTTCACTACTGAGTTGGTTTCCAACGCTTCTTTTAATTGTTATCCGAATAATAGTCTTAGTTCTTTTACAAACTTTCTACCTGAACAAATACATTTGAAAGGAGAATGAGAGGTTGCTATTTCAGAAATCTCATGCCCTTCTTTGTACCAAAATGTTACAGAGGGAAAGTTTACGTTCGTAGATGGAAGAGAAAGTTCTGAGGAGAAAAGACAGTTTGTACCGATGAACATTGAACCAGGATTGTATCCAAGTATTGTTGATATAGTTGTAGCCATGAACAACAAAATTCGAGAACGTCTAGGAGCTCAAGAATCTATGTATCAGTAGATAAAATTACACAAAAAGTTGCTGTTCATTTACCTGAGAGTCAATCAGTGTTTATAATTCAGAGTGCTGATTTGAGCCACATTTTTGGTTGTGATTTAGAACAAAATCAAACAGGGGTTATAATGAAAGGAAAAAATCCACATTATCCTCAGTATTCTTACGACATTATAAGAATACATTCCCTAATGATATACAGTGATATTATAGAATATAACATAGTTGGTGATACAAAAACTCCCTTATTGCGTTGTATTCCTTTTATCTCCAAAGTGAAGAGTGGAGATATAATTTCTACAGGACAGTACATGAATTATCAATCCTTTACAAATTTACAGTTTAAAAAGCTGTTGAAAAATTCTTTCCATAGTATCAAGATAGAACTAAGAGATAGTACAGGCAAAAAAAATCCTTTTGTGTCCGTAGGAATCACTCGAGTTGTTCTCTTGTTCCGCAAGATTTCGAATAATCATTTTTAATTTAAACTTCATATGGAATGGTTGCTCAAAATTCAGCTGATTTCCCTATTTTTCGAGGACATGCAAGACAGCGTGGAAGAGCTTTTGGAGCTCTTGCACAAACTCTTGGGAGAACAGCAATCCCCTTTATTAAAAAATATATAGTCCCAGCTGCGAAAAGAATTGGGGCAGATTTGTTTGAAATCGCTGCTCCAGAGATTGGGGAAGTTGTTAGTGGACGTAAAAAAACTCAAAACATTTGCAAAAGATGTGGGAACAAAAACAGTTCGGAAACAATTGGGAGGTGGAAAAAGAAATCTAAGCGTAGAACAGCTAGAACCAGATACATTTCTCGAAAAAGTAGATCGAAAAACAGTCGCTCTCGCAAAGTTATTTTTGACAATATAAAATGAGTGTAAACCAAAGTCATTTTCGGTACGGGGCTTTTACAAATTCTTCATTGGAGATTTTTGATAAAGTCCCAGTTTTGGAAACAATTATGTCATCTTACACACAAGAAGTATTCCCCAGTACTTCTCAGGATGAAAGCAGTATTGAGTTTGAATTTGAAACGGATCGTAACCTCTACTTGGATATGCGTGATACCCATCTTAGCTTAAAGCTTCAACTATTTAAAGGAAGATTGTTTGATGCTTTCAAAAAAGAAAAAGCAGAACATAAAGCAAAATCGGAGGAAGATTCAGATGAGGAACCACAAACTTACTTAACTTATGTAAACAATCTACTACATTCTCTATTCTCGAACTGTGAAGTTTATTTTAACAATACAATGGTTTACAATGCCAATGGATTATATTCTCATAAGGCACAGATATCGAACGAATTCAACTCGTCAGCAGTGAGTAATAAAGGAATTCTTGCTTGTCATGGATACAGTTTTGAAGAAAATCCTGATGCATTTGATATGTATCCCTTCACTGATAGAGCAACCTCCTTGGGAACAGGGATAACTTTTTCACTCTATGGGAGGCTCGCCATTGATTTGTTTACTTGCGAAAAACTGTTGCTACCAAATACCAAGGTTCGAATTAAACTTATTCGAGCTAGACCTAATTTTTACATGTTATCTGATAATCCAAATGTCAGTCTGAAAATAGTTGATTGTTCATTGTTTACAAGAAGAATTTTAGTTGCTGAACCTAATCATCAATACTTGCAATGGAATCTGGAAAGAGAACCTGCTCAATACAATTACATGAAAACTATAGCAAGAACCTTTATCATTCCATCTCGTCAAAATCAATTCATACAAGAAAATATATTCAATAACGCTCCAATAAGAAGAGTAGCTGTTGCAATGAATACAAATTCAGCTGTTGCAGGTTCTTTTTATGAAAATCCTTTCAATTATCAACAATTTTTTTTGAGAGAGCTTAGAATTATTCGGGGTGGAAGAGCAATTATTTCATTAGATACAACTTCTCCTTGTCGACCCTATGTTACAACAATGAAAGCAATGCAGTTTAACGAAGATTTTCCAGCTCTTCCTATGGAAGATTTTCAAAATCACTATATTCTAGTTTTCGACTTGACTTCACTACAGGATGCCGCTGAACACTTGCATTATCCAGAACTTAGTGGAGAAAGCTTGAGATTAGAAATGTTTTTTCAGTTTCCCTTGGAGCAAGTAACGGAAGTGATAGTCTTGCGAGAAAGACTATCAAATGTTCAAATTGACAAATTTGGAACAGTCGCTAAAAGTGTTAAGTTTTTTTTGAGTTTTCAGGTTCCTATAAAAATATTGTAGCTTTTTTGGGATTTTTCATTGTGATTGTCTCTGTACTATATATTTTGTTTTTCTTCAGACCTAAATCTCCAGAAAAAGCAGCTAATGAATGCTGTTTAATTGAAAACCCAAGACATTTCTTCAACCTAGATTGTAAATTAGTGTTCAACAAATTTTGTCCAGTTCACAAGTTTTGTGTATGGGACTTTGTTGATTCAGTACCCAAATGCGAGTAAGTCAATAACTTTAGGATTTTCCATCCTAAATTACAATATCATACTTTCTATTTCTTTGTTTTAGATGTAAATCAGCTAACATTTGCAAAAATGGATAATTTTTCACTTCTGCAAAACATTGAAAGAATTCCTGAACTCAGGTTCAAGTACATGGGATCTTACCCCTCTGATAAAGTACCTCAACTAACAAAATACTCTTTTGCAATTGTTAACTCAGCTCCAAGCAATGATAGAGGGGAGCACTGGATCATGATGGCTCGATTGGATAAATTTTACTATTTTGCTGATTCTTTGGGTCGGAAAAGAACAACTTATTCCTTTCTAACAAAAAAGTATCGGCGAATGGCTCCTCGAAAGCTACAAAAAACTGATAATTTGTGTGGATTTTACGCAATTTATTCAGCATTTCTTCTTTTTAACTTCTACCAGACAAACTTGAATAATATTCATGATGTGCATGTTTTGAATTTTATAAGTAATTTTATGTAAATTTGTAGTTTTTTCATTTGTAAGTGTAAATTATGGCAGTAAGTTTACTATACGATGCAGTGATTTATATACTTTCTTTGTAATTTAATTTTTTTCTCTCAAAAAATTCGGTTTTTTTTCGATGTCTCTGTAGGTTCAGAATAGATTCAGATAGATAGAAAGTAAAAGTATCTAATAAATTTTTATTAGATCAAATTAAACAAAATCTTATCGTGTTTTGAATTTTTTCGAAAAAAAAATTTTTGATAAAAATTCCAAGTTTTTGCACAAAAACTCTTACCATTGATTTACCATGCACCAAAAAACTAAATACATAACCTTTATTCTACAATCTACACGTAATTAACAATTAACTGTTCCCAATTAGATAACGCGCGCCAAAAAACTTTGCGAAAAAAATAAACAAAAACCAAAAAACTTTCGTTTTTCTTTCTCTTACCATCACACTGAAAACTTACCATCGGTATTCCCTATCTTAATACCTTGTAGACTCTATAGCCAATCCTAATACATAGCCTGCAGACCGGATGCTCTATTCCCTATCTTAATACATGTGGGTCTGCAGGGACCCCCCCCCCCCCCACTTCAGCTCCAACATCTACTACTAGAGTCCATTTTTTGTGTTTTTATTTTTAAGTGCTATTTTCATTTATTCATAATCTTTTTAAACGTGGGGTTGTTAACGTGGGGGCTAGGGGAGTGTTGTGATAGGAGAGACGCGAGCGAGGGGTTTGTGCGTTTCATGTGTTCCGATGCATGATGGAGGAAGTGTTGGGGTGACGTGGTGGTGAGTGTGGGTGGGGGGACTGTGTTGTTTTTGGTTCGGGTTTTGCAAAAACTGCCAAGAGTAGACTATACAGTGCACTTATAAAAAAATCAACTTTCATGGATTTTAAATTAGCGGATTTAAAAAAGTGGCGGACACTCCTTCTCCTTGGAAATTCTACCATCTACAGACCCAAAGGGTCCCGTCTTTGATACTAATTCAAGAGATCCATGTTTATTTGACCGACTCTAAAAGTTTTCTAAAGACACTTTTGGCGCCAACATGTAGCAATATCAAGTGGAAAGCGCGCGCCAAAATAGCAGAAAAGCGCCTGGTTCAAAGCATAGTCTAAAAATGCATTTTGTTAATTTGCCTGCGGTGAAAAAATTTTGTCAAAATTAAGGTCTTTATAATTATTTTAGAGAGCTCCGAAAATTAATTTGGTCAGCCTGAAAAAACGGGCGGCAAATTTTGTTAACCTGGCGCTTTTTTGCTTTTTGGGCGTGCCCTCTCCCTTTTGATATTGCTACATGCTGGCGCCAAAAGCGTCTTTAGAAAACTTCTAGAGTCGGTCAAACAAACATGGATCTCTTGAAATAGTATCAAAGACGGGACCCTTTGGGTCTGTAGATGGTAGAATTTCCAAGGAGAAGGAGTGTCCGCAACTTTTTTAAATCCGCTAAAATAAAATCCATGAAAGTTGATTTTTTTATAAGTGCACTGTATAATCTACTTTTGGCAGTTTTTTGCAAAACCCGAACCAAATACAACACAACCCCCCCCACCACGTCCCCCCAACCAGTCCTCCACCATGCATCCCAACACATAAAACCCACAAACCCGTCCTTCGCGTCTACCCTATCACATCAACCCCATAGCCCCTACACTAACAACCATACGTTTAAAAACATTATGAACAAATGATAATAGCACCTAAAAACGAAAACACAAAAAATGGACTCTAATTCTTTTGGTTAAAAAAGTTGTAAAATAAGTTGACCGCAAATGATGATCGAGCCTATTCAATTATCTTGGCTTATTTTCAAATTTATTCCTAGAAAGAAAATCAAATTTAATCAATCTCCTTTTGTGAGTAGTTTTAATTTGTTAATGATCTTTCTGAACTTCAGTTAAAAATTTTGTTGTCTCAATTCATTGTTGTCTCAATTCATTTTTTTAACTTCAGTCCTTAATTTAATTTGTTTGTTGAGTTGATGCTGGCTGTCTTCTCTTTACTCTCTAGGATATCCTACTCGATGAGCAGTACTGCTCTTTAGGATCTCCCTCCAGACATAATATATTGCTTTTGGCGTTGTATATGTAGCTGGTAAAGTAATTCAAGTTTCAAATTTCAATTTCACGTTTTTTTTAATTCAATGTTTTTATAGCAGATCAAGTTTTTTGTTATTTTTCACCTCGGTTTCATTTGCCAGACACAGAGTGTACTCAAATACCCCCTATCCCCACGTTTTTCCTCTTCCCCACAGTTACCTGTTCCCTACCCCTTGCTTTCCTTCTTCCCTTCTCAGTAATGAAGGTTAGCGTAAAGGATGAAAGCGGCTGAGATGGTAAACGGAGTTAGGGGCGGGAAATAGGGGACGTGGGGACTTGGTGGGGGTTCCAGTGAGGGGAGGGGGCATTGTGAGGGGATGGCAAGCGTAGTGGCGGTTGCAAATGGGTGGACGTATGATGGCGTGTGGTGTGTGTAAGTCGGTATGGCGGATGTGGGGATTTTATAAGTTCGTTCGGGTTTGAAATTTGCAAAAAGCTGTAAAAAATTGAGTAATATTTTCACCACTACAAAAAAAAACAATTTCCATAGTTTTTTGAACAAAAGAAACTGATTACATTGAAAACTAATAATGGACTATTTTCTTTCTAATTAGTCAATTATAATTGATCAAAAATCCATTACGTGCTCTAAAACTGAGACGACAACCGATTAATCGAATTTCATCCATGAAATTTCGGTGCGACCAATCGATCTATATCATTGCAGCCAACAACAATTATATGATACTTTTTGAAGCCTAATTTGGTTTGAAAAATTCAGCAGAACCGAAGCTAGAATTTATCCGAGCTCTTGAATTTACATAGTTGATCTTACATCGGTTCGAATACATTTGATCAATTTATTTGTAAGTGAGTGCCTTACACCCATTTTTTATGAGCAACCGATTGCCGGGCTGAGGCTCGGTTGCTTAGCTGAACGTTGGATTTTGTGGCTCAAAGTTGGTAAGTTGCCTGGTTTCTTCACGCGTGTTTTCAGAACGCATCAAATCGGAAACACTGAAGTTTTTTCAATGAATAAACTTTTTTGTGACCTTTGTTTTTTCCGAGTCTCGCCAGTTGCTTAGAAATTGCTTAATTTTTAGACCGTTTTGAGCCTCAGTTGCTTGTACGCGGGTTCTTATAAAAAAATGGGTGTACCAGGGTTATTGAAAGCGAATGCCTTACCAGGGTTATGAGATCGTTTATCAAGTATTCGAATCCCTGCCAAGGCATTAACAGAGGTGAAGTCAAGCACTCTGTTTGTTTCTAGCTTGGGCTCTGTATTATTGTTTCGAATATCATAAGTTTATAAATTTTTAAGCATGTTCAATTGAGAAATGCACAAAAGAGCCGGAAAAGCACTCTCATTATTTCCATGTTTGCATTTTGGGGACTTTTTAGTTATTACGTCCAAAAACCAATATTTCTGAACTGAAACTAGTCTGCTTCAACCTGATTGGTAAGAATAAGCCGATCAAATTTCAGCACCATCTCAATAAGTTCTGTTCAAAATAAAAGCCGACCTGTTATTAAGCAGAATCGGCCAAAAGGTACAAGTATAATTAATATGTTCCAGGAAAAAGCAAGTATGAAAGATGGGTCGGACCAAGTGAACAATCTTCTCCTTAAATCAATTTAGGGGGACAGAGTTCACTTGGTTAAAAGTAATAATTTTCAATCAATCAGATTTAAGCACAGTACATGCAAGCCTTACGGTTTGAGCTTGCCATTTGATTATACGGAGAAAATTGTTTACTTGGTCTATCAAGGGGATATTGTTCACATGGGCCGATGGGTCCCGCAATTTTTCTGAAAACTTCAAAAAGCGCAAGTGAACAATTGCGAACCATGTTTTCGAAAATTTTAAGCCAAAATTTTTTTATTCAGTGACATATCCAAAATTAAGGGACCCAACAAAGATATTTATACCGGCCAAAAGTATAGAAATCTTGATTAACCATTAGAATTTTTTTCAAAACTGCAGTTTTCTACCCGGATTAAAAAAAGACATACAAAAACTCCATAAAAAGCGATCACCTTCGGAAAAATCGGCCTTGTTTGAAATCGGTTAAAGAATGAAGTGATCGCATTTGTATTATTAAAGAAACCAATTGGTGCGATCAGGTTTTTGTTCTCATTTTTGTTCTATTTATATACACTGAAGGCTACTAAGTTGCCAAATTAAGAAATTTTGGCGGAAAAAGAAAAAGGACCCGCATTCCGTATCGAAAATATGTAAACAAAAATTCAACTATAGAACAGATGAGATTGCTTTTTCGAGCATATCAATTTGAGCATGTTTTAAATACAACGCTAAAACTGATGATTTTCGAAGTCGGAAGATTGCCTGATAGAGACAAAATATAATTAATTATCACAACTTTGACCTATTTTGATTTCGTGTTTGCGAAACGGTATAAAGGTTTCAAAGCAACAAAATTTCTCGGATATACTATACAACTTAAGGCAAAAATGTTTACCATGATGAACACTTATATACTTTTATTTTGTCACTGATTGATGTTTTGGCTAAATTTGTCTAAAACTTCATGATATAGTTACTTTTGCTTACATAACTTACGATTTATCAGATTGTTATTTCGCCACCGATTTTACTTATGATTGTGTAGAATAATTTAGTTCTAAGCTTTCGATTTTTTTCAGTATTACATGAAATGCTTGTTTTTCTTATATCTCTAATTTCAATGTTATACCAGCGGATATTTGCTGATAAGGATATAGTGATGAAACCCGAAAGCCAAATGAGCTGGACATCACAAACATTCATTATTCCAGTGCAGCATCCCACAAATTCTTTGCCATTTGTTTGGACCGTATGCAGGAGATCGAGTTGCTTCTACTGTCTGGACGCTTTCGAAAGCTTTAATGAACAAGAGTTAATCGCATTTACGCCAATTTTTCAGGAACGTAATTTCCGAAATAAGTTTTATGACTTCTTAACAATAAATATGATAGACGAGTGTTCTGAAAAAATGCGACCCATCTTTCGTTATCATAACCTCTTCTCTGACCTTGACGAACTTTGCTGTTACCGTCAGTGCTTTGACTATAGGTTTATTGGCTACAGATATATGCATCTAAAGGTAGAAGAGTATATATCAAAACTGACAAATTACTCCAATGCCGATGGAAACAACAAACATATTAATGCAATCTGGTCCTTCTATGATCCAGTTTCTGACGCAAACATAATAACAAAGCTTGGATTTGGAGAGGGCCGCTTAAGACGATTCAACCATTTGACTGCAGTGCCTAGACAAAGAACTGGGGCACCTTATCTTCTGAAAATTGGCGACCAATGGAGTCCAAAAATAACCTATGAAAACCCTGAAAACTTTCTGACATTTAATTGGTTTAAATTTAACATAATTTGCAAAGAACAAGTTTGGATTTGCAAATAAATTGAAAATGTTATTCCTTTTGTTCAGTTGAGATTTTTTTTGATCATTTTTAAAATACGTTTTACTCCAATTCGTTGAAGCATTTCTTCAACAATTTGTAAGCTAGCGATAATCAGACCATACATACTGTTTCAACGTTGTATGATGCAATTTAGAATTCAAATTTTCATTTTTCTGAATTGTCGTAATCAAAATTTTTTGATACTGGGTCTAGTAGGTGGAATTATACGAAGCCTGGTTTGCACCCTAGCACACGGATCATAAAAATTTACCGATTCGGTGAGCACATAAATTGCGTAACTGATGCTGCATGATTCAGCTCCGGCTGAAAGTCTAATTAATAAACATGAATCTCTATAAGAAGGGTTTCTTGCGCAAGTTTCTTACGTTTTTTCAAGCCGTTAGTGAAGTAAAAGAAAAAATTAGCAGATAGATTCTGCAAAAAAAAATCAAATAAAATGAAGCCGTTTTGTTTGCGGTCGAGTGATGTGTTTTGTAAACAGACCTTTCCCAGCAAAAAGAAAATTTAATTTAAAGGTTCTCAGGTATCTCCCAGAAAAAATCTCTTGACTGACTTTTCGTAATCAAAAATTATGAGTAGGCAATTTTTTAATTAAAAACTTTGATAAGTGTCAGCATTCTTAGCTACGCGGTCAGTAACTGACTTTTTTCAATTACAAATCCCAACTTATATTCTGTAAATTAAGTTTTTGTTCTGATTTTTGCAATGAAAGTAACGAAATAATTATGCGCGGGGTGAGTTTTTTTCAGTCAAGTTTCGACTTTTTATCTAGCAATTTTTGACAGAAATTTTCATATCAATCAAAAGGTATTGTTGTTCTGAGCTTAATTTTGAAACGAGATTTCACCAGATGGGGGGTTTACGGATTGCCATTTGGACCAATTAGGGACAATTACCGAGCGATATATTTTGCGCTATTAACGCGTAAGCGGAGATTTAATCAGTCTCAGAAATCTTTCTAAATTGGTTGAACGAAGCTTACTTGCCTTTCATACAAAACAGTTCAATACAAAACAGTCCGGAAAAGTAAGAAAAGGAACGATAAAACCGTCCAAAAACAGTCCCAAGTGATAATTGTTTTAACAACCCGGCAGGCCGAGAATTGTCCTTTGTTCAACAAGCATAATGAACAAAATAGCGACCGCCGCAGTCGCGCCAACGTGTTGCGAGCTTGCCAACAGAGGGTAGGACTTAAAACGACATTTAGAGCCGGTTATCCACCGGCCACCTTAAACCGGACTGTTTTGTTTTGAACTGTTTTTTCCTTCATTGTATGATTTTTTGGACTATTTTGTATTGGACTGTTTTGTGTGAGGTTGTTTTGTATATGCACCAAATTTATCACTTTGAAGTTTATAGGGCGAGTGTGGGATGATTTTCACAAAAAATCTCAAGTTAAAAAACTCATATTTTCTATTACATTTAACTTTTTCATGTTATTACTGCTCCATAGACCTTAAAAGGCAGTCTGAACATTCAGGGCTTTGCCTTGATACGAGCAGTCTTGTTTCGTTTTTCTTGTTCTCGAAGCTGTGTCTCTGGCTTTTGATTCAGTTTAGAAACTGTTTTGTAGAACGCATCAAAAACTCAAATATAGATAGGAACAAGACTGCTCGTATATCAGGTCACAGCCCTGAATGTTCCATTCCGACTGTCTCTTAATTCACGTCAAATAGTTTTTACGAAAACGAAATTTTGAAAACTTAAAAAATTTGGACAATACCAAAGATTAAGTGTGAAAAAATTAGGCGTACGGAAGAAATACGACCGATTAGCTTAGCTAGCCTCAATTCTAACTGTAACGATTTTGTTGTACGGGATAGTACGCCACGCAAAAATAAATCGCGTTACGTTTTCAGCATTTTGTAGCCCAAAACATGGCAAATCTGACAATTTTCAAACCCCAAGAACCTTTAAAAAAATCGGAGGTGAAATATCTTTTTTTACATTTGAACTCTTGAAAACTTTTATTCCTATCGGTGAAAATTGACTGAATGAAAAAAAAATACCACACCGAGCTTAAATACTCTTTTTTCTTCGAGAGTCGGAACAATAAATAGTCGCACCAGCGAAAACAGCTCAAACTACAATAATTTTTTCTTCGTGACTTTCGGCAACTTCTCTCAGCCCAAGGCTTTCAAAGGCCCTCATACTAGATTCAAATGACCCTATCAGATCTATCGTGGTAAATAACAGCTGTAACTCTTAAAATGACAACCCTAACAATAATTGCATTTCTCGAGGGGGGGGGGGGGGGGGGAGCTGATTTCAAAAATTTTGTCAATCGTTTTTTTAGGTCAACGAAGCAGATTTTCCGAGCTTTCCCAAAGCACTAAAAACCCTGTTTTTGACAAATTTCCCGCGCCCCAGGCCTAATTTTGAAAAAACTGGCAAAAAAGGCTCTTTTTGAATGTTTTTGACCAATCAACAGCGTTTTTTGGCGCTCCCCTCTCAAAGTAGTATATATTGGCACCAAAGGCGCCTTTAGAAAAGTTTTAGCGTCCGTCAGTCACAATTTTATATCTCAAATATTACAAAGGGGGCATTTGGGTCGGTAGGCAGGGCAGGTCAAAAATTCATTGTCATTGCAATTAATTGCAATTAATCGAAACACTTCATAGCAACTAATTGATTTCCAATAATTTCCAATTTCTAATAATAATTATGCCCGCACATTTCTCAGAAAAGAAAATACTTCCATTCATATTGCTATTACTTTCAGATTGTTGACATTGCCGCAGCAAGACATTAAGTCAATTGTGAAACGATATTTTACCGAAGTGAGTTATGACTTCTGGTCTTATTTTCGGCCGGATAGATTCGTGAAACTTCTTAGTCTAATACCAATCTTAATCTTACTCTTATATCTCCTAGTCTCAATAGATCTAGTGTATACTGGTTTTCGCGAATTAGTTCTTGGAGTTTATCCAGAAGGAGAACAACTGTAGCCTAAGATTTATTCAAACTGTTCTGGTACTGAAACTACAAGTAGTTTCAGCACTTCCAAATAAGTGTCAATGTTAGAGATGAAATATGATTGGTTAGTTAGTAATATTTTTTAGTAAAAGTTTTATCAATAATATTATTGGATATAAATACTAGTTTAAAACTGGTTCCACTCATCTGGGTTTCAGAGAGTTTTTAGTTTTTAATTGTTTTTTAAAGTGAAGTACGGGTGATGTAGTTTTCTTTTGAGCAGTGAGTAGTATAGATATATGACACTGGGATCGGAAGGGGGGGTGATCCCTACGGGGATCATTTGGTATAGATTATACCTAATGATCCCCATGTAAATATTTATACCTAATGATCCCTATGTAAAATATTTACACCTAATGATCCCTATGTATAATTTTATAATTTTTATAGCTAATGATCCTTATATAAAATTATTGGTCCTTAGTGATTCCAATGTATAATTTTTATACTTAATGATCCTTATGTGAAAGTTGTGTTGGTTAAAACAAAATCGTTCTGGCAATATATTATTTCTTTCCGCCACCTATAGCTCGGCAAGCTATGTTGTATTCCAATTGAACTAAAACTATTCAATGCGTTTTGCTGTTAAAGGTCTTTGTGAATTGGTTCTTTCAATGTTTCTACAAACTCTATGGTCTTGGTGAGAATTATACACACAATCTTCTAAAAACAAGTGTCGTTCAAAACTAACAAAACTAACGAAAATGCATGTGAGTTAGAAAACGTTTTAAAATAGAATCATTAATGTAAAGGAAATCAGAAGCTTAATATCATTGACGAGTTGATTGAAATGTACACGAAAACAGCCATGTATAAGTAAAAAATAGTTTAATGAAAAAGCGTATGGGTTAGGTAACGTCCGAGTATTGTGTATGTTTGATCTGTTTTTGTGTAGAAATATTGTCAAAACTTGTACCTAACTTGTTAGTATAAAATTTAAGATAGAATAAAACTTCTTGGAGTCCGAGTAGAAGAAAACGCATGACGCTCGACTCTCAGCCGAAAGGCGGCGTTTCGAAACCCGTCCGGAAATTGTACTGAAAGGAGGCCTCAGTTGCTGTTATGGCGATATCCCCCCATAGATCAATTTTTTTGATAGTAATCTAACTTCTCGGATTATTGCTATTAATTTAACAATTGAGTAAAAACATAAATTACTAAAAGAATGTAATGTTTAAAATGAAATTGAAAATTGTACAAAAATGCCATATAAATAGTTAGTTAATGAGAAAGCATATGAGTTAGAAAACGGTTCAAAACATGATCATTTATGTAAGCAAAATCAGAAGCATGACCATTAAAGTTTTTATCATAAATGAAATGTGCAAAATAAATACAAAAAGAACCGCACATGGTACAGTTTGAGTCTTGCATGGGATAATTTGTCATCAATTCAGTGACCTGATTGAATTTCTCGTTTAATCGTTTAAATAGATTGGTTTACCGCCAAAGAGGAAGACCCAGAGGATCAGCGAAGAATAAAACAACTCTTCTGTTGCAAATCACAATCCAATGTGTCCCCGGAGAATCTGATTTTCAAGTGTTCACATTCAAAAAGATATTGCCTGGGATGTGAGATGGAAAATTGTCCGCTGCAAATACTCCGAGAAACTTATATTTCAGATGTTTACAATTTTGATTGAGGTCCTGCAACTGGATTTCACCCATTTTCAGACTGTCGAAATGGGAAGGACGTTCTTTGTAACTCTGCGGTCGGAGGTAATAAATACATTGGATGAGCGTATACCCCAAACAAAAATTTCCAGGTTTGCTGTCAAAGCGTTTGAGAATTGAAGATCGAGTGAAACTGAGCAGTTAGTAACTTCTGGATGCAAGAAGTCATGAGCTGCTTGCTGTGTGCTAGTGAGATCGAAACACATAATAAAGTGCTGTTGTTACTTATCCAGAGCGATTCGCAGCCCGCAGTGCAACAAACCCAGCGCTGATAGTGTGTTGAAGAAGAGACGTTTATGATCTTGTGTACTAATTGGTGTACTTGCTATTGGTAAACCGTTCCGTCTCAAGGTCACCTGTTCCAATCCAAATTTTTGATAATGAAAAGGATTTGTTCGGTTTGTTCCTATAAATGCATTATTTGTGTTCAATGCTATTATAATTTGTCTCACCAGTTCACGAGCAAAAATATCTTCCTGTTGCCTGCTGCGCTGACCAGCTATCGCAAGAATTGTTTTGTAATTTCTTCTTGATATGGGTAGTTCGCAGGAGTTTTGAGCAAAGTTGATTCAATGGCAGAGGGCACATGGTCGGTCACAGTCATTTTTCTAACATATAGGTTTGCTTCGAGTATTTGCAGCTTGTAATACTTGGCAGCATCTTCAGATATAATGAGAAAGTCTTCATGAGAACGTCTGTAGGAAAGTCTGAGGGTAACACCGCACAACAAATGCTTGTCACATGTGAAAAATTTAACTCCAGCGGGTCCATAAAACCAAACTTCCCTCGATTCGCGAACCAGTTCTCGTTGAGATGTGAAACCAGCTGCATCTGTTGCAGCGGGATTGTTTTCAAAACGATATCCCTGACACTTAAGCCATGAGTCCTTGGCTCCTTTGCTGTTAGAAAATTCTGTTCCAATAAAGCTTTTATGCGCAAAATTACTAATGGCATTTGATATTTTTAGTCCATTAGCAGTGAGGGTACAGTCAGAGAAAAGGAAGTACAGGGAGTTGTTCACGAGGAACGGGGAATCAGACACAGTTGGGTCAGTGTTGTCGTATCGCAGATCAGCTCCATTTGATTGCGTTACTTTGCATCGTATTTCCAAATAGATTTTTTGCAGGTCAACAAAATTATAACGGTCACCGGTGATTTCAAATTCAAGTTTTGGTCCATTAGGTGAATAGACAGGTCCAAGTTTTTGATCAAAAGCAATTTCAAAAGTAATCAAAAGGGGTTGTTTTTCAAACAAATCCAGAGAGCTATGGGTAGCTTCATTGGGTAACAAATTAGCGATCATTTTTTATGTTTGAGAAAAAATCTGCTCAACTTCTCTTTGGTCTTGTTTTTCTTTTTCGAGCCCCTACTGACCTTCTTCTTCGTAACCCAATCATTGGTGTCTTTCGACAACGTCTATCTCTACCAAGTTGTTTTCTTGCAGCTTTTGTGTCAGTGTTTTTCAATACTTGTTTAGAGGACTTCTTTTTTATAGCGACATCAATCAGTTCTGGCGCTGGACTCATCAAAAGTTCTCTGCCCAGTTTTTTCGCAGCCAGTAGAATAACTCGTCATGCAAACGGTATAGCAACACGACCAATACCAGCAGCCAAAGCGCCAAATCCACTGCCGCGTTGTCGGTAGTGTCCAGAGAAATGAGGAAGTGAAGCTTGCTTTGCATAATACTACTCCATTGGTTTTCAATCAAAGCAATTGAATTTTAGAGTCAACACAACTTTACCAGTTCCTGCAAGGGGCACTAGTCTTCCAGTTTCTGTGCGCAACTGTACGGATATTGATTGTACAGATGAAGTGAATAATTTTTGTAGTCTAATTTAGTGAAGTTTTTTTCAATGATTAGGTTCAATGCTGCAACTTCTCAATAAGTCAAGTCCACCAATACAACCTGAAAATGAACAAGCAACGACTATACATGTCAGACCTTGAATTCAAGCCAATTCGTAAAATTTTCTGAGTAACAATCTCATCAAATAAATACACAAAAATACAATCTCAGATATAATTTCATTACATGTATACAATAATTCTCCATATTAAATAATGTTACCTCTAGGACTTTTAGGTTAATATGAAATAAATGCAACAATTTCTCCCACGATTTTAATAGACTTTTCGATTGAATTTCCATAGGAGCGACATCATTCTCAGCATTTATGAGTAAAATTTTCCGACCACTCATTGTCAGTAAAAAATTCATAACATATTTAGACGACGTTTTCATGCAATCACAAACAAATCACAAAATGCTTAAAGTATTGGATAAATACCACCAAATTTTACTTAAAGAAAACTTGAAAGCAGTCCCAGGTAAATCTCAATTTTTCCTTACCCGTGTAAAACTCCTTGGACACATTAGTGCAGGAAATACAATCACTCCATTAAAATCTCCTATAGACGCAGTCATAAAGTTCAACGTCCATCAAATAAAAAGAAAATACAAGAATTTCTTGGACTGCTAAACTTTTTAAATAAATACTTCTACAAAATGCAATTATATTTAAAGACATTTTATAAGATTCTCAGACAGCAAAACAATTTTGAATGGACAACAGAATATGAGAAACGATTTGAAGAAATGAAATACTTCTCACTAAACAAATAACAAATACTATTCCGGACCCAGACCAACCATTTTATGCTATGTGCGACGCCTCAATTTTCGGCATCGGCGCAGCATTATTACAATCACACAGTGGAACAAATAAAATGAATCCAATTTCAGCAAATTCAAGACTATTTACACAAGCTGAACTAAGACTTTCTGCACTTATGAGAGAATGCACAGCAATAAAATATACACTAACAGAATAAGTTTTTTTAATACTGGGATCAAATCATCCAATAGTTCTATTTACAGACCATAAACCCTTATTTTTTCATATTCCACAAAAATCAAATCCAAACCACAAAGTTTATAGATTTCAATTAATTTTAATGAAATTCCGAAACTACATGTAGTTTGTCCTGCAGGAAAAAATCTTGCATTGCCAGACACACTGAGTAAAAACACACCACCTCAATTACTAACAATAAAAACAACAGTAGAAACACCCAAAATTATTAAGTTTTTTCTTGCAAAAAACGAAAAATCACCACAATTAGAAAGCAAATTTGCAGTGAAAACTGACATTGAAAATGCTCAAATACATAATTTACAACCATTTCCATTATGTTCAGATTCCCAAAATAATCACTACGATGTAGAATTACTAGGAAACTCATTTACATATAAACCGATACCATATTCATCGTAGATCAAAAACAATACACAACAAAAACCACTTAGACAAAAAAAATTATATAGGACAGACCTATGCCCCTTATCAGAAAAACATAATATAATGATAATATAAATTTATCAGGACCCCCAGATTTAGACTCAAACTACACAAAAAATCAAGTTTTTAATCTACCTGACACTCTAAATAATATACCTTTTTCAAAAATAGAAATTGAAAATATCTTTCTACCAGCCACAGAAAAATTAACAATTGAAATATTACAAAAATACCAAAAGCTTGACCCAGTCATTGGACAACTAAAGTCTTGGCACAACTATAAAACAAAACCCATAAAAGCAGATATCACAATTCTAAAAAACAAAACACTTCTTA
The DNA here is from genome assembly GCF_963678635.1 of Symsagittifera roscoffensis. Classification (NCBI taxonomy): domain Eukaryota; kingdom Metazoa; phylum Xenacoelomorpha; order Acoela; family Convolutidae; genus Symsagittifera; species Symsagittifera roscoffensis. Next base: position 51,024,228 of record NC_087070.1, on the reverse strand, counting down.
GAAACTTCAGAAAATTTAAGAATATATCTATAAACGAGAATATGTTTCTTTTAGAAAAAGAAAGACCTGAATTTAAAGTACCCTGTGTACCACTAAGTCTGATTATCCTAGCATTTCACATTTCACGTTCCTTACATGCAAAATGACATGCAGGATCAGAAAAACAAACTCAAATTTTACCAAAGTTTTTATTTTCCAAATGCACCGATTCGGATCAAAGTATTATGCAACAATTGAATAACATGCCAATTATATAAACCATACCCACATTAGAAATAAATAGCAGAAAAACAAGATTTTAAAGGACAAAGTTTATTTTTCATTACAGAATCTCATTTGATACAAAAATCCAATATCACGCTCTTCAGAAGGAATTTCTTATATAATGGTTATAATTGATGCATTTAAACACTATGTAGCACTCAATTCATTACCTCATTGTAATGCCTATTATGCTTATACAACACTTTACAAACACTGGATAGCAAAATTTGGATTACCAGAAATCCTTGTCACCGATAATGGCACTGAACTCATGAATGTGGAAATCATCAAATTAAGCCATCTATACAACATTAAACCCAACCCAAGAACGTCTCATGACCCATGGACTAATGGTTTGGTCGAAGGAAAGAACCGTTCACTACAAGAGTATCTCAGATCTATCATAAATAGAAATGATACAAAATACACTGAATGGTCAACAGATGTAAAATTATTCTTTAGCATATAATTCACAGATAACAACACTCCTAGGACTATCACCTTATGAAATGGTTTTCAATTAAAAACCGCGTAAACCAAAATTATTCACAAAAAACACACAAGGTTATTGAAAAGGATCAATTTGTTATAATCTACCATTTTACACACACGATGAAAAAAATTTTCATCACTCACAAATCCTAACTACAGCTTCCGGCACACATACCGAATGGATTTTAAACAGAGATAAAAAAACACAAAGAAAGTTATAAAAAAAACAGACAAAAAACTTTTACAGAGACATAATGTTCAATCCCAAACAAATTCACGATTCACAGCAGCTACAAACCTAAAAATCGGAACGTATGTTTTTATTCTAAATTACGTAAAACAAAAAGGAATATCCAAAAAATTACAACAAAACGGAAAAGGACTATTTCAAATCATAGGCAAACCCACTGATGTAACATATAAACTTATTGATTCAAATAAAAAGGAAATAGATCAACACAGAAACAGTATATTAACTTACTACCCAAAAGAACACGCTCTTCGCAAACTAACACAGTTATACTCCTTTACAGGACTCAAAGTTGTCCACGACAACTCAGATAATAATCACCAACAAATAAATGATGCAAATTGCTCAACACAATTATTAGGACCAAACAAAAAAATTAAAAATTCCCGACAAAAATATCAAGAAATAAGCAATAAACAAATACCTCAGAAACAAAGAAAAAACCGAAAGTTAGAAGAAAAAAAGTTTGCACAAGAAATAAAAGAAAAATCTCAACAACGATAATCAACGCGACTTCGAAATCAACCACGAAAAAAATTCAAAAAAACTTTCATTCCACAATCTAAAATATTAAAGAAAATTGAATTCCAAAAACTCCTTTCTAATTAATTGATCATTTTAAACTTTCAGAAATATGACAAATCTTTCTTCTCTTTTCTAAAATTCATGCTGACACTCTTGAACAGCTAGTTCAACTTTAGCGAATCAGAAACTATCTAAACATCACCTCATTCTGACACCACTTCTTTAGCCGACACTTTGGAGACTTCAAATATATATGAAACTATAACTAAAAGAACTCCAGGTCAAAAATAAGCAACAAACTCATATTTGCAACCGGAACTTAAAAAAATCTAAATATTACAAGCCTCCCCTATCAACTAGTACAAAGATCAACAATATTGTCCCAACTTACACTCCAAACGAAAAATATTAAATTAGCCTAAAGTAAAAATAGGATATGATGATTTAGCCTAAAGTACAAATAACTCATGAATATCCCCGATCATCCCATAGATAAATACAAAAGTAGAAATCTCAATTTTAGACCCTCAGACTTCTCGCCACGAAAAATTGCCTATATCCAACCCACTTGTCAAAATCAATAAAACATCCGACCACACTCAAGTTTAGCCTCAAAAAAAAAAAAAATTATTCGGCAAGAACGAATCATTTCTCAAGTGCTTCTTTCTAAATCAGTCAAACTTATCAAAATCATAACTTCAAAATTTTTTTCAATCCTATCAATCTTTTTCAAATCAGTATATTTTTTTATTATAGATACTTTCGAACTATTTCTTTTTTTCTTCGTAATTTTTTGCTGCTTTTTTGTAATTTATCACTCACTACAAAAAGCCTGTCTCAGTTTTGCAAAAATTTTTGACCACCTCCTGAATTACGATAATTCAACAACTATCGAAATGTTATCACATTTATTTAATAAGAAAGACAATTTTCTTCTTTTAGTGATATTTTCCACATTTTTAGTCTCCCTAAATTTAACAATATGCAATTGTATTAAAAAAAGCAATAATTATTTTTGCACTAGCAACAATTTTTTTAAATCGTTTTCATAGAAGAATATTATAATCAACATAAATTTTCTTCATGAGTGAAAATTAAAGAACTTTTCAAAATTGCTAATCAACAACCAACACAACAATCCCCGCCGAATACGACATCCCAGAAAACTTCAACAACACCAACATCAGTCAGACAAATCACCCCCAATCAACAAAACGTATTTCATTTCAAGAAAACTCATATACATTTGAAGAAAACACGCATTATTATCAGAACCTTTGATAACCGTAGTTCGCCACGCACCTCTAAGCGAACCACAATACGCACCAAAATACAATGTATACCCTTCTCTCCAACAAGACCTTAATAGAACAAGACACCCTAGACACCCTAGTCAAAACCAAAAACAAACATCTACAATAGATAGACGATTCATACATCCAAGACGTAATAGAAATTTTACAACTCCCAGAGTTCATTTAAATATACCCTCATCACCAACCCCAAACCCTTTGGATCTTTCCAGTAATACAAATCAAAGTACCCCCTCACCATAACAATCTACTTCACAACAAACCACTCCGAACGTACCATCGGATTACTTAGGATCAACCCCCCACATCCGAACAAATTCATGAAAATCCCTTTAGCCCCCCAACTTCAACACAACGTCTCCCACATTGGATGACACAAGCTTTCACTCAAGGTGAACCAAACTTGATAAACGACCCTTTAGATATCTCATTTGATACACTTTGTCATTACCAGAAACCTTATCACTACCTTCAACCCCTTCAACAATAAGTCAAACCCCAACAACAACATTTCCTCTAAATTTCCCTACAAATTTAGACGATAGATATAAAGAAAATTTATCCAATAAAATACCCTTACGATTAGACTGGAAGACGTTCGTAGCGCCCCCTCCCTTATTTGATCAACATCTTGATAGCAACATAATTGGTCACTCAACAGATTACAATACAGACACGATATTCACAAAGAAATACAGGATTACAACATACAAATCCTTACACAAGACAATTTAACACTTAAATTTGAAATAACAGTAAAATTAAATAATTTAGTGCATCACCCTTCCCCTCACCTAGCTCCACCAAATATAACAGCTCAATCGTTACCTCCCCCATTTATCACAACAGGAATTATTTATAAATACGATAGATATACGAGAAAAAAAACACTTGGATACATCACATTCTATAACCCTTATTCGTGACTACGAAATAGGAAAACGTGAAGACTACAGGAAAATTACTAAGTAACCCATATCCAACGTATCACATTAGAAATGACAAAAAATCATATATCGCAGTAACATTTCTGAAAAACACAGGAAATACTGGTGAAAAACTTTGCCCACAAGAAAAAAGCAGTACACGTTTACAAGAACTAACACTCGTGGGCAATGCCTATTTTGGTGCAATTGTCTATGACATTCACTTAGACTAGAAGTTGGACTATACAAAAAGCAGATTTTTTCAAGAAATGTCGCTATCAGAGCTAGAAACGCTTCTTCACTTATGTGAACTTGAACGAACACAATTTTTACAAGCACTTGCACTTGCAGTAAAAAAAATACCTTATGCAGGATATTTATTATCAGGCAAAAGATCAAATTTTATAGATTATGAAGTAAATTTATTATGTTATTACACATGTACGAAAAAAGTATCACCATTATATGTTTTTGAAGATAACAGATTTTACAAAAAAATCCCTATATTCTACAAAAAAAATTCATTTTGTTGACACAATTTCTAGACAAACATATTTTTGGGATACAGCCGTCCCATGGGGATATGAAAAAAGTCACAATGTTGTACGGCCAAACCCAGATGAAGATAAATACTATCTTCGCACAACAAACCATACACCCATTGAAGAAATTTTCACCAGAAGGTTTCAGAGCTAATGCTAGAAACCCAAATATAGAAATACAATCAATAGTTATATACAACATCATATTCGCTAACAAAAATTTCAAGAACTCCTTACAAAAATGGATACAATACAAAAACAATCAATTGATGAAATTTTAAGAAAACTTGCAGAAACCGCTGGATTTTCAGACATCTGTGCACAAAAATACAGTGGTTATTTTAAAGATATAAAAGATTACATCTATTTAAACGATGAAAAATACCGTCCACAACATGTTTCACCTGCTACTACTTTCAGTTTTGTAAATTTAAAGAACGAACTTCTCGCCTTTCTAGGGTGGTCCTACTACAACTTAGAAAGAATGACTATATTACACGCAATGTTTATTTTTCTTGGACTTCTCTTCTCATTATTTAAAGGAATCTATAACACATGCGCAATACACACACAAGTAAGCAAACAAGCAAGTGTAGCACGCATATTATTCGCAGGATTTTTCGGCATTTTTTTGACCTCAATTAACAAAATTTTTCTAGACGCTCAAATAAGTGAAAACAACAAAAACGATCAACCACATCAAATGCATAAGATAATTCATAAGACAACAGAAATACAACAACTAGTGCACGACAATCACACAATTTACATAGTAACCATCCCTTATCTTTTATCTTTAGTACCACGAAACTATAGAAATAGAACAGTAACAGAGCACATCTCTTTAAGTCATAGCTAACCACAAAGTCTCATATAGTAGCCAATCAACCGAATATAGAAGATACATACAAACAAATCATAGAACAGCCACACACCACTATTTTCCGTTCTCAGAAGAACCATGTTTTTAGCCCATGATGAGCCGCCAGATTGGATCCCTCAACCGGTCCCTTTCTTACCCATCCAAACTCCAATGTCACTCTCCTAATATATCAACCTCGGATCTCACTCCCTGTCCCATACCATCATACACTAAGAATTCACCACGCATGGGTTCTGATGATAACTTCTCACACATAGCTTTTCATACAATCTCACAATTTAACAATTCCGATATTGAAACTGCAGATGAATTCCAAAATTTCGAGCCCAGCGCGTCCACTTTTTCGCAACCCATCTTTCACTTATATTTTTTTAAGATTTCACCAGTCAATTAGCCAATACAATTAAAAATTAGTGAAAAAATGTAAACTCTTTTCTAGAAACTTTTAAATTCAATTTAACAATTGCATTATTTAATTAAAGCAGTAAAATTTCCCTCTACATAGCAGTAATTTCATAAATTCAAACCCCCAAAAGCAGTAAAAACAAAATTTCAATGTACGAATTTCATAAAAAATTGCAATTGAATTGAAGATTACTAACTTTTTTCCAAGACGCTTCTTTTATAAACTTGAATCATTCACTCGCTCATACAACACGCACTTTTTCCACAATCGCACAGCTCGCCCACGAAGAGTTGTTTACACAATGAATTTTAAGTTTCAACTTTCACTGATAACAAACTTTCCTTTAACTCGGTTGGAAGAAACTTTATAGTAAACCGGACTAACCAACGCAGCAGACTAACGTCACAAAACCACAAACTAATAGCATGACTAAGAAAAAAAATCCCACGGTACCCAAACCAGATTAAAACCAGATTAAAACTGGATAAATTATTGATTTGAAAACCACTTTCAAGTTTTACCACAACCAGATAAAACACAAAAAAGTCGAAAGACAAACCCGAGCCAAGATATTCTATTTTTGAGAAAAAGGACACATCTAAAACAAAAAAGCGAAAAACAAGTAATAAACATGAAACAAACGTTTGAACAAATAAAAAGACTCTGCACAAAAAGACTATATAAATATAACTCACTCCTGGCCTCACCAACCAGAGGGAAAATAAGATAGCGTGACGAGCAGACGGTATACTTTATCTGAAATTACTCTATGAGTATAACCAATAGGTCATAACTCAGTATCATCAAGAAGAGAAAAATTACCTGTGGAACTTTGCAATTGCAACCACAATATATGGATTCATTTTTTTACTTCAGATTTCATATTTGCCTGAAAGATTTTTCAGTACTGCAGAATTTGCATATTCTGATCTTCGGCAATGCTTGTTGCCGCAAAATTTTGAAATGCAGTCATTTCTGAAAATCAACAATAATACTGGGACCTTGATCTCGCGTCAAATATTGTTAGCCAGGAATGATGATTCGTGCGTGTAACTAATTGTACATTTAATTGCAATTTAATTTTTAGTTGTTCTAATTAATTGATAATTGATTTTTTACATCCCAATTAATTGCAATTAAATTTTTTTTAGTCCAATTAATTTTTTACCTGCCCTGTCGGTAGGGTGTCGAAACCCTGAGGGGAAGGGGCGTCCAATCCCCTCCCCCCTAAATCCGCGATTGGCTGTAGTAGCAGTTGATTGATGCACAGACGATTTAGGCTCTTAGTTTTATTAAGTTTCTGTAAGTAGTTCGGTATTAGTAACCAAAAGAAAAGCAATCCGATAATTTTGACACCTATAAGCAAATGACAAACAGGTCATTTTTCGTGACGGGACGTCACATTTAAGTTGCTTCAGGGATGATGTTTACGGAAGTTTTAATCCGCCTAAAGCAGAGGGGGAACGGCTTTCTCCTGGAATAAATAAAAGATTACAAATTGAGCGATCATATGTTGAACTTTCTGATAACTGTACCAAGTTAGTTATTCTTGAATTGGGGAAACTCTGATTTACGCCCAGGAAATAAAATGATAAATAAATTTATGTCGATACTAAATTTACTGGTTACACACACCTTAGTGTAAAGAGTTAAATTAACAGACAGTTGAAACAGTGTGAAAACACAGTTCCTGACAATGAGAGAGAGAGTGTGAGTGCGCAAAGCCGAAACGATGAAATTTTCCGAAACAGGGAATTTGTAAGATTCCGTCCCCGTAATTGGCTAAATGAGTCTGGTCTTCAACCTATCCCTTAATGGATTGTTCCCCTTAACCCTTTCTAATTTTTTCGAACTCGCATCCAAGTTAAGGCGTAAATAATCGAATATAACGGATTTTTTTGATCATTTTTTGACAATTTTAATTGATTTTAATTACCAAAATTAGGTGTTTAAAGGATTTATAATTGATTATAATCGATTATAATTGATTATAGTTCTTACAAAAAACTCTTAGAATCAATTGTAATCGATAATAATCGATTATAATCTTTTATTTTGCCAACATTTTTTCAATTCAAAACTATATTCGAATTATATCTTCTGGGTTATTATTTTTGTGTCAACAAAAAAATCTCTAAAACATCTCTTGAACACTTTGGTTCATCTGAACACAAAGTTCTACCTCGAAACAAAATTTTCATAGATATTCTATCATATTAGTGGAAAGATTCCAGCGGTAGATGAAAAATGAATCTTCCGAATCAATCATAAAACTAAATCAATTTGCTGATGTTTTGATGGTTAAAAAGCTTTAAAAATGCATCACAAAGCAACTCTAATGGGGAAGAAATGATAAGAAAACCTTATAAGTTTGAATTAATTGGAAAACTTTAACAAGACTGCTCGTATCAGGGCAAAGCGCTGAATGTTCCGACTGCGTTTTAACATATATGGAGCAGTAGTAACATGAAAAAATTAAATGTAATAAGAAAAAAATTTTTTTCTGAAGTTCAATTTTTTTTATGAAATCATCCCCTCACACGCCATATTAAGTACAAAAGAATGGATTTCGCTCATTTTAACAAATCATTTATGGCAAATAAGCTTCTTTCAAACAATTTGGGACGATTTATAAGACAGATTACCACTCGGCTTACGCGTTAATAGCGCGAAAAATATCTCGCGTTAAATGTCCCAAATTGGCCAAAATGGCAATCTTTAAACCCGCGTAACTTTACGAAAAATGATCACAGGTGAAATTTGAGCTCAAGACAACAATACCTTTTGAATGATATAAAAAAATTTGTCAAAAATGGCTAGTTAAAAAGTCAAAATTTGCCTGAAGAAAAAAAACCCAAACGAGCACAAATATTCCGTTACTTTCGTGTCGAAAGTCGGAACAAAAACGTTTTTCTCCTTTTTCATAGAAACCAACGTCTACAAAAAGCATAAAATATAAGTAATTAGATGCAACTTCGAAAACAAAATGGACAAACAAAACTAATTATAATCAATTATAATCAATTTTTGTGCAAAACTATTGAATTGGAAATATAAATAAAAATAATTGATTATAATCAAATATAATCGATTATATTTTTATCAAAAAATGGACGAATAAATAATTGACTATAATCGATTATAACGGATTATAATTAATTATTATTTGATCTTGAAAAAGAGAGATTATAATTGATAATTAATTGATTAAAATCGATTGATTCGCAATTTTAGTAAGACTGGTTCTAAAATTGTAATATAATCGATTATTAACGCTTGAAACTGGATGCGGGCACTAGATAGAAAGAAATTAACAATTTTTCAGGCCTGTGTTTTTAAAAATGACAAGGCATCGGTATTCCTAATAAAAACTTTGAATATCAGAAGTAAGCGTCAGGGGCTCAATAGCAAAAATAAATACCCAGAGAGATAAGAAGCATTTTTTTAATAATGATTGTTGACTGCTTTTAAATTGTAAGCTGATCTTGAAGCGCGATATTGATTATGGATTTTTACGAGTAGGAGGACGAAATATTCTCTGGATTTGTGAATCTTTTCTGAAACTCTTATGCATAACCTCAGCTGATCATCGTTGTTTGAAGCTCAGCCACAGCTGTTCAAGCAGCTACTGTGGCCAGTATGACGCCAAAAAAGACCTGAAATTTTGTACTCAGCTTCATATCTAAAATTATGCTGCTAAGAAATTCGAGATGAAATAATTCTCAAAAACACGTATTGAAAAATTTAAGCCAAAAGTATTGAAGAGTCAAATCTGGTAATTTATTTGGCTTTTTGGTATTTTTAGCAAATCAAAACTAATTTAAATTAATACAAGACTGCTCGTATCAGGGCGAAGCCCTGAAGGTTCCGACTGCCTTTTAAGGTTTATGGAGCAGCAGTAATAACATAAAAAATGTAATGAAATAAAATTAAATGAAAATTTTTTTTTCCAAAATTTGAAATTTTTTGTGAAAATCATCCCCCCACACGCCATATAAAGTACAAAAAGATAGATTTCGTTCCTTGTAACAAATCAATTTTGGCAAACAAGCTTCGTTCAACCAATTTGGAACGATTTATAAGACGGATTAAATCTCCGCTTACGCGTTAATAGCGCGAATTATATCGCGCGTTAATTGTCCCAAATTGGTCAAAATGGCCAAAATGGCAATATTTAAACCCTCTTAACTTTACGAAAAATGATCACAGGTGAAATATCTTTTCAAATTTAAGTTCAGGACAACAATGGCTTTCGAATGATATAAAAAACTCCGTGAAAAATGGCTAGTTAAAAAGTCGAAATATGTCTGAAGAAAAAAAAACCCACCCCGAGCACAAATATTCCGTTACTTTCGTATCGAAAGTCGGAACAAAAAAGAAAATAAGACAAAAACAATTACAAAAAAGAACAATATTTCCGGGGAATTTTAGAATTAAAATGCACAAATTGGAAGGTATTTTCCATGAGAAATGTATATCTATTTTCTACAGATACGTGCGATTATTTTTTTTGAAATTCTCCAAGTTGGCATCATAGTTGGGTTTTCTATGCAGGTAAACGCTTGAAGAAAACTTCGCAAACACCTAGTCAAAGTTATAATTTAGACGAGTTTGCGGAAGATACCTGTCTATAAAGATTCGAAGAAACCAAGGTGGTATACTTATGTCAAAACTTATCAAATTAATAACAAACTTCAATTGTTCAAAACACATTGATTTCACCGCCAAACTTTTTGAGTTTTTTAACTTAACAGTCTGCTTCCTAATTTCGGGTTTTTTTTGATCGCTCATGATCTAAATAAGGATTTTTTTTTCAGTTTTCAGGATCAACGTATAATTTTGAAAAGTTACAATTAAAACCGATGGAGTAATTGTAATTTTGGTGTCTTTCTGTCTGCAAATGGGGTTCGAATCTCAAACAATTCACGAACGATGCAAGTTATGAGAATACACGAATCTAATTGTTTAGTCATTCTCACAAACAAAACTTACAATAGCAGGGAGCATCAGCTACAAGTAGGGGCCATTAATTAAAGAAAATAGACAGATGAGTGTGATATGCGTTGCGATATCAATTGAAAACAAGTTGTAATTCAATACTGTATTCTGAATATTGAATTTAGATTTTCTCTTTTCTTGGTTTCTTATGTACTGAGAGATAGATCATTGTTAAGTACTCTGATCTCTCGCTTAATCTCAGTGTCAACACTTACGTATGACCTTGAGAATACCATAAAATAATGATTGAGCACCAGAGGTTAGATGTACATACGTATAATAAATACTGCTACTGCAGTAGCGGTATGACACACCCCCCACGGTGAAAGAAAGAAGTTATACAACATCAGTAGGATAATTTATTTAAAGAGTTCAATTTACTCAGTTCAAAGAAAAGTTTTTTTTTTTTTTTTTTTTCTGGTAATTGACGATTTTAGATCATGTATTTTTCAGTTTTCCTCCAGCTCGATTTCCCAACTCGGGTTCCAATCGACTCCCTCATCCAAGGTAGCATATCCGATTTTTCGCATAAATAGATGTCTTTCGAGTCGTCGCACTTTCGATTCTAATGGTCTGTCGTCCCGATCTTTAAAATCTCTCAGTTGGTTTCTGTATTGTCTAAGTGCCTCCTTTAGAAGACCTCTACCTGTAAGGTTTTCAGATATTTCTTTGATTGAATGTTTTATCGGATCTCCGAATCGTTTGGGTTCTTTGTTTTTTGTTTGTCTCGAACTTCGTCTAATACCTGACTCTTCTGCACTTGATTCGTCCGAGAATCCTTGTGGTGGTTCGAAGTTTGTGTCCAGTTCCGAGCTTTGTTGAGGATTTTCTCGAAGTTCATCCGCAACTCGCTGCACTCCTCTTTTTAACAATTGGTCCGCGTACTTCTCCCATTCAGACGGTGCCAAATTTCGATTGTGAAATGTGTCCACGATATCTTCAAGAGGAGTGTGAGAGTCAATGCCTTTCAGTTTCGGACGCTGTTTTGCTTTCGGCGTAGAACTAGACTGAATTTTGGTATCTACTGTGTCTGATTCCGGCTTAGATGTTGCTTTCTCTTGCTCCGAGTTTGCTGCAGTCGCAGCTTGATTTGTCCCCTGTTGTTTCTTGCTTCGGCCTTTCTTTTCCTTTCCCCTCTTTTCCGGCTTGTTTGTGATATTTTCCTCTGTATTTGGTTTTGGTCCCGCCAAATTGGGTTTTGCTCTTTTGACTGCAAGATTCAGGCCTCCCCCGGCTTCTGTGTCCTTTGAAGTGACTATTGTTTGACTCCTCTGAAAGCGTTCTATTTGATTCATTGTATCAGCGATTTCCATTTCTCCTTGAAGTTCGTCCTCTGATCCCAGCTCCTCTAGTCGTTCTGGAGAGCTGACTCGCTTAAACTTTTTGGTAGGTTCTGACGATGGACTTTTACTCGTGCTTCGCTGGTTTTCTTGCGTCAGTACCGTTTTTGATTGAGCTATATCCGATTTCCTATAGATCGAACCGGCTGATGTCCTAATTGTTGAGTCCGTTTCTGAAACGATTTTCCTTTTTAGTGGTCTGGTTAAGGCTTGTCCGCTTTTCCGTAGAGGATCCTTTCGAAGTATAGTCTTGGTTGGTGACTTGCATTGGTTTTCTATTTTGTCCTCCACAAATCCCTTCTCCCAAGAGTAGATCATTTCCTTTCGGAGATCGGGATTGAGTTGCCCTGTCTCGTCCACTAATTTCCGGATGTCATTTTTAGCCGCGTCCCTTCTTTCGTAGTTCCAGCGGGCGTTCGCTTCCAACAATTCCTTTAGGGCTTTGGCTCTTTCTTTGTCTCTGTCCGATGTTATCTGCTGCTTGTGCAGTGGGCTTGTATCCCTGCTCAGTTGTCCCTTGCGCACTATCTTTAGATTCTCTCTCGACTGATCAATTCTTCGTTTCATTTGAGAAGCAGTCAGTGCTGAGCGTTCCAAGTGTTGTTTGTCTAAAGAATCAGAATTATTTAAAATTTTATCCCTCACAATTTTAAATTCTGTTTTTGGTAGTCTGCCGAAATGTGCTTGGAACGGAGATACTTGAATTGTTTTCTGCTTGTTCCACCGTAAGTCTCTCATTATAATGCTGAGGCATAATTTGATTGATTTATTATTTTCATCGAGCATCATCACTCCCAGTCTTCTTTTTATTGTTTGAATTGTACGTTCAACCAAACCACAACCTCTGTGATCCCCCGCCGGACAGAATTTTTGCTCGATATTGAGTTCCGAACAGAATTTTTTAAAAGTTTTTCCCTTAAATCCTGAAAATTGGTCCGATCGAATTGATTCAGGGACTCCATGTGTGTCGATATATGATCTCAAGAATTTTACTGTGCTCTTTCCACTTGTGGATTTTGTAACCTTCACTGATGGAAATTTTGAGAATCGATCAATAGCTACAAAAAGATAGATTTTTTTTCCTTTTTGATTTTCTATAGGCCCCGCGTAGTCTAGTTGTACCTCCTGTCCCGGCTGCGTGAGCAGTGGCAATGTTTTGACGAATTTTTCGAAATAAGGTATTTTACTTTCTTACTATATCTGGTACAACTACGACACTCCTCTGCCAAATTCACGATGTCCTTATTCATGTGTGGCCACCACAGATATTGCGCTGCTCCCAACATAGCCTCCTGACCTGGGTGTCCTCGATGGATTCGTTTCAGGACAGCTTGTCGTAGTTGAACTGGTACTGCTAGCCGATTATTCACCAAGATGCAGTCGTCCTGAACTGCCATCTGTGACCACAACGGATTTGTATAGGGTCCCATCAATTCGAATCCTTGTTTATCCCCTCTCTCTACCACTCTCCTGAGGCGGTCCATCCACGTGTCTTCTGTGGTCAGTTCTGCTAGTAAGTTTTTGTCGAACAGTTTTGCGAGGTTGTCCAGGGTCTCCACTTGTTGCTGCTTTTGCAGTCCTGTTTTTCCTAGTCCCTTTGGCGGTTGAATTGAGCACACTTCCTCCTCACTCTCCGCCTCTTCTGTGGTTGTCAGGTCTACTTCTATTACATTCACCTCACTGAGTTTTCGTTCCGTCGATGCGCTCGGTTTTGGCGATGTTGAACTTGATTCGTGTTCCAAGTTGTCCCTGACTTCTTGGGTATGAGCCACCAGTTCTCGATTTTCCTGAACATTCTTTTCTCCGCCTATTAACTGCCAGAATGAGAGCAGTCTTTGATCCGCTACTCGTTGTTGTTCCGGTTCCAACGACCATTTTACTCGTTGTGCATGACGTGTTTCGCTGTCGGAGCTGTCCCTATTTTTTCTGCCTCCTCGTATTATTTTTCTCGTGCGTTGGACTGTCTCTGTGATCTCCTCCTCTTCCGAGAGTTCGTTATTGGTGGAAAGTGATCGGTTCCACTTTGGGTCCATTATGCTTTCTTTGCGCTCCTCATTCCGCCATTCTTGTGGTGAGTTCGACCACCAGTCGCATGCTCTGTTTTTATTTTCTGACATCTCGATCCTTGAGTCTGTTTTTTCTATTTTGCTCGTTACTGGTCGTTTTTTGATTTTACAATTATTTAAGACTGACTGTTTAGTGGGTTGATTTGACGAAAAAGTGATTTGTTTCTGTTGAACTGTTGTGTTTAGCTGTTTTTGCAGTCGTGGAAACTGTTTTCTCTCATTCCGGTCGAGCCTTGTTCGGTTTTGACCGTTTTGGTTGCTATAGCAACCATTACTTGATGACTGTTTCGTAACATTCCTTCTAGAACATTCTAGAACGTTTTCGTTCCGGTTGAGTGACCTTGAGTCTTTAAGCCTACTGTTCCAGCAGTCGAACACTTCATGAAAAGAGTTTATTGTCGCTACTACAAACTTTTCGTCTAATTCTGATTCGGGCCAGGGATCATTGAAAGGATCACGCGATAAATAATCAACTATGCCCATGTCCCTCCCCGGAATGTGAACTATGTTGAACTGATATGGCAGTAACCGGTCAACCCACCGGGTTAAACGTGATTGGTAGGTCTTGTTCGATTGATTAACATCCAATGCTGTTGTAAGCGCTTTGTGGTCAGTTGCGATGGTAAATGGTTTCCCCAGAAGGTAGTGTTTATATCTATCTACTGCCCAAACAACTGCCAATAATTCCAACTCATTTGTTGAATATTTTTTTTCTTGGGCATTTAAGTATCGGGATGCGAACGAAATTGGGGCCCACAACCCTTCATCATTTTGTTGTTCTAAAGTAGCCCCTAGCCCATCATGGCTAGCATCGCATTTAACTCGTGTTTCACGATTTGCATCGTAATAATGCACTTTCGTAATATTTGCCACAGCTCCTTTTATAGCATTAAATGCTACTGTGTGAACATCCCCCCACTCGAATTTTTTCACCGGGAGTTTCATGTTTTTTAACTTTTTCTTTTGATTTTCTTCTTTAAGAAGTGGTCTTAATTTTTCAGTCAGACTGGCTACGTTAGGTATAAATTTAGCTAAGTGATTTATGCTTCCTAGAAATGACCTTAGTTGTTTTAGGGACTTCGGCTGGTTCAAGTTTACTACGGCTTCCGTTTTAGTGATTTTCGGTCTAACCCCTTCTTCTGAGAGATGGTGACCCAACCAATTCACTTCTTGTTTAAAAAATTCACATTTTGAGAGTTTCAGTGCCAAGTTTTCCGCATCCAATTTCTTTAGTACTGCTTCTACTAAGTTTGCATGTTCAATTTCACTTCCCTTTGACACAATAAGTATGTCATCCAGAAAACAGAACGTGTTTTTAGCGTGATTGATGGTTCTATCCATAGCCTTTTGAAATTCAGCTGGCATATCTGCTAGACCGTAGAACCCTGTCAAGAATCTGTAAGTTCCAGTTGCTTTTCCACCCACAATGTTAAAATTGCATTGTCTAGCTGTATCAGCAGCCAATTTTAGTTGACTGTACGCATATTTCAAATCTAACACCGAAAAATATAGCGTACCCTTTTTTTTTTTTCAGTTACAATCTGGCTTACCCCATCAATAAGTTCATCTACATTCGGCATTTGGTATTTGTTTTTGAACAATTGTCTATTGATTGGTTTTGCATCCATTGCCAATTTTATTGAGTCGTCCTTCTTTACTGTTATCACAATCGGGGCGATAAAGCAATCACTTGTACTTTTATCAAGTTTTGTTATATGACCTTCTGTCAATAACTTCTCGATTTCTTTTTCGACTTTATCTTGTATGTGAATTGGGATTCTTCTCCCCTTTTCTTGAATCGGACATAGTGGGTATTTGAATTTTGAACTGGCAATGTGATTTTTTGAAATGCCTAGCCTTTCAAATAAGTTTTTAAATTTAGTGAAAAATTTTTCTTTCCAACCTTCTGACTGCTCGCACATGAGCACGTCAAACCTGGTGAGTTCTTTTGGCGCCGGTCTTTGTGTAGTCACTATTCCCACTTGTCCTTGCAGATCTAATCCCATGATGCATCTAGTTTTTCGTTCTGATACCAGAAAGGTTGCGCCCTTTACCTCCCAGCCCGCTGACCTCAGATTGGTTTTCAGGGCTCCCAGGATACTGATCGGTTGTTTGTTGTAATCCACGAATTTGGTTTGTAAGCTCAATTTTTCGGACGGTATGAATCTCACTTTGTTTGATTTATCCATGATTTCCTTTGTCGTCGCCCAGTTAAGAAATGAAACAGGACTTCCAGTGTCCACTGTTAATTGAATTATCTGGTTATCTATTCGTACCATGGCTTTTAGTGATTTTACGCGATTCAATGTTGGATCGCGAATAGAATCTATTTTCTGAACTCGTATCACTTTTCCGTTTGTGTTGTTTCTCATTTCGTTGATTCGATCTTTCACATATTTTGAAACTCGCTCATTTTCCGGTTGGTAGGTTTGTATTGACATAACTTCAAATTCACTACATGACCCAACACCTTCACTGATCTGGTCGCATTCCTCTACCGATCCTTCCGAATCTTCCGCAACTTCACTTACTTGTTGGGATCTGCACATTTTGGCGAAGTGATTTGGTTTACCACAGTGTTTACAATTCTTCCCCATCGCTGGACAATTTTTTAGATGTCCCTGTTCAAACGTCCTTCCACATCTATTACATGGTTTTGTTTTCCTGTTTTGAGTTTTGTTATTATTCTGTCTGTTATTTGTTTCTCTTCTATTTGGAGTTTTGGTTTTCCCCCCCAAATTTCGAACTGCCATTACAGGTTCCTGTTTTATTCTCACACCCGATGTGTAATTGCTACTTGATCCTCCTGTAGCCGCAGCATTAGTCTTTTGAAATGCCATTGTGGTTAACTTGCTATGTTCGAATTTTATAGCCCTTTTTAGAACTTCCTCTGGATTCAGAGTTTCGAATGTCAAGGTGTCCTGCAATGTCATGTTTTTCATTTTCGAGATGAACAAGTCTCGCACTATTTCATTTTCCAATGTCCCCAGTTCTGAACGAGCAGCTTGAGCAGTTAATGCTGCGTGGAATGATTCTAGAGATTCTCCAGATTCTTGCATTCTCGTAAATAACTTGTATCTTTCGTATGTTACACATTTTACCTTTTGAAATGAGACTTCTGCCAACTCTGTTATTTCTCTGAACGTCATTTTCGATATTTCTGCGTGCGGATTCTTTTGTAGGAATCTCTTTTTTCCCTCTGTGCCCAAAGATAGAAATAATCGTGACACCAGTTTCTTTTGTACTTCGTTGTAGAAGACATTGTGTCCGACTCGTGGGCCTCTTGTTTTTCTTTCTTCGTTCTCCAATACTACTCTGTCGCTTGCTAATTCATCTCTAAGAATCCTAGCGTTTCTCGCATCTTCGTTCTCCCCTTCCCTGGGCGTTTCCGGGCGTGGTGGTAGTTCCTCTAATATGTCTTTTGGTTCTTCGGAGGGTCTAGATTCGCTGATGCCCAAAATACCGGAATTCCCATATCCGCTCTGTTGTCTTGAGCTGCGAATCCTGCTGGCTTCAGATACGTGCGATTATTTTTTTTGAAATTCTCCAAGTTGGCATCATAGTTGGGTTTTCTATGCAGGTAAACGCTTGAAGAAAACTTCGCAAACACTTAGTCAAAGTTATAATTTAGACGAGTTTGCGGAAGATACCTGTCTATAAAGATTCGAAGAAACCAAGGTGGTATACTTATGTCAAAACTTATCAAATTAATAACAAACTTCAATTGTTCAAAACACATTGATTTCACCGCCAAACTTTTTGAGTTTTTTAACTTAACAGTCTGCTTCCTAATTTCGGGTTTTTTTTGATCGCTCATGATCTAAATAAGGATTTTTTTTTCAGTTTTCAGGATCAACGTATAATTTTGAAAAGTTACAATTAAAACCGATGGAGTAATTGTAATTTTGGTGTCTTTCTGTCTGCAAATGGGGTTCGAATCTCAAACAATTCACGAACGATGCAAGTTATGAGAATACACGAATCTAATTGTTTAGTCATTCTCACAAACAAAACTTACAATAGCAGGGAGCATCAGCTACAAGTAGGGGCCATTAATTAAAGAAAATAGACAGATGAGTGTGATATGCGTTGCGATATCAATTGAAAACAAGTTGTAATTCAATACTGTATTCTGAATATTGAATTTAGATTTTCTCTTTTCTTGGTTTCTTATGTACTGAGAGATAGATCATTGTTAAGTACTCTGATCTCCCGCTTAATCTCAGTGTCAACACTTACGTATGACCTTGAGAATACCATAAAATAATGATTGAGCACCAGAGGTTAGATGTACATACGTATAATAAATACTGCTACTGCAGTAGCGGTATGACAATGAGAATGCAATCAAGAACACGGACCAAGTTAACATCCTCCCCTCTAAAAACCTTCATCGGCAAAATACCTTCATCGGTAGGGAAACATGAGAAACAGACTACGCTTAGACAGGCTCGTTAGCCTTTATCAGATGCTCTGCAAATCTGCGAAACCACATTTATTATTAATTTTATTATTATTAATTTTAGTATCATGATTTTTTTTAAATAATATTTTTAAACTGGTAAAAAAAGTTTTGTTTTGTCTTACATTTAATTAATAGTCAAACGCAATGCCAATTAGATAGTGATATATTTTTTCATCCAGTATCGACGATTTTTTTTGACCGACTGGCTACTCTCAACTCAGTTTGAGTAATTTCTGCAATACATTTTTTTGCTTCAAAACAAGTCTAAAATTGGACGAATTTAATTAGATCAGCAAAGTTCAAACATTACAGCTGAAAAACAATTTTCAAAAACTAAACAAGACTGCTCCTATCAGGGCGAAGCCCTGAATATTCAGACTGCCTTTTATGGCTTATGGAGCAGTAATTACATAAATATCATTTAATGTAATGTATTCATTTTCAAATGTAATAAAATAAAATGAACATTTTTTTTCAAAAATTTGTTTTTTTTTCGATGAAAATCATCCCCCACACGCCATATTAAGTACAAACGAATAGAGTTCGCTCCTTGTAACTAATCAACTATGGCAAAAAAGCTTCCTTGAACTAATTTGAAACGATTTCTAAGACGGAATAAATCTCCGCTTACGCCTTAATCATAATATATCGCGCATTAATTGTCCCAAATTGGCCAAAATTGCAATCTTTAAACCCCCATAACTCGACGAAAAATGATCACAGGTAAAATTATTTTTCAAATTTAAGCTCAAGACAACAGTTTTCTTGAATGATAAAAAAATTGCGTCAAAAATGGCTAGTTAAAAAGTCGAAATTTGTCTGAAGAAAAAAATCCACCCCGAGCACAAATATTCCGTTACTTTCGTATCGAAAGTCGGAACAACAAGGTAAAATTTGTTTCGATTTATAACCAGTACTACATCTGGTGTATAAGACAGATAAAAATATTTTGTGAAGATCGCCAATTGCAAAACAATAAAAAAAGCAATCAAAACATATAGTTTCAAAAGATATTTGTAGGAAAACGACTAAAAACAGCGAATAAAAAATGCGCAAAAAGTAATCAATTTTGCGACAAACTTTTGATTTGCTTTTAAAGGTTGATTCAAACTCGTGAATGTTTGCAAAAAAAATTTAAAGTTCAACAAATAAGAAATTTAACAAAATAAGGATAGACGATTGATGTGCACATGATGGTCCTGTTACGCTGATTCAAAAAAAAGATGCAAACAATGACGAAAAAACTCCTGAAAATTGTAGAACCTGAAAGCCGTAGCATCACTTTAGAAGCCTTACTTTGAAGTGCAATATTAAAAATCGGCTATAAAAATGCAATGGTTCAACCCTTATCCAGGAACTGAAATCAACTCAGGGTAGAAATTTCCACACCCCTCGCGGTTTTTCCGATTAATGACCAATAATAATAAAAAATTTAGATGACTTTTCATCAAGATGGACATGTGTCAGTTTTCATGATTTCAAACATTGAATACATCATTTTTCAGGGTCGTTACTTGTTTGATTATACACCATTAGTTTCCTAAGAGTTGATTTGCTTAGCCAAACTGAGAAGTTAGTTTAATTCAACATTATACATTATTCATTTCCATGAAAAAAAACGCTGTGATCAGCGCAAAACAAACATTAGCCGGTTGCTCTGCAAGTAGCACAGAAGGCTCCAGTTTCAGTTAGTATTTAAAAAAATATAAGCAAAAAAATATATACATACACTTTACAAGACTTTTTTGATTTACCAAAAGCATGTAGTTTTCTGTACGTGTAAATCAGGGACTGAGAGCTCAATTAGAACAAACAGAAGCCTTTTTAAGCAAATAATTGGTTCCTGTACATTTTTTTTGCCTTAAAACATCGAGAGTAAGTCTTCAGGCTAGTTTTGTCAATTTAAATTTTTCTCACAAATTCAAAATTTGGAGCTGGTGTATTTTTGAGCGATTCGCGACTGAGAGAGTTTCAAGCTACAATTTACTCAATCCTATCTGATATTTATGAATGGTGTTTGGTTATACCAAGAGACTAAGGGAAAAATAAGAGAAAACTCAAAACACTGCTAGAAATAAGATTTTTCCACCGATAGGCCGAAGAGTAATCTTAGGCTTAAATTATTGCAAGTAGCTGAAGATTTGTTTTTTCATGGCTTTTTTCGAGCTTCCTAGATGCAAATTTCCAAAAGCGAAATTTATCTCACACTTGAGAGGAGAGGCAGTTTCTTTAAAAGTTTAAGTTGAACATCGTGGGCAAAATACGATAGAAAGTCCTAATTGACACCTATCAGTTACCGCTGATTTCAATTGCTGAAAACTGAAGCAATGATAAATAGATAGTTGATCAATTAGCAAGCTCTATCAGTCGCCTAAAATCAAGATTTAGAAACACGCCGTATCATCATTTAGATGCCCTGCTTTGAAATGGAGATTTAAAACTCGGCTGGAAAAATAAGAAATGATGACTTCTTGTCCAGGAACTTAAATCAATTGAGGACAAAAACTCCAATAACACTTGCAGTTTTTGTTCCGACTTTCGATACGAAAGTAACGGAATATTTGTGCTCGGGGTGGGTTTTTTTTTCTTCAGACAAATTTCGACTTTTTAACTAGCCATTTTTGACGGAATTATTTTATATCATTCGAAAGCCATTGTTGTCCTGAGCTTAAATTTGAAAAGATATTTCACCTGTGATTATTTTTCGTAAAGTTGTGGGGGTTTAAAGATTGCCATTTTGGCTAATTTGCGACAATTAACGCGCGATATATTTCGCGCTATTAACGCGTAAGCGGAGAGTTAATCCGTCTTAGAAATCGTTCCAAATTGGTTAAAAGAAGCTTATTTGCCATAATTGGTTTGTTACATGGAGCGAAATCTATCCTTTTGTACTTTTTTTTTTCATTTTGTTTTATTTCATTGAATTTTTTTAAATGTTATTACTGCTTCATAAACCTTAAAAGGCAGTCAGAACATTCAGGGCTTCGCCTTGATACGAGCAGTCTTGTGCTGGTTAGTGACCATTTAACAAAACTTAGATAGCTTTTGATCACGATGGATAATTGTTGGTGTTAGTGAAATCAATCTTTAAAACTGTCATTTCTCAGGGTAGTTACTGGTTTGATTAGACACCCTTAAATTACTAAGAGTTGGCCCGGTGTCTTTGTTTTCGTAGCGATCAATCCAAGTGAATTTTTTTTAAAAAACAAGACTGCTCGTATCAGGGCGACGCCCTGAATGTTCCGACTGCCTTTTAAGGTTTATGGAGCACTAATAACCTTTAAAAAAATTAAATGTAATAAAACAAAATTAATTTTTTGTCTTCTAAAATTTGAATTTTTTTAATGAAAATCATCCCCCCACAAGCCATATTAAGTACAAAAGGATAAATTTTGCTCCTTTAAAAAAACAATTATGGCAAATAAGCTTCTTTCAACCAATTTGGAACAATTTCTAGGACGGCTTGAATCTCCGCTTACACGTTAATCGCGCGAAAAATATTGCGCGTTAATTGTCCCAAATTGGCCAAAATGGGATCTTTAAACCGCCATAACTTCCAATCACGAAAAATGATCGCAGGTAAAATATGTTTTAAAATTTAAGCTCAGGACAACAATACCTTTTGAATGATAAAAAAAATCCGTTAAAAATGGCTAGTTTAAAGTCGAAACTTGTCAGAAGAAAACCCACCCGGAGCACAAATATTCCGTTACTTTCGTATCGAAAGTCGGAACAACAAGACTGCTCGTATCAGGGCGAAGCCCTGAGTGTTCCAACTGCATTTCAATGTCTATGGAGCTGTAATAGCATGAAAAAATTAGTGTTCCACATACAGCTCCCAGCTCAATTTGCAAATTTTAGGTCAAATTAAATGTATAGGTTTTCATTATTTAAAAAGCTTAATTTCGGTTCATCAAAACGAGATTGCTGTCGTCCCTGCTTCATTAATTGGCTCTTTTCCAGTTCCTCCTTTCAAAATACCGAGTTTTATGTTTGTTTTACGTGTTATTACGGCTAAATGCGTGATGTTACGCTGTAAACTATGAAGAACAAATCTGTTCACAGTTGTGGATTTGTTCACCGCGCCAAATTTCATTGCATTATAACAACGTTAATAAAGCTTTTCAAAATTGAATTTAAAAGGGGGAACCTGAAAAAGAGCCCATTTTTTCAACTTAAAGTCTTTCTGTAGAGCAGATAGAAAAGCTTTAGAAAAAATCATAAAAAATAGCAGCATTAATTTAATCAATTGGAAGAGTTTACAAAACATTATTTAGCAAATTTTTACACAACTAGACAATTTATACGAAAAGCGCAGGTTGGGCATTTGTGATGATTTGACATAGAGTTAGTACCCGATGTGACAAGTAACGACGACACCTCCCGGAATTGGAAGTTTGCCAAATCAGAAGTCAGTAAAAAAATGGTAAAACCAGCTCGCAATTTAGTATGAAGTAGCCCAAGTTACAAGAAGCGTAGCTTCTGAGCCTCAGACATTCGGCCAAATATCCTGCCAAATAGAAGTAGGGACAATTTTCATGTTAATGGTAATAAGTGATGGTGAAACTTTTATTTATCTCATAGTTTTAGCCAAATCCAACCTCTAGACCGGAAGCTATTAGCAATTGGTATGTAACCCCAATGAGTTTGAAATAGATAATGGAGGGAGGATATAATTTATATGTTCCCTTATATGTTCCATAAATAAATAATGGAGGGAACATATAAATTATGATACAATTGGATATTACTTGGTTGCCGCAAAGTACGTATCTACTGGCCAACACACCTCCGGCGGCACTTTGCGGTGTTTACATTTTCCCCCAAAAAACAAGATAAAAAGCCCCAAAAGTGGAAAAATCGGGAGCTGCTGGCCACACATCAATCAAACTTAGTGGATATGACAGATTTGGTACTTCATGCAGGATGCTTGATGATTCGTGCTATTTGTGGCTGTTTTGAGCGCCAAAGAGTTGAAAGTCAAATTCAATCGGGAGGCATGATTCAAATTTCTGAATGAAGAATCAAACACAACTATTTTCGGAACGAGCTCGAAGCATTATCCGATGTTGTTTCAAGACACTGAATGTCTCTGCTATAAAACTTGATCTCTCAATATTACAAATGTGGCTAAAAATAGTTTTCTATCATTTCGTCTCTCCAATAAAAGGAACAACATCTGTTTTCACGCAGAGCTTAGAAAAGTATAGCTAATGCTTGCTCGGTGCGTATTCATAGGTCCCAAAATGAAAAATCAGTCCCATAGGTCCCAAAATAGAATAGCAGTCGCAGAAGTCGCAAATCTTTTCAATTGGTCAAAAGCCTAAACTAGCCGAGTCTAGACACAACTAGACAGTTTATACGAAAAGCGCAGGTTGGGCATTTGTGATGATTTGACATAGAGTTAGTACCCGATGTGACAAGTAACGACGACACCTCCCGGAATTGGAAGTTTGCCAAATCAGAAGTCAGTAAAAAAAATGGTAAAACCAGCTCGCAATTTAGTATGAAGTAGCCCAAGTTACAAGAAGCGTAGCTTCTGAGCCTCAGACATTCGGCCAAATATCCTGCCAAATAGAAGTAGGGACAATTTTCATGTTAATGGTAAAAAGTGATGGTGAAACTTTTATTTATCTCATAGTTTTAGCCAAATCCAACCTCTAGACCGGAAGCTATTAGCAATTGGTATGTAACCCCAATGAGTTTGAAATAGATAATGGAGGGAGGATATAATTTATATGTTCCCTTATATGTTCCATAAATAGATAATGGAGGGAACATATAAATTATGATACAATTGGATATTACTTGGTTGCCGCAAAGTACGTATCTACTGGCCAACACACCTCCGGCGGCACTTTGCGGTGTTTACATTTTCCCCCCGAAAACAAGATAAAAAGCCCCGAAAGTGGAAAAATCGGGAGCTGCTGGCAACATATCAATCAAACTTAGTGGATATGACAGATTTGGTACTTCATGCAGGATGCTTGATGATTCGTACTATTTGTGGCTGTTTTGAGCGCCAAAGAGTTGAAAGTCATATTCAATCGGGAGGCATGATTCAAATTTCTGAATGAAGAATCAAACACAACTATTTTCGGAACGAGCTCGAAGCATTATCCGATGTTGTTTCAAGACACTGAATGTCTCTGCTATAAAACTTGATCTCTCAATATTACAAATGTGGCTAAAAATAGTTTTCTATCATTTCGTCTCTCCAATAAAAGGAACAACATCTGTTTTCACGCAGAGCTTAGAAAAGTATAGCTAATGCTTGCTCGGTGCGTATTCATAGGTCCCAAAATGAAAAATCAGTCCCATAGGTCCCAAAATAGAATAGCAGTCGCAGAAGTCGCAAATCTTTTCAATTGGTCAAAAGACTAAACTAGCCGAGTCTAGACACAACTAGATAACCGCGGCGATAACCGGCTCTAAAATTTGTATTGAGTCCTACCCATTGGCGACTAGCTCGCAACGCGTTGGCGCGGCTGCGGCGGTCACTATTCTGCAGCTTGAGTTTATGCTGCTTGAACAGTAAACAATCAATCCATAAACTCGTTGGCTCAAATTTCAACCAATCAGAATTCAAGAAGATACGTTTTGGGACTTATGCGACTGACTTTTTATTTTGGGTGCTATGAATGGGGGTATTCACAAGTACCAAAATGATAAATCAGTCCGATTTGTACCAAAATAAAAAAAACAATCGCGTTAGCACCAAAAATATTCAATTGGCCAGAGACTACTAAGCCGACTATTTTAAGCTCTTGGTTTAAGGTCGGCGCTTCGCGGCGATAACCGGTTCTAATTTTCGTAAAGAGTCCTACCCTCTGTTGGCAAGCTTGCAACACGTTAAACAGTAGAACAGTAGAAAATTAATGTAATAATTCGTTGGCTCACATTTCGACCAATCAGAAAACGAGTTGAATAATTTTGGTACAAATGGGACAGATTTTTCATTTTGGTACAAATGAACGTTGGTACAAATGGGACATCACCCAATGAATATTGGGACCTATGGGGATTCACCGCTTGCTCATCTACACTTTAACCTGCTGTATTCATTTTCAGCACGGCTGGCACGGCATATTGAGCGTCAATCAACCTGTGCAGTGAATCAGTTTTTTTGCTCCAATTTTTGAAGAAATCTGCAAAAAATGTTTCCTCCGTTTTCTCTTTTGCAAAAAAAAATCAGTTTTGCCGAAACTAATGGGGGACCAAGTTAACATCCTCCCACTTAAAGCCGTTTGGGTGGGGGTGGGGGTGGGGGTTTTGGAGGATGTAAATTTGACGCACATTTATTTTCTACCTCTCTATCAATTTGTAGCATAGGAAGCAACTAAAAATTACTCTAATTTTATAAAAGGCCAGCCTGTTAGTTCCAATAATGCATTTCTAGTAAAAACATAGGTGACTTCTTTTTCGTCAACCTTGCGCGAGGCATTGTTTTATGGATCTAC
This sequence comes from Symsagittifera roscoffensis, assembly GCF_963678635.1. Classification (NCBI taxonomy): domain Eukaryota; kingdom Metazoa; phylum Xenacoelomorpha; order Acoela; family Convolutidae; genus Symsagittifera; species Symsagittifera roscoffensis. The sequence continues at coordinate 50,998,298 of NC_087070.1, read as the reverse complement.
AATACCGTAAAAATTGCATGTTCAGAGTGGTTAAAAAGGGAGGAAGCGCAATTTCGCCAATGGGGACCCACAGCGCAATTGTGATGGCCATGTAAAAACAAAAAATCATTTGACACCGTGACCCCAGTCGAAACCAAAAGCCATCCGGAACGCTCAAAACCCCGCTCAAAATTTGAACGGTTCAATCAACCGTACATTTTCCTCCCCCCCCCCTTCAGTGACCTACCGTAAAATGCCCGCCCCAAGCATGTTTTAATTCTGAAATTTAATTCCGCATAAAATATTCATTTCAAACAAGCGCGCAGAATATACGACACGAGAAAAGTTTGAAATGTAGTGAGAGAATAGCACTCAGTGTAAAAAAGCCGGTTGCTCTAGTGATTAGATGATGCGACCATAAAAACGGAGGTATCTGGTTCGAATCCTGGTCACTCCAAGGAAATTTTTATTTTTTGCTTTAGTTTAATTAGGTTACTTATTTGCTGCTTAGTTAAACTTCAATTAATGTGGGTTTTTCAGGACTAACTTTGAATTTCATTTATATGTTGAAAACTGGCATCAACGTTAAGGAAATTTTTCCAAAATTGTTCAAGTGTTTCGTTTGTGGTCATTTAATTCTGCATAGTTATCTTTTTAATGGGTTAATTTTTGCTGCTCGATTACTTATTTGAGTGAGACAAGTCCCTTCATGTTACAATCCCCCTAGCATTTAAGGCAATTGTTCTAATTGCTAAGGGAAAAAGCGTTCCCCTCCAGCTGCACCCCCCCCCCCCATTCAATTAGGACAATTGTCTTAAATGCTGAGGGAGGGGTAAAATGAGGTAGAAAAAGATGGTTATTTGAAAGGTAGTTGAAATAGAAAAAATGACTTGTGGAAAAGTTGAGAGGTTAATTGTCTCATTTGCCGAGACAAAAATTCCTGTCACGTCAGCAGGCAAAAGACGTTCACTGGCGGAAACGTTCACTAAATCTACAAAAATCAGACGATTAAAAAATGGGTCCGCGCGGATCCATATTGAAACAGTTAAAAATCTGTTTGTGGAATCCAGTGACAAAATGAAAAATTGACTGCGGAATCCAATGACAAATTGTGGAATCCAGTGACAAAAAAATGGCTGCGGGGTCCACTGACAAACAGTAAAATCCAATTACATTTTGCTTCAAATCACTTCAACTTTAAAAATGCATTTGACTGCCGAATCCAAATTAAAGCATGTCTTAGCATTTGTCTTCAAAATTGGCATTGTCACTGAATTCCAAATGTTTGCTCGCTAGCTAACTTTCAATTTTAGCAACTAGTGTATAAACATTTGTCGTTCGATTCCATCTGGTTTCCGACTTCAAAGGCTTTTCGAAAGGTTGCGGAATCTAACGCAAACCATGCGGATTTCAGGCACAATTTACGCGGAATCCAAACCGTTACCAAAGTACCCGAGCTTGGCATCGAATGTTTTATGCGGAACAGCTATTTATTACTGTTAGTAACCTAAAATTGTAATCATTATTTTGTATCGATAAACTTTTTTGATCAATTAGATCAATTTATTTTGCCCTGAAAGTTAATTTCTGAAAAACCGGTGTTTTATTTCCCGTAAACCAATTTAGGTGGAAAATTGTATGGTTGATATGAAAGGCTTAAACGGTTTTCCAGCAAAACTGTGCAGTCTGAGCGTTTAAAAAATCTCAATCAATGCTTGGAAAACGCTAAATTCCCCCGGGCGGTTTTGAACGGATTACAAAGATAAGAGACATTTTTTGAGCTGATAGATTACAATAAGCATGGGTTAACTTCTCGAAGCCCCATATTCTAGACTGAATTGTTGTATTGAGCAAAGTTATTTTAGAAGCACAAAATCAAAACATCAATTGGTAAACGTTAATTAAATTTAATGCTAGAATTTATCGAAGTACTTGAAATAACAGCTGTCATTAGCATTGCAGGGGTTAAAATACGCACTCAGATTGATTTAAAGCAATCTCTATACTAGAGTACAGCATCAAAAACTGAATCGCAAAAATCAAACATGGTTAAAATTAGATTGTTTATGCAAGCACTTGAGCATTTCTAACTTAGAGAGCTTCATTTTTAGTAAGAATTTTATGTTTAAAACACTTAGCAAAACTTGATTAATTTATGATCTTTGAAGCACAGTTGCAAGGTTTCAAAATCATGATTGGGACAAAATTCAATCAAACATCACGCTATTGGGAATTGGCATTCGGAACACAAAACTAGATTTGATATAAAATCGAACTTTGATACACAATTACAAACCAAACATCACGCTATTCGGAGTTGGAATTCGGAATTGGCGATCGTGAGGCTGTATAAGGCTTTCAAAACCAACAAAAACTTCTGAGATATAATACAGCAATACAGGGCAAAGTTAGGTACTATGATCCAATTGAATATAGTTTTCTTTGTTTATTTTTGATTGAAATTTGGCTACTTTTGTAACACAATTTTGTCAGATTCTGATTTATTACACCGATCTCAAACTTGATAGTGTAGAACTTTGCTTTTTGCATATGTCAAGCAATACATGAAATGTTTCCGTTGTTTATAACTCTAATTTATATGGTCTACCAGCGCGTAATTGCTAATAATGATTTAGTAATAGAGCCGGAAGGTCAAATGAACTGGAAATCACAAACATTCATTATACCAGTGCAAAGTTATGCCAGAGTTTTGCCCCACAACTGGACCGTGTGCCGGAGATTCGGTTTTTTCTACTGCTTGGACGCTTTCGAAGTCCTTGCTGAACCAGAGCTAATCTCTTTTACGCAAAGTGTTCATGAACAAAATACCAACCGTGAACTTTATGATTTGTTAAGAAGAAATATAGCAAACGAGTGTTCTGAAAAAATTCGACCTATTTTTCTTTATCATAACATCTTCTCTGACGCGGACGAATTGTGTTGTGATCGTCAGTGTTTTGATTATATGGTTAATGGCTACAGATATATGAATCTAAAAGTAGAAGAATACATTGGAAAGCTGACAAATTACTCGGATGCTAATGGAAACACAAAAAATCTTAATGCAATCTGGTCCTACTATAATCCAATTTGTAACGCGAACCTAATAACAAAGTTGGGATTTGGAGAAGGTCGCTTAAGAAGATTTGAACATTTGAACGGAGTGCCTGGACAAAGAACTGGGGCACCTTATCTTCTGAAAATTGGCAACAGATGGAGTCCAAAATTACCATATGAAAACCCTGGAAATTTTCTGACATTTAATTGGTTTAAAATAAACGTAATCTGTAGAGAACAAACTTGGATTTGTGGATAAACTGAAAATATTATATATTTTTGAGCATTTCAGATGTTTCAATTTTTAAAGTGTATTTTATCATGATATATTTCTTCCAGATCAATGACGAAATTCTTCATTTGTAAACCAGCGAGAGTCACATCTATCGGTTTGATTCACTATCATGCTTTCTGTTGCAATTTATAGGCCAACTTTATTTTTTTTTGCTCTATTTGTTGAGTAACCCGCCATACTCAGCATTCATGGCACCACTAATATCGTAAGTCA
>NC_087070.1:50834213-50994554 GCF_963678635.1 Symsagittifera roscoffensis | reverse complement strand
GTTATTAAAAAAGCTTAAAATATGCATCACAAAACAACTCTAATGGATAAGAATAGAAAAAAACTTATAAATTTGAATTAATTGGAAAAATTTAAAAATAGTAATTCTCATTTTTCATTGGAACCAACGTCCACAAAAGCATAAAATATAAGCAAATTAGATGCAACTTCGACATCAAAAATGGACAAACAAAAGGGATCATAATCAATTATAATCGATTATAATGGATTTTTTGTGCAAAACTAACGAAATAGAATTTTGAACAAAAATAATGGATTATAATCAATTGTAATCGATTATAATTGTATCGAAAAATAGACAAATAAATATTCGATTATAATCAATTTTATTGGATTATATTTAATTAGAACTTGATTTTAAAAAGAGAGATTATAATAGATTAATAATTGATTAAAATCGATTGTTTCTCAATTTTAGTGAGACTGGTACTAAAATCGTAATATAATCGATTATTAACGCTTGAAACTGGATGCGGGAGCAATGATTGAAATGTTTCAACTTGTTTGAAGGCAAATCTATGAAAAAGAACATGTGACTTACGATATTAGTGGTGCCATGAATGCTGAGTATGGCGGGTTACTCAACAAATAGAGCAAAAAAAATAAAGTTGGCCTATAAATTGCAACAGAAAGCATGATAGTGAATCAAACCGATAGATGTGACTCTCGCTGGTTTACAAATGAAGAATTTCGTCATTGATCTGGAAGAAATATATCATGATAAAATACACTTTAAAAATTGAAACATCTGAAATGCTCAAAAAAATATAATATTTTCAGTTTATCCACAAATCCAAGTTTGTTCTCTACAGATTACGTTTATTTTAAACCAATTAAATGTCAGAAAATTTCCAGGGTTTTCATATGGTAATTTTGGACTCCATCTGTTGCCAATTTTCAGAAGATAAGGTGCCCCAGTTCTTTGTCCAGGCACTCCGTTCAAATGTTCAAATCTTCTTAAGCGACCTTCTCCAAATCCCAATTTTGTTATTATGTTCGCGTTACAAATTGGATTATAGTAGGACCAGATTGCATTAAGATTTTTTGTGTTTCCATTAGCATCCGAGTAATTTGTCAGCTTTCCAATGTATTCTTCTACTTTTAGATTCATATATCTGTAGCCATTAACCATATAATCAAAACACTGACGATCACAACACAACTCGTCCGCGTCAGAGAAGATGTTATGATAAAGAAAAATAGGTCGAATTTTTTCAGAACACTCGTTTGCTATATTTCTTCTTAACAAATCATAAAGTTCACGGTTGGTATTTTGTTCATGAACACTTTGCGTAAAAGAGATTAGCTCTGGTTCAGCAAGGACTTCGAAAGCGTCCAAGCAGTAGAAAAAACCAAATCTCCGGCACACGGTCCAGTTGTGGGGCAAAACTCTGGCATGACTTTGCACTGGTATAATGAATGTTTGTGATGTCCAGTTCATTTGACCTTCCGGCTCTATTACTAAATCATTATTAGCAATTACGCGCTGGTAGACCATATAAATTAGAGTTATAAACAACGGAAACATTTCATGTATTGCTTGACATATGCAAAAAGCAAAGTTCTACACTATCAAGTTTGAGATCGGTGTAATAAATCAGAATCTGACAAAATTGTGTTACAAAAGTAGCCAAATTTCAATCAAAAATAAACAAAGAAAACTATATTCAATTGGATCATAGTACCTAACTTTGCCCTGTATTGCTGTATTATATCTCAGAAGTTTTTGTTGGTTTTGAAAGCCTTATACAGCCTCACGATCGCCAATTCCGAATTCCAACTCCGAATAGCGTGATGTTTGGTTTGTAATTGTGTATCAAAGTTCGATTTTATATCAAATCTAGTTTTGTGTTCCGAATGCCAATTCCCAATAGCGTGATGTTTGATTGAATTTTGTCCCAATCATGATTTTGAAACCTTGCAATTGTGCTTCAAAGATCATAAATTAATCAAGTTTTGCTAAGTGTTTTAAACATAAAATTCTTACTAAAAATGAAGCTCTCTAAGTTAGAAATGCTCAAGTGCTTGCATAAACAATCTAATTTTAACCATGTTTGATTTTTGCGATTCAGTTTTTGATGCTGTACTCTAGTATAGAGATTGCTTTAAATCAATCTGAGTGCGTATTTTAACCCCTGCAATGCTAATGACAGCTGTTATTTCAAGTACTTCGATAAATTCTAGCATTAAATTTAATTAACGTTTACCAATTGATGTTTTGATTTTGTGCTTCTAAAATAACTTTGCTCAATACAACAGTTCAGTCTAGAATATGGAGCTTCGAGAAGTTAACCCATGCTTATAGTAATCAATCAGCTCAAAAAATGTCTCTTATCTTTGTAATCCGTTCAAAACCGCCCGGGGGAATTTAGCGTTTTCCAAGCATTGATTGAGATTTTTTAAACGCTCAGACTGCACAGTTTTGCTGGAAAACCGTTTAAGCCTTTCATATCAACCGTACAATTTTCCACCTAAATTGGTTTACGGGAAATAAAACACCGGTTTTTCAGAAATTAACTTTCAGGGCAAAATAAATTGATCTAATTGATCAAAAAAGTTCATCGATACAAAATAATGATTAAAATTTTAGGTTACTAACAGTAATAAATAGCTGTTCCGTATAAAACATTCGATGCCAAGCTCGGCTACTTTGGTAGTGGTTTGGATTCCGCGTAAATTGTGCCTGAAATCCGCGTGATTTGCGTTAGATTCCGCAACCTTTCGAAAAGCCTTTGAAGTCGGAAACCAGATGGAATCGAACGACAAATGTTTATACACTAGTTGCTAAAATTGAAAGTTAGCTAGCGAGCAAACATTTGGAATTCAGTGATAATGCCAATTTTGTAGACAAATGCTAAGACATGCTTTAATTTGGATTCGGCAGTCAAATGCATTGTTAAAGTTGAAGTGATTTGAAGCAAAATGTAATTGGATTTTACTGTTTGTCAGTGGACCCCGCAGCCATTTTTTTGTCACTGGATTCCACAATTTGTCATTGGATTCCGCGGTCAATTTTTCATTTTGTCACTGGATTCCACAAACAGATTTTTTAACTGTTTCAATATGGATCCGCGCGGACCCATTTTTTAATCGTCTGATTTTTGTAGATTTAGTGAACGTTTCCGCCAGTGAACGTCTTTTGCCAGCTGACGTGACAGGAATTTTTGTCTCGGCAAATGAGACAATTAACCTCTCAACTTTTCCACAAGTCATTTTTTCCATTTCAACTACCTTTCAAATAACCATCTTTTTCTACCTCATTTTACCCTTCCCCTCAGCATTTAAGACAATTGTCCTAATTGAATGGGGGGGGGGGGGGGGGGTGCGGCTGGAGGGGAACGCTTTTTCCCTCAGCAATTAGAACAATTGTCTTAAATGCTAGGGGGATTGTAACATGAAGGGACTTGTCTCACTCAAATAATTAATCGAGCAGCAAAAATTAACCCATTAAAAAGATAACTATGCAGAATTAAATGACCACAAACGAAACACTTGAACAATTTTGGAAAAATTTCCTTAACGTTGATGCCAGTTTTCAACATATAATTGAAATTCAAAGTTAGTCCTGAAAAACCCACATTAATTAAAGTTTAACTAAGCAGCAAATAAGTAACCTAATTAAACTAAAGCAAAAAAGAAAAATTTCCTTGGAGTGACCAGGATTCGAACCAGATACCTCCGTTTTTATGGTCGCATCATCTAATCACTAGAGCAACCGGCTTTTTTACACTGATCGCTATTCTCTCACTACATTTCAAACTTTTCTCGTGTCGTATATTCTGCGCGCTTGTTTGAAATGAATATTTTATGCGGAATTAAATTTCAGAATTAAAACATGCTTGGGGCGGGCATTTTACGGTAGGTCACTAAAGGGGGGGGGGGGGGGGGGGGGAGGAAAATGTACGGTTGATTGAACCGTTCAAATTTTGAGCGGGGTTTTGAGCGTTCCGGATGGCTTTTGGTTTCGACTGGGGTCACGGTGTCAAATGATTTTTTGTTTTTACATGGCCATCACAATTGCGCTGTGGGTCCCCATTGGCGAAATTGCGCTTCCTCCCTTTTTAACCACTCTGAACATGCAATTTTTACGGTATTGTAGATCCATAAAACAATGCCTCGCGCAAGGTTGACGAAAAAGAAGTCACCTATGTTTTTACTAGAAATGCATTATTGGAACTAACAGGCTGGCCTTTTTTAAAATTAGAGTATATTTTAGTTGCTTCCTATGCTACAAATTGATAGAGAGGCAGCAAATAAACGTGCGTCAAACTTACATCCTCCCCCACCCCCTACCCAAACGGCTTTATGTGGGAGGATGTTAACTTGGTCCCCCATTAGTTTCGGCAAAACTGATTTTTTTTGCAAAAGAGAAAACGGAGGAAACATTTTTTTGCAGATTTCTTCAAAAATTGGAGCAAAAAAACTGATTCACTGCACAGGTTGATTGACGCTCAATATGCCGTGCCAGCCGTGCTGAAAATGAATACAGCATGTTACAGTGTAGATGAGCAAGCGGTGAATCCCCATAGGTCCCAATTTTCATTGGGTGATTTCCCATTTGTACCAACGTTCATTTGTACCAAATTGAAAAATCGGTCCCATTTGTACCAAAATTATTCATCTCAATTTCTGATTGGTCGAATTGTGAGCCAACGAATTATTACATTAATTTCCTACTGTTCAAACAGAAGAAACTTAAGCAGTAGAATAGTGATCGCCGCAGTCGCGCCAACGTGTTGCGAGCTTGCCAACAGAGGGTAGGACTCTATACGAAAATTGGAGCCGGTTATCGCCGCAAAGCGGCGACCTTAAAAGAAGAGCTTAAAATAGTCGGCTTGGTAGTCTTTGGCCGATTAAATATTTTTGGTACTAACGCGATTGTTTTTTTATTTTGGTACAAATGGGACTGATTTATCATTTAGGTACTTGTGAATACCCCCATTCATAGCACCCAAAATAAAAAATCAGTCGCGTAAGTCCCAAAACGTATCTTCTTGAATTCTGATTGGTTGAAGTTTGAGCCAATGAGGACTCTATACAAATTTTAGAGCCGGTTATCGCCGCGAGACTCGGCTAGTTTAGTCTTTTGACCAATTGAAAAGATTTGCGACTTCTGCAACTGCTATTTTATTTTGGGACCTATGGAACTAATTTTTCATTTTGGGACCTATGAATACGCACCGAGCAAGCATTAGCTATACTTTTGTAAGCTCTGCGTGAAAACAGATGTTGTCCCTTTTCATGGAGAGACCAAATGATAGAAAACGTTTTTTTAGCCCCATTTGTAATATTGAGAGATCAAATTTTATAGCAGAGACATTCAGTGTCTTGAAACAATATCGGATAATGCTTCGAGATCGTTCCGAAAATAGTTGTGTTTGATTCTTCATTCAGAAATTTGAATCATGCCTCCCCATTGAACTTGATTTTCAATTCTTTGGCGCTCAAAACAGCCACAAATAGCACGAATCATCAAACATCCTGCATGATGTACCAAATCTGTCTTATGCACTAAGTTTTATTCATATGTGGCCAACAAATCCCGATTTTTCCACTTTTGGGGCTTTTTATCTTTGTTTTCCGGGGGAAAATGTAAACACCGCAAAGTGCCGCCGGAGGTGTGTTGGCCAGTAGATACGTACTTTGCGGCAATCAAGTAATATCCAATTATATCATAAATCATATGTTCCCTCCATTATCTATTTCAAACTCATTGGGGTTACCTACCAATTGCTAATAGCTTCCGGTCTAGAGGTTGGATTTGGCTAAAACTATGAGATAAATAAAAGTTTCACCATCACTTATTACCATTAACATAAAAATTGTCCCTACTTCTATTTGGCAGGATATTTGGCCGAATGTCTGAGGCTCAGAAACTACGCTTCTTGTAACTTGGGCTACAGCATACTAAATTGCGAGCTGGTTTTACCATTATTTTACTGACTTCTGATTTGGCAAACTTCCAATTCCGGGAGGTGTCGTCGTTACTTGTCACATCGGGTACTAACTCTATGTCAAATCATCACAAATGCCCAACCTGCGTTTTTCGTATAAATTGTCTAGTTGTGTAAATAACGTTTTGTAAACTCTTCCAATTGATAAAATTAATGCTGCTTTTTAATTATGCTTTTTTCTAAAGCTTTTCTATCTGCTCTACATAAAGACTTTAAGTTGAATTAATGTGCTCTTTTCCAGTTTCCCCCTTTCAAATTCAATTTTGAAAAGAGATCAATTGAGCAATCTCCCCCCCCCCCCGTAATGACCAATTGAGCTATCTCCCCCGCCCCCCCAGCAAAAACGAATAAACTCTACAAAAAGACGTCAGCAAACACAAGTAGATGGATGATGTGTTTATAGCACGCAATCGAAATTTATAAAAAAAAATGTTTTTTTTTGCAAAATTTTGTTTAGGCGACCATAGCCTCATCGCAGAAAGCAATTTACCAGGGTTGGTGCTCTAGACTTGTATCTGAATAGCAAAAACGGTTCTCCGCAGCACCTTAATATTGTTCGCAAAAAGTTTTTGTCATTTTAAGAAAGAAAAAAGTCGCTTTTTATGCCTGTTTTATTGATTCTTTTTTCAATCTAAATGAAACTTTAGAGCTTTTTCATCGTAAATTTTGGCTTTCTACATTCGTTGGAAAATATGTTTTATGATTTCATGTCATTCAAACTATTTTCAAGTGGTTATAAACATGTCTCAAGTACCTATTGAGCTATCTCCCCCCCCACGCGAGAATGGGGGGGGGGGGGTATTGCTCAATTGATCCTTGAAAAGTTTTCTCAAACTTGTTATAATGCAATGAAATTTGGCGTGGTGAACGAATCCACAACTGTGAAAAGATTTGTTCTTCATACTTGACAGCGTAACATCACGCATTTAGCCGTAATAACAGGTAAAACAAACTCAAAACGCGGTATTTTGAAAGAAGGGAACTGGAAAAGAGCCAATTAATGAAGCAGGGACGACAGAAATCTCGTTTTGATGAACCGAAATTAAGCTTTTTTAAATATTGAAAACCTAAACATAAATTTGCAAATTGAGCTGGGAGCTGTATGTGGAACACTAAATTTTTCATGCTATTAGAGCTCCATAGACATTAAAATGCAGTTGGAACACTCAGGGCTTCGCCCTGATACGAGCAGTCTTGTTGTTCCGACTTTCGATACGAAAGTAACGGAATATTTGTGCTCCGGGTGGGTTTTCTTCAGACAAGTTTCGACTTTTAATTAGCCATTTCTAACGGATTTTTTAATCATTCAAAAGGTATTGTTGTCCTGAGCTTAAATTTGAAAAAATATTTCACCTGTGACTATTTGTCGTAAAGTTATGAGGTTTTAAAGATTGCCATTTTGACCAATTTGGGACAATTAACGCGCAATATAATTCGCGCTATTAACGCGTAAGCGGAGAGTTAATCCGTCTGAAAAATCGTTCCAAATTGGTTAAAAGAAGCTTATTTGCCATAAATGGTTTGTTACAAGGAGCAAAATCTATCCTTTTGTACTTTATATGGCGTGTGGGGGGATGATTTTCATAAAAAATTTCAAATTTTAGAAGAAAAAAATGTCCATTTTGTTTTATTTCATTTAATTTTTTTTATGTTATTACTGCTGCTCCATAAACCTTAAAAGGCAGTCGGAACATTCAGGGCTTCGCCCTGATACGAGCAGTCTTGTGGCTTTTATTTTGAGCATCAGTGCTTTCGAAACTAGAGTATTAGATATTTAGGTTCAAAATGGTGAGAAACATGGAAAAGAAACAGCCATCGCTCAAACCACTCATAGTGTAGAGAAATTGAGAGAGTGACAGCTATTTGCTTATCGCTGTTCGAGCAAACAAACTTGGGGCACGAAGTGAGGCATGATTGCTAATCAAAATATATTTGAATCATAAAAATATCTCCTACTTTTTAGTACGCTAATTCCCGGTTCGCGTAATTGATCCGTTGATTTAAAGTGTCCAGTCCTAGTTAGTCTTGAAATAATTGGTTTCCCGGATTGGTCTGCCAATTATGATTAGTACTGTTATGTTTTCTAGTACTGCTATTATGTTTATTAGTAGGAGCAGGCGATCAAAAACATTGCGCAGAGAAGAAAGCACGAAGAGCGCTCCCAAACTGTAATTACAGATAGTTCGAATTATCTTAGCCTGAAAAGCTTTAATTAGGTTGTCAGAATTTTGATTCGATTGGCGTCCAAAGCTTTGTATCGGGACCCTAAAATAAAATACGTATCGCATCGAAAAATTTACAGGAAAGTCGTGTTATCGTGAAATTTTGGTGCGAATTCAAAGCAAGGATGTTTAAAAATTTTGCAATTTTTTTATCACTGATTTACGCTGGTGCAGTACTGAAACAGTACTTTTTTTACTGTAACGGTACTGCAACAGTACTGATTTTCACTGCAAGGCCAATCCGTGCTGCTTTTCATTAAATTGCTAATTAAATAAACTGTTGTAGGGCTGTTTTTTTGCAAACCAAAGTTTCAGCTGAAAAAATGTGAAAGAGTTGTTTTAGCAGACCAATGTAACACAACTAACTGATGCAAGTGATTGGTACACGCAAAAAGGTTGCTAACTCTTGGGTCAATTTTTCGTAATCAAGGTAATTGTCTCGCGATTTGCCAAGAAACTTCTGAAAATCGAAGTCTAAGTTAGAGACAAACCATGTTTTGCTGCTATTCTAAAGTTCCCTTGTCAATTCTTTGCTGGGTTGTCAAGCGCAGCTTCGCCTGTGAAAAATTAACATTTTGGAAAATTTGATTTTCCATTTGAGTTTGTAAGATTCCTAAGGGTATTTAAAGCTACCTTAATGAATTATTCTACTTTTTGCCAAGGTCAAAAACTGAGAATTGGGCAGTTGATCCAGCATAAGGGCTCAGATGAAGTACAAGAACAGTCAGGGTCAACCTGAGTTAACCTGTGGTGTACAATATAGCGGGCGAGGGGGAACAGGGCGAGTAAGTTGGGAGAGGGACAAGACGGGGACAAGAAGGGCAGATTGCTGCTAAATTTGGCGAGTCTTCATCATACATTAAAAAACAATGTCGTATGAGCTGCGATAAGCGAAAGACTTGGATCCAAGGTACTAATTGTGCATTAACGCACACATTACCAATCACATTTAATGTAAGCGCAGCAGGGTTAGCAATCGCTACTTGCCAATGCCAAATTTGAATTAAGCGGTCTCACTTGCTCATTGTTTTGAGTCTACTAAAAAACCGAGCACCAAAATCATCCTAAAGCATATTTATATCCCTGGCATTGTGTCTTGTTATCTCCAAGGGCCTCGATAAGTTTTAATCAGTTATTCTTGGGCGCTGCTCTTTAAATAGTTTTCAAAGTATCTGGTGAATTGGCGAATCTACTGTTTTACATGCTATAGTAACCTGAGCGTATGATCAATTCGTCATTAAGCTAAGTTGTACTGCAAACAAAAGGTAAAATTGAAAATAGTTCAGTCTTCGAAGATATCGTCTCTTCTAAGCAGGATTTTAAAACGGTGCCGATTTTGCAGCCCCCCCCCCCAAATCGAAGCTACCGGTGCTAGCTTTACGAAACTCATAGGACGGATACTAGAGTTGATTTGACTCGGGCAAGCAAAAATCCAGACCCTTCGGACCCCCGGACCCAAGTGATAACGGCCCCTACAAGAACTCGGAAACTAGCGGCGGTTTTGGGCTCAAGTTTTAGTATGTTGTAGGCCTAGTTGAGCGAAGCTTAAGTTCGGAACCCCAGACCCCTAAGACCCCCACTTCCGGTTTTATGCCCAAAGTAAACAAACCCACCCCCAACTTCCTGAAGTCGTTTCTCGGCCTCCAATGAATGCAGGGAGCTAAAACTTGGAGGGATGATAGGTAGTGGCAAGACACATCTTGTATTATAATTTGAACCAAATCCGGCGATTGGGCCACAAGCTAATATCACTTGGAAAAACACCCCCTTAGACCGGAAATAGGCAATTTACGCGAATTGATGAACTGTGGCATAAATATTTTATTGCGGCAATGGACATAAGATGGACCCCAAAAAAAAAAGACCCCTCGTGAGTGAAAACCCTCCGGCAACTTCCTCCGGTGTTAATAGCCTTTTTCCGGAAAAAGTGATTATGGACCTTAGAAATGGGAAAACTTGTGAAGTATTAATGGGATATAAATGAAACTTGGTAGTTAGGACCCCCCTGGGATTCTGAACCCAAATATTGAAGTTTGACCCCGGTTATATATTGAGAATTAGAGCAGAAGCCGATCGAGATACAGTTTTACATTGCAACCTTGGAGTATTGGATTTAATTCAAAGTGGACTTGGTAAACATTGGATTCAGTTTAGCTTGGAGAGTGATCTATTAATAGCAATTCAACTGGACTAAAGAAAAGTAGTCCCAGAGCAATATGATTGTAATAGGACCGTAGCATGAGAATTAGGTCTCCTAAATAGTATGAACGGACGGGGAAATTACTTGGCTTACAGGAGGTGACTTTTTGGTTTAATTTGATCCCTAATAGACGAACTACCTTCCCTTGATAGCTAGAAAGTCGGGATTGGAATAGAGTACAGGTAGAAATTTTAGATGAGGTCAGGAATTAGTTGATTAGAATCGTATGACATTTGTTTGCTTTGTCAAATTGTGACAGCTACCGCCTACCAGGTAACTAATATGAAAAGATTGATAAAAGAAACCGAAGCTGGCATGTGGCAGAGTTGACAGGAGGAGGGATATAGTCTTAAAACATGTGCGGACGGGTGATTTTAGCGGATATCAGGACTGATAAAGAATAGCGTGACTGAACTAAAACTAAGTGTAAATTAAGATAAGGGATTGGAGGGTATCGGAGAGCCTGTAAGAGTCAAAACAGTGTTAGCTACCATTAAGAGTAGTTGGTTCTCGTCAGAGAAGAGAGCAGTTGTTAGCTACTATAAAGAGTAGTTGGTTCTCAGTCAGAGTAGAGAACCCAAGTTTAATACCGGGTTGAATTAATTGTGTGAGCGAGTTGCGCTGCTGGAGTAGGCGAGTTTATAATTGCGTCAAGCGAAAATTGACGAGCGAGATAACGAAGCGATTGAACGGAACGAAACGCGGGCTTCGTTATAGAAGTTGCTAAATAGTAGTTAGCTCATTAAGGGCACTGTGAACTGCTTTTACTTCCTTTGCGATTGAGAATTTACTTATTGTGCCCACGATTTGCTGAACTAGCTAGAAGCGCAAGAGGAGAGCCGGAAAGAGGCCAAATTAAGGGGAAAATGCGTAATCCTTAGATCAGCCGATTCAGTCTGACCACCAACATAACACTTTCGTGGATAATATCGTGTCTTAGTGTCCCCCGCCATTACACGGTATAAAGGGGAGAAACTCTGCGACCGTTACGTAGAGTGAAAGCGTGCTTAGAGGAGACGACTACCCGGAAGAAATCTACAGTATCTTTTAAAATATTGTTTTCTTTGCACAGCTTAGCGAATATAGACAAAAATCAATTTTTTCTCTATCAAATAGAAGTCTTAAGTTGGTTTAAATTATTATTCAAAGATAGCAATCTTATGCTGTTTCAGACCTCCAAACTTGTTGCAACCTTTTCGAAGAAACTTATGCATTGCTTCTAAATCAAAAAAAGCATATGATTGAAAACGATAACTGAACAATTATAAACCTTTAGATTGCTAATTATTACATATCCATGCTTGACTTCTACAAATTACATTTCGCTTGAACCACTGGCATGTGAGAAAATAACCAGGATCACGATATGGAAATAAGGGAGTCCAACTTGCGCCGACTTTCAAACTGTAAAGCTTGTCCTTCTGTTGAGCTAAAACCCCGACAGAATGACTGAATCTGCTCAAGGAACCTGTGCCGAACCCAACTTTTGTAATAACATTCACTTGACAAACTGGGTCGAAAAAGGCCCAAAGAGCATTCAACGTTTTGTTTTCTTCACTGTAATTGGTTAGTTTTGAAACATAATCGTCAATTGATAGAGACATTTGTCTATAACCCAAAGTGAAGTATCTGCGACATTGCCGAAAACAACAAAAGCCCAAATCAGCAAAATGATTATGCCGAGTAAAAATAAGGCTTAGCTTTGCTGTGCATTTTTTGTAAGCGTTCATTTCTAGTCGATTTAAAAATGTAATATCCGTGCTTGATTGGTTGTGATAAGACGTGACTGCTAGCATATTTGTTTCGTAGTGTGTTTCAAATGAGTGCAGGCAGTAAAACTGACTGAGCTGCCGACAGTTGGACCACACGGTTGGTAACTCATCAATTGGTAGAACAGGGATAATGAATGTTTGTGATGTCCAGTTGAAAGAAACTTTAGGCTCCACGACAATGTCTACAGGTTGTAAAGTAGCTTCAATTTTTGAATAATAATCATAATAAATGATAGAATACACAACAAGAATGTTTAATATTTGAAACTTCGCCATTACACTTTATATTTCAGAAAAAAATTATTTTTTGACAAACTTGTCCAAAATGTGAATTTATATTGAAAGAGTCTCGAACAAGACGTAATTTTGAATCTTTTAAATCAACTTTAGAACTCGTCGGAAAATATGGCAATGATAGAGAAACTAGCCATAAAGTTAGTTCTAATTATATTTTTATTTGAGAAAAAATAGTTTTGTCAGTATTGTGATGAACGTATTGAAAAAAAAAATTAACTTTTTTTTTCATTGTCGTTTTTATCGTGTTTTTATTTTTTTAAAAATTGGAATTTTTTTTAAGCAACTCAAGTTTTAGAGACTCGCCATATTTGAATTCTTAATAAAGGAAACCGTTAAAATTGTTTCCAATTTTACTAAAAGCTTCGTATTGAGGAGAGGTTGAGTTCAAAATTACACAAAATATCCCATGCATGCACAATATCTTCCAAGCTGGTCAAATCGGGATTAAATTAAGCAAAAGCAAAAGCCGGCAGTAAAAAAAATGATACACCAAAATGAATCAAGTTGGTAACCTTTTTACGGAACGCTAAATTTGATATAAGTCAAATAGAAACTGTTTATTCATTGCAAACAAATAATGAGTATATTAAATCAAAAGAAGCGATTTCATGCTTGGTTAAATTTTGTTAGGTTCATCGATCCTTTTGCAAGGCAACCATTATTATCCCGAATCAGATAGATGTTGTCGTTCCAACCATTTGAAAAATGCTGACGAATTTTGTATTCGGGTGTATTTTAGTTACTTTTCTTTTATTCTTTTCGTTTTTTGCGCAAAATCAGTTAACACAAATAACCATCAGAATGGATTGAGTGATAAAAAGTTTAAAAATATTGAGAAAGTTCTCTCAATGTTGAGAAAAACCGGTCAGAAAAGGTTGACTTTTGGACTAATTCTGAGCTAATAAGGTTTGTCAAAGTAAGATTTGCAGGATTACAATAGCCTATTTATGCTTAATTTAAGCCGTGAAAACATAGTTTTACTCGAGTAAAGTTGTTTTTTTTTTCAAGAATTTTAGCGCCATTTTAGGAATTTTTAAAAATTCAAAAGTCAAAAGACTTCAAAAAATAGAAAATTTTTTGAATTTTTAACGCCTTTGCTTTTCTAGTCATTTTTCAATAAAAACTGTTTTCCAATTGGCCTATTTGACTATGGCTGTCGAAAATAGCAAACTTGTTCAGATCTTACTATGACACCACACAGAAAAATAGACAGCTTTGATTGTATTTTTCAAGACTATGGTCGAAACTTTCTGTGATACTTGCCCAGTAACCGGCTATCTTTGCTATTTATAATCACAAAGGTTTTTTTTTTCATTTTAACAACGTAGTTAAGTCGCTAAATTTTCATCATTTGACCGCTGGTGTTAAACTAGGGCAGCCCTGCACGAAGGTCATACTTTTCCAACCGCTGTTATCGTTGCCAAGAAAAAAAAATAAAAAAGCGATTAGTTTTCAGTTTATCAAAATTTTATGAGGCAAAAAATGACCCGCAGATTATCGAAGTAAGCTGGTGGGTGCTTTATAACTGCACAAAAAGCCCTTAATGTTTCGACGGCCCATTAGTTGGTCTCGAATCGTTTTGCTGTATGAAAAATTGACAAACTGCATATTTTAGGCTGATAGTATCAAAGTATTAAAATTTGATTCGCTTATGGAAATAATAAGACGAATTAGCTTGCCTCATTGCAAATTGGAACAATTGTGAGTGCGGATAATTTGCCACAACTAAATGTTTTGCGCATTGAAACAAACTATCAAAGTATTATTGCAGCAGCAGCAAAAGCCGCACTTTAGTCAACTGCAAGCATACTCGCTCGCTTGGCAATCACAAGATTTCCGTATCGGTGCCCAGGCGCAGTCAACTTTTCTTAAACTGATCTGAGCAAACAAAAACTATCCCGGGTATGTATATTCCTAACTTTCTTCGAAAGGCGGGACAAAAACCTCTGAGTTACGCATTTGGCCCTTGCGAATTTGTTACGGCACTTGGCCTTTGCAAATTTTTCTTGAGGGCGCATTTCAATTCAATCTGGCAAAAGAAATACACTACGCTATAGAACCTTACAGAAGTTTAGTGATGTGGTCGGAACAAAAACAGAGATATAAACACGAAACTTCATTTTGCTAACAAGTTAACAAGAATAGCAGAAGGTCCAAGAGTGACAAAAATTCACAAAATTTATAAAATTACATTTATAAAATTACCTTCTAAATGACAAAACGGATGCTGCCAATCTGCTGATATTCAAAGCAAAAGAGTTTTAAAAAGGGAGCACCAGCCATTTGTCTTAAGCATTTGATAGTGTCACAATTTCTTTTTCAACTTTCACGAAGAAGTGTTCAGAGATATCGAGCATAAAAAATGCGCTTCACGTGAGATACAGCAAGATCGTATGTTACACAACTTTTGCACAAAAGTTATGAGTATTTTCTCTGACTTGGATTTATAAAAAACGGTCTAGACGTAGGACATACTGCTCGCAAGCACGTTTATGAATTAACAAAGCCAGTTTTTTAGATAAAATTCTCATAACTAGTTCTCGCTTGACAATTTAATTGAAACTTTCTTGAGGATAAAGTTGATTTTTTCCTTTTTTTGTTTTCATCTCGTGCACTAAAGAACCCAAGTACAGAATACAGATTTCCCATGGAACGTTCATTTTTTGCTAGTCCATTTTGAGTTATTTCAAATTGGGATGACTTCTGAGCCAATCAAGAGGAAGAAATACGCGTTAATGAAGAGATAGGAATCAAGTTTGCAAAATTTATCCGTAGTTGGACATAATTAAAGTTTTCATAAACCTAAAAAAAGCCGTCGAAATTGCTGTTTAAAAATTTGAAATTGTTCAGTAAAAGAACCCCGAGTTTAGTTATTCAGGCTATTTTCTGAAAAAAAAACAAGATGCAAAGCCATTTTTGCAGCATGCAAAATTTATTTTAACAAAGCTGCGCAGCTCAAGGTAAACAGTTTAATCTAGATTTTCTTTAAATAGATATCTAGATATTTTTCATCAGACAGCTGGTAAGTATATAACAGAAACTAATTTCCTTCAAAAACTTTGATGGTGACTTCTAATAGTAGATTTTTTGCAAAAATCGATTTAAACTAGAAAAAAAAACAATCCATCAGGAGAGTTCCAAATAATCAATTATGCTCAAGTATATTAAGCCAAACAATTTTTGAGTCGCTCAAAAACTGTTTGGCTAGCCAAACAAAACAGACCAAAAGAGAAGCTTTTCTAACTAAACAATTGGGCCAATATTTTTTTGTACAACAAATTTTTGATGTAGATGGGTCAATCTTCAACCCGCACTTCATCAACTCGGTTTATATTTTCCTGAAACTGAAACTTTCTAACAACAGGTATAAAAACAGAAGCAGAGCGGAGCTTCGCACCACTTGCATTACAAAACTAGGAAAACGTTTGGGCGAAAAAAAAGAGTTACAGCCAGCAGAAAACACATATTTTGAACTGTACGAATACTTAAAAAACTTGCATGCTCAAAAAGTTTATGTTGTAGTAAACTTTCAACACAGATTAGTCGTGCGACGCTTGAATCCAGGACGTGACTCGTGTAAATAAGTTTTTTTACGGGAGAAAAAGACTGGTGCTCGATTGCAAATATCTTGCTAATCGCAAGGGTAAACACAAATACATAATTAAAAACAATGAGTTTCCAATAATCCAAAGACTATTCTTCTCGATTCTATTTTTTCTAAGCTTTAAATAAACATTAATTTTAATGGATCAAGTCGAATTATGACCGGTTTCCCAAATTATGATCACAAACACAAATTTTTGGGAAATTCATCCTAACTACTGAAGTGGTACGTCCATGATTTAAGACTTGTTTTTAGATTCTACAGACAAGGGTTAATTTCTTACTTTCAAATTCTGCGTTGGCTGGATAAACATTTCAGCTATGGCTTTTAATTTTTCACGCAAGAACGGGTTTAGTTCAGTGTAATACACAAATCTGCGGCAACCACATACAATTTGCGGAATCAGCTTCCAAATTTTGCAAAATCCATTCACACTTGTGGGACTTGCTTGCATTTTAAGGAATCAACTTGCATTTTGTGAAATCTGCTTCCGTTTGTGAATCCAGAACATAGCCAATCGAAGAGTGAAAAAGAGTAATGAACGCAAGTAAAAAAAAATAAAACCCTGACTTTCTTGAATAAAACCCTTAACTTTCGAATTTCAAAAAAAGATGCCCTTTAAGCGCATTGAATTTCTAGAACAATTTATGATTGGCGCTTTTTTGATAACAGGAACTCTGAGAAAACGGGATCAATAGGTAAAGTTTATTTTCGACTGGGAAATCTTAAAAATAAATTCCATTTTCGAAACTAGAAATTGTTCACGTTTTTAGCGCCATTTCCCCGTTCGTATTTGGAGAATGCTATTTACGTCACTTTCAGCAGACGAATTTCAATTGAATTCAGAAAGCGCATTATACCTAAGTGCATCAATATCTCAAGACTTTTTCCTGAAAAAAAAACAACAAAAAATCTGCAAGACCTATATAAGAGTCTTCACTATGTTCATTACTCTTAAACAACTAGCAATATTCGCCCGTTGTAGAATCTGCAACAAAGCTATTGTACGACAAAAAATACGTTGCATGTAGATGTGAGCAAATTCCACGGAAAACTTGTAAATGGATTCCACTTCCAATGCTAGAATTTCTCAGCTAGGCAAATCAAAAAGTTTACAAAAAAAGCTACAATTCATGAACATACTATAATTTTCTCAATAGATTAAACCTTAAAAGTCACGATAATTTTCTAAACAAACAAAAGTACAGATATATTCAATCATGACCTTCATTCTTGTCTTTAGCGGTTTTTTGCCCATGGCACTGTTTATGTCAATATTGAAAGCAGTACCTCAACTTTTTTTAGAATTTTGTTTATGGTGGGAAAATGAATCAAAAATTTTTTTGCTCAAATAGCAAAAGACGACACATTCCCTAAAAATCGGAACCTTCTAAAACTTCTAGCAGTCTTTCAATTCTAGAAACAACAAGGACGGCTAATTGTTTTGCAATATCAGCTTTCATCAGGGATTAGTTAAACTATTCCGTCTTCGTCGTCTTCAATGTCGACTGTCTCTTGATTAGGGTTTAGAACTTGCCTCGTCACGTAACTCTCACGCAGCTTCCGTTCTTTTACTTTGCTCGGAACATCCGTAACCACCAGTTTAATAAAAATAGTAGCAGCCACTACAAAGTTCTCAAAGAAGAACACAAAGCCAAGTTTAATGGCCACCAAATGCCAGTAAACGGAAGTTAGTTGAAGTTCTTCTACGTGTCCGTTCGGGTAGCGGAGACCGGGGTAGCGGCAGAGTTGATTGGTTGCTCGAGCTAATTCAGAAGAAGAAGTGAAGCCCTCTGTAACGTTCCATTGGGTGCGACTGGTTATGAACTCCAGAAACGCTAAATGTTTAGTATCTGAAATAAAACACATTTCGACTTCTGTGAAACTCTTGATAAAATCAACCCTTACGCGACCATTTCGACTGTCAGCAAAACTTAATAACTTCATCTATTTTTTTCTCAAAATCTGCGATGGGTCGCTAACTGAAAAAGTCCGGAATAATCTCACGAATTATCTAGTATAAAGATTATGTTACTTACCGGGAATATCGTACTCGAATCTGTTCAATTGCCAAACAGTGTTACCAAAAAAAGTATTCTTAACTGACTCAGCGCTTCAATTTTCAATTTCATGTGCTGAGAGAGCCTCCAATTTAATCGTTAAGTTTTACGTTTCCCACAACAGTTATTACGTTAAATTTTCATTTAAACTAGCAACAGAAAATTGGAAAAGAGTCAATGAACGCAAGTAAACAAAAAAACGCGGAATTTTTTTTTGAATAAAATCTCAACATCCGAATTTCAAAGAAAAAATAGATGGCCTTACAGGTCTTTGATTTTCTAGAACAACTTAGAATTGACACTTTTTTTGATAATTTTAACGCAACTTGAGAAAACTGGATCAAAAAATACGTAAAATTTTATTTCGCTGGGAAAATCCATAATTTTATTGCACTTTCAAAACTAGAAGTCGATTGCGTTTTTTGTAATTTTTACACTTTTGCTGTTCGATAATGAAGTTTCTCTACCTTTTAAAAAAACAAATAAACTGAACTTATAAAGAAATCATAAGTCAAACAGCAAAAAAAATTGAACTTGAACAAAATTTAAGACTTTTCCTGAAAAAAAAAACAAAAAAATCATTGCGACTAATATAAGAGTCTGAACTACGTTCATCGAGTCCGATTTAATTAACAATTGCCCCCCTTCAAGAAAAGTTTAAGCTAGTCAAATTTTCGACAAATCAGAATGCAGCAAAGCTCGAATTTTACTAACAACGCTGAAGTGCTAACTCACTGTTTATATTTAGAGGGGTGGCAATTCTTTAGTAGATACCATAAGACTCTTAATAATTTACCGACTTGTTTTTTGAAAATAAAAACTTTTGAGTATCAAAGAAAAAGTTGCTCTCAAAGCTCTTTGAATTTCTAGATCAAATTATGACCGGCACTTTTTTGATAAAACTAACCCAATTTGAGAAAAATTGATTAACAAGTAAAACTTTGAGTCTAAAAAAACTTCAGGAATTTTCCTGGAAAAAAAAAATCAAATGATCACGACCAATATAAGAGTCTGAACTAGGTTCATCGACTCTTAGAAATCAATGGAAACTGAAATAAATGACTTTTGATCGTAGCCAATTTTTGTCTGAAGAAACTGGAAAAAAAAGAAACATTTAGGGAGATAACACTATTCGAACGCTTTGTCATAATTTCCCGATTTGTAGTACAAATTATCCAGAAACTGAGACGTAAAAGCAACTATGCACGCATTGGTAAGGACGGAAACAATTGCTATAGTCTGCAAAATGTTTAACCAGGGACCCATGTTCTTCACTTTCTCCGGAAAGGGTCTTCTTAACTGAGTTGTGAACTTAAAAGCGTCCAGTTTTATTTCCAAACATGCGTTGCAGAAGGCTATAAATGGTGCCAAAGGAAACGCAGTCGCAAACAACGTCGCAAATCCGAATTGAATAACTTGTTCGAGGTACTCGCCAAACAGATAAAGGTCATCTTGCGCTGTGAGGTAAAAATCGGCTTCCCAAATTGCAATCGAACCAACTACTAGTTCGATTTTTTTCACATGTCTTTTTTTGAGTCGTTTATTTCGGATAAAAATGTAGCCGATCTCTTTAATATTCGAGTATAACTCTAAAAGTACCATTACGAGTGCTAGCTCAAATGCAACTTCGGTAATGCAACCCGCAAGTCCGCATTGCTCCTGGCGTTGCCCGAACACTCGGCGATAGTCGCCCGGATAGCCGACAAACTTTGATTTGAAAAATGCCAAATAAATGATTGCTGAATAGTTGTTGGTTATTTGAAAGAAAAACATTTTATTCGAATATGATTTTTCAAATTCAGTGGGCGTTTTGTGTTGTTCCATTTGTGTAATTCTGTTGCAGATTTTATCCAGAACAAAATTTAGAATTTCGATGAAAATTACAGTTCCCAAGGTACAAATACCGTAAGAAATATTTCCCGCTTGTTCAGTAACCCAAACACTGGATGAGCTGTTATAAATAGCGTAGGTCAAAACAGCGCCAATAATCATCAGCATCGAAAATATGCCGAACACCGCCAAAAGTACAACTGCTACAAGTAAATTGGCTAGAACCTCGCGAAGCAGCTTCACGTTTTTAGGGATGACGTATTCCAGTTTCCCGTCTACAGGGTTGCGTTGTCTCCATTCTGATTGTTTTTTGTCATTCTTGTGGTAGACAAAGTTCTGCTTGACGAAGTCTAGAAACTCGGGTCGCACGATTTTGCTGACCTGGAATAAAAAATATTTCAGGAAAAAAGACTAGGAAAATATGCAGGAATATTGAACAGGAATATATGCGTTTGGATATAGATTTTCAAAAATTACTTTTCACTTATTTTTTCAATTACCAGACAATATCATACACAAAAGTTTCAAATTTTAGGAAATTCCATAAAGGACACATTTGAAACCAAAAAAGGGGTAATCGCCAGTTGAAAAGTATAAATGAACTCAACGGCACCGCATTATAGTAGAGTTTTAAAGATAAATAAGCCTTTAAGCTCTTTCAATTCTAAAAATCTGACACATTGCATGATGACACATAAATCTGATGAAATGAGAATTTTATACACAGAGGCAAAGCTGCACTTCGCAGACAAACAAGAAAAAGGCAAAAACTCGCTCTAAAATAGTCAAAAGGTGCAAGAAAAAAGCTTAAAAAAAGATGAAACTAATAAAATTTCTGCTAAATTCCGAATTCAAAATCCCGGACACTAGATTAAAATTTATAAGTCCTAGCATCTGCGCCATTGGCGCTTTCAATAGCTAAATATTAGGGGCCCAGCTGAAGCTTCCTGTTTGATCAAAATTAAGAAAATGTACTGATGCAAAAGGAATGCGTAGTTTCCAAAATGAATCAAACTGTCAAAAATTGGACATTTACCAAGTGTGGCGCACAGACAATTCGGCCAAAGGCAATTCAACCAATTTGAAATTCAGACAATTCACCCAAAAGTATACAGACAATTCAGCCTGAGACAATTCAGTCAGTTTTACAAAACGCTAGATTCGAAAGAAAAAATTGGAATTGAAGTTATTTCTCGGTTCAAGGTCGCCGGTGGGGTATAGAGTCCTACCCTCTGTTGGCAAGCTCGCAACACGTGGACGCGACTGCCGCGGTCACTATTTTTGGCCGCGACTGCCGCGGTCACTATTTCAAAAAAAAAATCGAAAATTTTGTCGACCTTTTTTTTCTTTAGGTCGACCAAATTGATTTTCCGAGCTCTCTCAAAGCAATAAATAGACCCTGTTTTGGGAATATTTTCTGCGTCGCAGACAAAATTTTGAAAAAGCAGGCCAAAAAAGGCATTTTCCTCAAAAAAAAAATTTTTGACCAAAAACTTATTTTTTTTCGGCGCGCGCTGCATTTTTTTAGCCCCTCAAAATTTAGTTTTTATTGGCGCCCAAGGCGCCTTTAGAAAAATTTTAGCGTACCTCACCAAAAACAGATATCTCAAAATAGTACAAAAGGGGGACCCTTTGAGTCGGCAGGAGGTCGAACCCCTGAGAAAAGGCGTTCAACCACCACAACCCTTCCCCCTCCCCGAAATCCGCTACTGTGTACAGCCGATTTAATCAAGTACGGAAAACCCGCTTTTGCAGGGAAGATTGAGGCAACTCTATTTGGTTAATTTCAAAATTTCAGAAATGGCACGATCGTTTTTGGGAAATTGAACGAAGTCCAAAAATAGGTCGAAAGGTCAAATACTTCGTAAGTCTATTGCTGATTCTATGACAAAAAAAAGAAACATAGCCAATCGAAGATCGGAAAAGGGCAATGAACGCAAGTAAACACAAAAAAAACTAATTTTTATGGAAAAATCAAAAATTTCGAACTTCAAATAAAAAAGAAGTTGCCCTTTAAGCACCTTGAATTTCTAGAACAATTTAAGATTGGCGATAACATGAAACCAACTTGAGAAAACTGGATCAATAGGTATAGTTTTTATTCCGCTGTAAAATATTAAAAACAAATTCCACTTTCAAAGCCACAAATCATTCATGTTTTTTGCGCCATTTCCACGTTCGTACTTGGAGAGTGCTATTGACGTCACTTTCAGCAGATGAATTTCAATTGAACTCAAAAAGTGCATTATACCTAAGTGCATCAATATTTTAAGACTTTTTCGTGACAAAAAAAAATTTAAAAAAACCAGCAAGACCTATATAGGAGTTTTCACTACGTTCATTACTCTTAAACAATCGCTTTCGCGAGGAATACCGCAAAAACTTGTTCTTTCTATCTAA
Organism: Symsagittifera roscoffensis; assembly: GCF_963678635.1. Taxonomy (NCBI): domain Eukaryota; kingdom Metazoa; phylum Xenacoelomorpha; order Acoela; family Convolutidae; genus Symsagittifera; species Symsagittifera roscoffensis. Next base: position 50,972,195 of record NC_087070.1, on the reverse strand, counting down.
TCCTTAATCTCATATTTGGAACCGTAGTTTTCGAAAACAAACAATTGTTTTGAAAAAAAGCTGTGTCGAGCATCGCTATTCTACAAAAAGTAGCGCTTAGCCACTATGCAAGATTAAGTTAAGCGTATGTTTTTTCGATTGAACATTTGATCTCCGATTTGGGAGCCTACTTTTAGCGAAGAAAAGATTTGTTCATTCGGTTGTACACTTAACCTCAGACTTGCACGGTAGTTTTTGATAAATAAAAACATTCCAAAGAATAAGTCTCAAATTACCGACACTCAAACTTTCGAAGGTGGTAAAAATTTGATGAAAGTAAAAGAGGCAAGTGGAATGGGCAGACACATAAAAAAACTAGTCCGTCTCTACAATGGTACTACTTTTTGACAGAGACATGGCTGAAATTCGCGCCCCTTGCGACACTAAAAAACGCTAAAAATCGAAAGATAATGTTACTCAAACAAAACGTGAAAACTAAAATGCATCATGTTGAAAAAATAATGGGCTACAAAAATGGAAGAAAATTTTTGCAATTGGTTTTTTAATATATCTGAAACAAAAGAACAGTTTAAGCCACCAAAACTGAGTATATTTCTTAATCAGAACCAATAGATGGAAACAGAAAAAAAATTGGCCGAAAATCGAGATCCGAAACTTTCTAAATGAACTCAAAATCTTTGCTTAAACTCTTGCAAACAAACAACCAATATCCTACAAAAGCAATTAAAAATAACAAACAAAACAAAAATTTGCTATAAGCGAAGAAAAAAAACATTTTTGAAGAATGAATGCTAAAGTTTCTAACAATTGCCATAATAAAAAAATTGCAGAAAATCTGAAAAAAACTCAAAGTAAAATTATTCAAAAAAATCCCATATACATCAAATTTTTAAATATGAATTTGGTACGCAACGTTAAAAGAGCTAGATCACAACAAAAAAGATGAAAAAAAAATGACAAAACACCAGTAAGAAAAAAACACGCATATTCGATTTTTTTTTCAAAAACTTCAAAAACAGGAAAAAATCAACGCCTGAATGTCTCGCCATTTTACACTCACCCTATATCTTCGTAGACAAACCAATCAAGTCAAATTGCAAAAAAAAACAAATTGTTGGACATTTATGACTTTTCCAAAAATTTTGACACAAAAAAAAACGTTATGCAATCAGCTTGAATCGATTTAGAAACCAATTGCTTATACGTAAAACACACTATTTAATTCAAGTTATGACAAAATTTACTCTTTTGAACAAAAAATAAATCAGAAAACTTGCTCCGGAACAAAATTGAAAATTTAATGCAACATTTTTTTTATTTCAAAAAACTTCTCTTCTCTAACAGAAAAACTTTTCTTCTCTAACAGGCGTCTTTTAAAACCAAACAACAATGAACGATACTTACCCTCTTGAAAATTAAGAAAAAATTACTAAAAAAAATCTACCAAACAATCTCAGATAAAAAAAACACCTGGCCAGTAAGTCGAAAAAAATTGGGTCGAAATCACTAAGCCGGCAAAATTATCAGCTATTATCAGAAAACTTTGTGCGAACCAAAAATGAGCAGACATTCTCAGTTTTTCTTGAAACGACTCAAAGTTAAATCACTATGCCAATCAATTTTAAACAAAACCAATTGGTCAGAATGCAGTTTGTTAAGCAAAAAAAAACAATTGAGGCAAGATAAAATTATTAAAATTAGTAACAGCAGAAGTAATTCAAAACAATAAAAGCAACTAAAATGCCAGTTGGTTTCGGCAAAAAAAAACAATTCTATGAAGTGACATCTAAGCCTACCAAAACACAAGGGGAAAAATAAAAAGCTGACATTTTTTGAGACGGAATACATCCGGTTTGAAAAAAAACAGATCCTGTCAGATTCGAACTCAAAAAATTTGACGTGCCAGGCGTATTCGTTACCTCCAGGCCAAGTGTGCTGGAGACGCAAAGAAGTTTGAACTTAATATGAAATAGGCTAACTTTTCCATTCCTTATTTTGACCATTCTGTGAACAAACAAATTTACGAGAAAAAAATCTAGTACCCGATTGCAATACCCGTTCTCATTGCAAGGAAAAAAATTAAAACAGTAGTTCTAGAGACGAACTCGAAAAATTTGCCAGGAAAGATAAAACTTTCTTAAGCGTCTCAAAGTTTGATAAAACAAAACCAAATACTAAACATTTTCATCTTATGATTCTCATAATATAGGAACTAGCTCGACCAGATAATATAGAGATAATGTTATGAGGCAAACGTAAAACAGATATATGCTGCTAGAGTCCCACCCAACAAATGAGCGTTTTTATTTGCTACTTAGGTTGGACAAAAGTAGTTGTCGCAATGTGACACTGTGGTTCGCTTCTGTAAAAAAAAGCCAACGGACATGGAAAAGAGTCAATGCACAACTTTCGAATTTCGAAGAAAAAAGTAAATGACTTCAATCTTTTTGAATTTCTTGATATACTCATGATTGACAATTTATGATAATGCTAACCAAAATTGAGAAAACTCGATCAATAGGCAAAATTTTTATTTCGCCCGGAAATTGGAAGCCAATCTGATTTGTTGTGATCTTTACAATTTCGCTTTTCAATAAGGGGCTTCTACCTTTTTAAGAAAAGTAAATGAACTGTACTTCAAAATATATATATCAAACCGCAAAAAAGTAGTTTTGAGCTTGGACAAAGTTCAAGATTTTTCCTAAAAAAAACAACAAAAACCACCAGGACCTATAAAAAGTCCCATCATTGACTCCATCATCTTAAAAACAGTCGTTTAGTCAAATATTAGTACCAAAGTTACATATAATGCCCTTTTGAAGCATATCAATCAATTGTTTAAGTGTTTTTTTTTAATTAAAAATTGCTCATCGCATAAATGAGGAGCTCACTCTATTAACTTGTAACTTTAAAAGTGAACTAGCAAAGTTTTAGTATCAAACACACACCCAAACACACACACACATACACACAGCATCAGACGACTTAAAATGAGTCGAGTAAGCAGATATTTTCTCAAAAAAATTTTACACCGAATACACCTTTTATAAGGAATGAAGCAAAAAATGAAAAAGAACGGCAAATATGAATGAACTGAAATAGACCAAGAGAAATTTTAGTTTTATAATCAACATGAAAAGGACAAAACTCGAATACAAAGTGTACTTGAAAAGCAGAAATGACCGAAAGTTGATTTTTATCGACAAAATGAAGTAGTTGATAATATGACTCATATGGTTTTGTTAATCACGTTATTAGTCTAAAAAAACGATATGATAACGTTTGCCATTCACTGGCACAAACTAACCCAATTTGAGAAAACTGGATCAATAAGTAAAACACTCATTTCGCTGGGAAATCGGCTAGTAAAATTCCATTTTTGAAATAAGAAGCCCATCACGCTTTTTGTGACCTCTACTTTCGCTGTTCGATAGTTAAATTCGCAATCGCTTTCACATGAAAAAAAATCATCGCAACCAATATAATATTGTGAACTAAGTTTATCGACTCTTAATTAAAACTAGCAGACAGCTTTAATAAACTTATAGGAACAAAAAAAATCAATTGAGCAATTTGACGCTATCTTTGATTAACGATTTTACTTAAAACTAACTCAGTCAAAGAAAACTGGATCATTAGGTAATTCCAATGTTCCGCTCGAAAAAGTAAAAATTAAATCTAACTTTTGAAATTAATTCAATCACTTTTTGCACTCTTTGCACTTAAGTTATTGGAGAACGTAATTCTGAAAACAAAACAAAGAACATCGAATGTTGGAACAGAGTAATGAAAGCCAGTAAACATTATAAAGACACAGATTTTTTGAAAAAGTCTCAACCTCGAATTTCAATGAAAAAAATTGATGCCCTTTAATCTCTTTGAATTTTAGGAACAGTTTATGATTGGCGCTTTTTTGATAACCTGATCCCACTTGAAAAAACTGGATCAATAGGTAAAGTTTTGATTCCGCTGGGTTTTATCTTAAAAACAAATGCCACTTTCGAAACTAGAAATCCTTCACGTTTTTTCGCGCCAGTTCCAGGATCGTATTTGAAGAGTGCCATTTAGGCCATTTTCAGCAGATGAATTTCAATTGATTATACCTAAGGGCATCAATACTTTAAGACATTTTCCTGAAAAAAACAGCAAGACCTATATAAGAGTCTTCGCTGCGTTCATTATTCTTTAAAAATAAAACTCTATCTATATAAGAGATTTCACTAAATTTACTGACACTTAAAACATAGCAAACTAGCAGTAGGAAAAAAATAATGAACGCAAGTAAACAGAAAAAAAAACACTGAGTTTGTTGAAAAAATCTCAACATTCGAATTTCAAACAAAAAAATGGATGCCCTTTCAGCTCTTTGATATTCTAGAACAATTATGATTGGCGCTTTTTTGATAACATTAACTGAATTAGAGAAAACTGAATCAATGGATAAAGTTTTCATTCCGCTGGAAATCCAAAAATTAAACTCCTTTCGAAACCAGAAATCGTTCACGCTTTTTTGTGCCATTTCCACGTTCGTATTTGGAGAGTGGCATTTAAGTCACTTTCAGCAGATGAATTTCAATTGAACTCAAAAAGTGCATATATACTAAAGTGCATTCATAAATGCATTAGTATGTATGAATGCACATATGTAGTTATCAGAGCATTTTGAGACTTTTTCTGAAAAAAGAAAACGAATAACAAATCACCAAGATCTATATAAGAGTCTTCCCTGCGATATTACTCTTAAAAACAGCGTTGATACCTCTGTGGAAGTGAACAAGTCCCAGTCGAATGAGTAGCAGTTCTGTTCTCTCTTCCAGCACTCGAGGGACAGAATGGCCCACACCGAGATGAACACGGCCATCACTATGGTCAGGGGATTGTCGAACAGATGCGCAAATTTGACTGAAACCCACACAAAAAAAACTAGTCAACAATGTTCACCACAAGAAATGTATGCTAACTAGTCTGAATGTTTTAAATTGATATAATTGGTGAAAACAATTGGTCATCGTTCATAATTTTCTTAAATCAGCGCAAAAACGATTCTCGAGCGCAAAATTGATTGTTTTGTTATTGGGGTTGGTCAAGGTGCCAAATATGTCTACATTGTCAACCTTGACCAGATCATGAGTCAGATAGTGTTTTGTCATAATATTTCTTTAAAAAGTTAAAACATAATTTCCGAATCACTGATTAACAAATGGTTTATAATGTTAAGGCCCTCAACATACCGCTGCTCGCGAAATGTTTAGTTTTTCCTCTCTTTTTCTAAGCACTGAAAATTAACCAAACAGCTTTTTCTTGACGCCATTAGTTTTGTCTGGATGCAGAATCTCACCTTGTTGACAAGCACTATCAATGAGTGAAAAGTCGCAGAAATCACAAGTCGGACACAACACCAAGTCGGGTCTCGGCTCATCTGAACATGCTTCCTTTACCACCGGGTCAAAGAAGAGCAAAATGAACCCCAGCAGGAATACAACCACCCCAAATATAGCCGGGTACATCATCCAGCGAGCATAGAACCCAAGCCATGCAAAGTAAAGTCCAGTTTTTTCTCCAAAATAACGTCTGATTTCCTCCAACGGCTGCATTTTGAAAAATGCTTTCTGTCCCGACCATGAGTAGAACAGTTTCTGTCGGTCGTTCAAGTACTTTTCGTTTTTATCCCAGGGTCCGTATTTTTTGGCGCTGTCTTTGGACCACATGTGTGGACCCGAATGGACAGGATAAGCATCAGTGTAAAGGTGTGTCTCAACAAGATGGTCGATTCCCATACTTGCAATTTCAAGAGCAGGCGCCTTTCCTGTTTTTGTCTTTTGACCTGTCCTTTCAATTGACACTTTCGGTTGTTCAGTGTGCGAAACAACGTAATGAGCAATTCTGGATCGCTCTGTATCAGTTATGAAATTGTCAACGCCCATTTTGTCCAGGGGAAAAAGCGCCATTTTAGTTTTGGTGAAGGGCGCTTTGAAGTATTTATGCGGGTCATATCTGCCTGGTTTTTCTTTAAACTTGGTTGGAGCCATACACTTGCTGTAGGACGAACTTCTCCATTGCTTTGAATCCGTTTTGACTAAAATAATATTAATTGGAACATTGAAGTATGAGCCTATGTATATTTACCTGATTTGCTAGAAATCAACACAAACTTTGTTGCACACACAAAACAGACACATTTTGAAACAAGGATCGCCGGTTAATGTGCAAGTAGCACAAAATGTTCCGACCATAGTCCTTTAAAAAGCTACATAAAAAAGTTTGTTTTTTAAATTAGGGTAGTTTTTGCTGCATGGTGTGATAAAAGAATCTGACGTAAATCTATAATTTAGGCATATCCGACAGTCATAGTTATTAAAGCATAATCGACAAAAATTTTGGTCTAAAAATGATTGAAAACCTTCAATCAAAAAAAATTCAAAAAAAAAATATATTTTTTGGCGGAAAACTTTTTAAAGTTTTTGATTCTCAAAAAGGCGCGGAGAAAACTCAAAAAACTAACTGAACTTGCTTCAAACTAATTTTTTAAGGCTTAATGTAAGCATAAGTAGTCTGCTGTAAGCCTGCTCGCTCGCTTTATTCGCTCAAAATTGAAATGAAAAAAAAAATTGAACCAGTTTTTCTCGATACTGAGAAAATTTTGAAAATTTTTCATTGTAGTTCGAATCACGACTGAAATTATGTAAATCACTAGACCCATTCCGACAACTCTGTGTGGTTTCTGATTTTGCAAGCAAACAAAAAAACTAAAACACCCGAATATTAAGTTCCTCCATATTTTTCAAATGATCGGAACAGAATCTATATAAAACATCAAAAAATAAACTCAAGCGCGTAAAAAGAAGATTTTAAATAAAAAAACGGTTCCAAGACAATTTTTGAAAGAGTTATCAGCTTTTAAAAAAGCCAGCAAAAGTTTTTTAAAAAATCAGCTGGATCTAAATAAGAGTCTTCACTACGTTCATTACTCTTTAAAATTATTATTTTTGTTCCTATATGGCATGTCAAATGTGCAAAATTGACATTTATTCCGAAGGCAAATCTTAACCTTTGGGTTTTCACAAGACAAAAAAAACAAAGCGAAACACAATTAATTGTCAATTTTCCTTATGGAAAATGCCTAAAATACAAATTTAACGTATGGAAAATTGCTTTTCATAACATTTTGCATGTATAAAATGCTTATAACAGAAACATTCAATTTTCTATGGAGTTATTGACAAGAAAATTTTCATTTTCAAAATGTATAATTAGTTTTAATGATTAAGTTTTGGTCAACTCATGACTTTGGCGTGTTAAATACCAACAGAAGTTTAATTTCTTCATGGCGGTAAAACCAAGCACATATTGTGATCCTCCGATCCCTAAATGATTTTCGGTGAGATTTTAAATGTAATGAATCAAGTGGTGGACCTCGGCTCGGGTAGTTTAAAAGGATTAAAAAGATACACGCTAAGAGTATTTTCACCAATTGGCATTTTCCAGTTGAATCTGGCAACCTCATCCACCAGTTTGTAGTTCTCCACAGTGCAAAGCGTGAAGATCTTCTCGCTTTTGTCACGTGACTCGAAAGTGCCCCTGACCTTCACCAGCTTCAGGCCACTAGCTCGCAGTTTGGCTTCAAATTTGGCTCGACGCGACTGCACCCTAGATTTTAAATTTAAAAAAAACTCGTTACTTAACTTACACAAAAATTTTCAGATTTAACACAGCTTAATCTGACGCAGCATTTGAGAGACAGGGAGCATGTAATGCACATAAAAGTTTTTTAATAAAAGAATTCAATTCTTCAGTGCACAAAAATATGGCAAATATTCACCTCTTTTAATTTCTATACTGGAGAAAAAGTGATACATATCTAGGTTTCTGTCGTACTACAACGTCTAATAGTCGCGCTTTCTATGTTCGGCCAGATAGCACTGTGCAAGTTATTAGTCCAATAGTACGTCTTAGTCCCTCTCTTAATTTCCGTAGTCTCAATAAATCTGCGGAAACACACCCGTAAAAAATAGATAAATTGCAGCTTAACAAAATTCCGAGTTTTAGACATATGCGATGCAAAAATTAATATTAAGGATTGAAAACAACTGAAAAGACAAATCTAAAATTGAAAAAAAAATCTTCAAAAAAATAGATTTTTTTCATGTCAAGAAAAAATGAATTATAAAAATTGCTAAAACAAGCCGAAAAAACAATGAAACGAAGATACCTCGACCATTAGAAACTTTAAAATTAGCATAAAATTGCTAGAAAGAAGCCTAACTTTTAAAAAGTGCTTTCTGCTGGAACTAAGCAGACCGAAGTCAGCAAACAAACGATGGTCTAAAATAGCAGAAACGTTCTAGTTTGCAAAAGAAAGTCCCGGCCGGATTGAAACTACAAGTTTTTGTCGTTTTAACTAGGCGTGATACCTGTACGCCAGATGTGCTGGATGGTTGCTTGAATTTGAATTTATAATAAAATAGGTTGAAACACGAACATTTTCCGTGCAATTTCTGTGAAAAAAGTTGTTTACGGGATAAAAATATAGTACCCAGTTGCCACAACCTAGCTTATCGCATCGAAAAAACAGCGTTAAAAACCCAGCTATCAGTCTTTAAGCCCAAACTATTATAAGCGAAAATCCAAGTTAAAAAATTGACAAAACGCTCTCGCATTGTTAAATTTTCCACAAAAAAAAACATCCAAAAAATGGAATAAAAATTCAACCTAGTCAACAACACAAGGCATCTCTAAGAACTTGACTTTTCAGACATTTAAAAATGCATTGAACCTTAAAATAAAATGTCTAAATTCTAGATTCCTATCCAACCCCATCAATTTTAGCGATCTTAAGCTTAGGTTTTTTTAAATCAGCAACTTAGATTTCACACTCTTTTGTGTCGTCTTTTGTCTTCACTCGGTGCACGAGAACCAAGTCGATTCGGGTCCATTCACCCGAATTCGGATCCACGTAAAACTCCTCTAAATTGTCCAATCTGTCATACACGCCTTCCATAGCCAACCCCATATCCTTGGACAACACAGTTTTAGCCCGTTCGAATAATTTGATCTTTTCCGTCTTGGGTCTTTTGCTGGGCCTCGCATCATCTTCAAAATCATCTTGCTTTGAAGAACTCATGTCAGTTTTCCTTTTTCTTACTCTTTTTACTTGTTTCGGACTAACCATTTGGCATCACTTGAGAATTCGCGAGAAGTGACCAACGAATCTTTTCACGTTGCGTGATCAAGTTTCATTCCCGCTTATAAGTTGTTTTATAAATTATTCAGAATTTTTATTGCCTGTAGTTCATTAATCGCATATGTTCGTTTTAAGAAAACCTGGTTTCAAGAACCATTTTAGAAAACATTAATTGGAGTTTAATTGAAAATATTCTCAGTTGACAAACATTGTCTTGCAACGTCAAATACCGAATACGCTCATTGTTTTAAAGTCCACCAAAATTTTAGATCATGTTTTGAGCAAAATTTCATCGTTGCGCTAAATCGGGAAACTAAAGGGAAACTGGAACTTATGAACCCTAGACCTCGAATTCCAATTTAAAAACTCCTTCACGGCAACGATTGTAAAATTGAAACTCTGCACTTAGAGCCAGATAGGACCATAAAACATTTTTTAAAAACTTGGATAACCGTTTTAATATCACTGTTAATCAATATATTCATAAGCGATATGTTTGGGACTTTTCCCCCAAAGAAGACCAACTAACATCAAGCCATCAAAACTTGAGTTATTGTTCGTACAAAAGTTGCATTTTAGACGTCACTGCTAAAAAAAGAAAGGGCCAGCAAAATTTTTTGTTAAGAGTCAAGTTCCACAGATCACAAAAAGAGAACACAATCCCATTGAATATCAAACTATTTTATTATTTATGGTTTATAAAACGTTAATGCGAATATTAGAAAACATTTATGAACTGCATAAATTATAAAATTGCAACATGTGAAAAATTGATTAGCAAGTAGGAAAGTTAGGTGGAATCCCTCATGCGCGAAAACAAAAATCAGCCAATCAGGTTTCAATAATCTAAAATTGGGAAAGAAAGTAAACATTTCCAGGGACTGAATATTGATATTGGCCGAATATAAAAACGGCAGAAATATGCAAAGTTTTTAAATTGTCACTGATCGCCGGCGAATGGGAATGAGTTTTATATTTCAAGGAGTTCGTTATGAAGGCCAAGTGATTCTTTTTAAAAAATGATTTTCGGCTAATTTTGTTTTCGGTCCTCCGCTTAAAAGTTTTTTCGCCCATTCGGTCCTTCGCGCATGAGAATAGCCTACGGAAAGTTAATTGTATAAATCAGTTCCATTTGTAGCAACAGAAAAAATCAATTGCGTTAGTACCAAGAAAATATTCAATTGGCCTAAGACTATTAAGCCGACTACTTTAAGCTCTTGGTTTAAGGTCGCCAGTAGGCGCGCTACGCGCGCGTCTCCGCTTCGCGCCGATAACCGGCTCTAATTTTCGTATAAAGTCCTACCCTCTTTTGCCAAGATCGCAATACGTTGGCGCGACTGCGGCGGTCACTATTCTGCTGTTTACTTTTCTTCTGTTTGAACACTAGAAAATAAATCTAATAATTCGTTGGCTCACAATTCGACCAATCAGAAATCGAGTTGAATAATTATGGTACAAATGGGACCAATTTTTCACTTTGGTACACATGAACGTTGGTATAAATGGGACTTCACCTTGCTTTTCGTCTAACTTCCTAAGCCCCATAAAAACTATAATCAAATGGACAGCTCACCGATAAAAACATGGTGTGAGGAAAAAAATGTTAGCAAACAGACCATTTCTAGCGTGATATTTATTTACAGTCGTAAAAATTGCGTGGACGCATAAGATATGCGATATTTGCATTTTTCAATTACGACTTGTTCAAAACCGAGCAGTCGACACCTTCCTATATGAGGCAAATAAAGCAAAAATTTTAAATCACAAAAAAAGTACACATCATGACAACAACAAAATCAAACAAAAACTTAAAACAAATAACATTTATCAACGACTTTCAGATTAACGAGATGAAAGACAAAGGGAACAAAACAAATTTACTATCTGCTAACATTTAACAATCACGGATTAAATTATTGATAAACTTTTAAAAAACTATTTTGTCAGCAAAATTAACGCATTTCAAAAAGACAAGGATTTTAGCCGTCATACCTAAATGCACAATTTTATACTGGAAGTACAACCGTTGCACTTCACATACACAAGCAAAAACATGACAGATGACGCTACTGAGAAAAACTGAATGAGTAAAACTTTGAGTCTACAAAATTTCTTAAGTGACGCACGCTAATTATGACGCATTAGCAGTATCAGTCCATTTGAAAGAAAAAAATTATCGACTAACATGCCTAAAGTTATAGAGCAATCTATGGAGCAGTAAGAACGTGAAAAAATTAATGTAAAAAAAGGATGTTTTTTTTTAATTTCAGATTTTTTGTAAAAAACATCCCCCACCCGCCATATTAAATACACAGTGATAAATTTAGCTCCTAGTAACAAATCAATCATGGCAAATAAGCTTCATTCAACCAATTTGGAACGATTTCTATGACGGATTAAATCTCCGCTTACCCGTTAATAGCGCGAAATATATCGCGAGTTAATTGTCCCAAATTGGCCAAAATGGCAATTTTTAAACCCCACAACTTTACAAAAACTGATCACAGATAAACTCTCTTTCCAAATTTCAGCTCAGGACAACAAAATTTTTTGAATTATATTTGAAAAATCCAGTCAAAAATGGCTAGTTAAAAAGTCGAATTTGTCTGAAGAAAAAAAAAACCATCCCGCTCACAAATATTTCGTAACTTTGGTTAGGAAAGTCGGAACAATAATAGTTTTTGTTTCCTTAGCATCGACTGTACTTGATAGCTGGTTATTAATAAAAAAAATACACATTTATTGCAACAATTTTCGCGTTGCAACAATATTTGCGACTTAATTTGGCAAAAAAAGATAGTTCATACTATAACATAAGGATGGCTTGCGTAAATATCTGCAGTAGTACCGTAAAAAGATAGTTAAATTTTTTTTATTTTTTTTTCTTTGCTACTTTCTAAAAGCCATCATATTTTTCACTAGATGTACAAGGACATTAAGATTAATTACCTCCCCTGGTACTGATGAAAAAATGAAGATTTTTCGAAACTTACTAGGTTATTAAAATCTAGAAAATTCATGGAAACTGCGATTTCTCAAAACAAAATAACCACAAACTGAGGGGTCAATTTTCGATAAAATTTTCAACACTTGTGTTAGCACTCAAAAAGAGACTGAGTGAGGTTTTGAACAAGATATTATACGATTTTTAATGGGAGGTTATGAGTATTGAAACTAACTTCTTATGCTACGCTTTTCTCTCAGTATTAAAATTTTTCTTTAAAAAAAGCCCTGGTCAGATTCGAACCTAGCGCCTTCGCTGTCTCAGGCGTAGTCATTACCTCTAGACCTATTGTGCAAGAAAATCTAGGAAACTTGAATGTATTTTACACCAATTTATCAAAAATTTTGACTGATTTTGTCAACCAAGTTGTTCACCTGCAAAAGTCTAAAATTCCGATTTGATAATTGCAAGCGTAATACAAAGGCGTTGTTTAGATTCGCACCACTTTCGAAACAAAATGTGTCGAAAAAAAAACAGCAACAAACTTGTCTGTAAAAAGTGACAAAATGCTTTTTCAAAAACCCCGATACTTCAAATGCGTACTCCAGCATATTACAAAAAAAGTACCATATAGCCATTTTCTAGCCTTGATAATTTATAAAATCTCAATTGACAAAATCAAAACATAATCAACTGACTGTTGCAAAAGAGTAATGAACGCAAAAAAAAAACAGAAAAAAAGGACTTGATTTTTTGAAAACTCTCAGCGTTCGAATTTTGAAAAAAAGACGGCCCAAAGATTCTTTGAACTTCTAAAATAATTTGTAAGTGACAATTTTTTATGAAACATACCCAATTTTAGAAAACTGAATCAATAAGTAAAAATATTATTTCACTGGGTAATCCGATAATTAAATTCCACGTTCGAAACTAGAATCGATCACGTTTTTCGTGCCCTTTACAATTTTGTTGTTCAATTGTAAAGTTTGCCTTCCTTTACACAATGGAAATGCACTAAAATTAGAAACAAAAATTACGAGTCAAACCGCGAAAAATTAATACTAAGTGTGAACAATTTTCCTGAAAAAAACCATCATATTTATATAAGAGTCTTCACTACGTTCATTACTCTTCACCAGGCGAAATGAAGAAAATTTTCCCTCCCTATTATTGTCATAAACATTAATGTTTAAAATAAAATTCATGTTATTTTGTTTTATATTTCAAATGAAAAAAAAACAAATACAATAAAAAATTTCAAAAAATATCCAACTTCTTGGAGCGCAATTACATGCACATAATTGGAATACATCGCAAAGTATTTCAATTATTTTAAAAACGCTCAACTTATTGGCAAAATACTTGCTGTGGCCGACAATACATCAGCGGGCAAACACAAGTCCGGTAATGACTTTTTCGTAACAGAAATTTTCGTTTATAAAAAAAGTCCAGAACTTATTCGAACCATGAACCTTTGTTTTCGCAGACATGCGCGTTACCTAACTCTACATGTGAGAAATAACTCCTTTATTTCGATTTTTTATTAACCGAGGTTCCAAATAATTCAAGTTATTTTGTTTATCTAGTTGTTAGCCTGAAAAATCTTGGCTCCGAAGTGTTGCTAGGCTCTTCTACCGATTCCAAGCCGCTGACTTTACGAGGTTTTTTCTGAAGCCAAAATATTTTGTAATTAGGTAATGGAACAACATGCCATTATTTTAAATGCTATTTGAACGAATTGACAAAAATAAAAACTCAAAATAACTGGTGGAGAACGGTAGAAGACCCATTAATTAAAAGTTTCATTTTTTGCTTAAAAACAACCCAAAAAATCTAATTTTCGCCGAAATCTTAGAATGAAAAAATTTGCTGCTTAAAGTCGGAAATGAAAAAAAAACTAGACAAATTTTTGCTGGATAGTTTACTGTTTGTATAAAATGAGTAAGTAATTTTCAGGAAAATGATCTGAATTTGAGCCTTATGACACTAACTATTTGCAAATAATGTCAAAAAACAAAGATGAAGAATATATTAAGGGAAAAGATATAGATACAATCTGTTTTACAACCAGTGCAAACACTGCAAAACATGAATTTCTCTGGCCTGAAGCACAACTACAAAATTTACAAATCAAACAATCTTGATCCAATTAAAAGTATTACAAAGACAAGGTGACAATTAGTTTTAATCCGATTTATTAGATATCGTTTGAATAATTTTGAATATTATCATTCGATCTTTTCGTCTGGACGACTCGAAATCAATTCGTCGACCACTTTCGGGTCAGCTAAGGTTGAAGTATCACCAATTTGATCTTCCTCTCTTGCCGCTATCTTTCGTAGCACACGTCGCATTATTTTCCCTGAGCGAGTTTTCGGCAGATTTGGTGCGTTTTGAATATAATCGGGCACGGCCATTGGACCTATGTGCAATCTAACTAGCCCGTGCAAACTTTTTTCCAGGTCTTTCGTGAAATTCGCGTCGTTTTTCAGCGTTATGAAGCAGTACATACATTCACCTTTCGTTTTATGTGGTTTCCCAATCACTGCAGCTTCTACAACATCTGGATGGTCCACGAGAGCGCTCTCAACTTCGGCAGTACTCAAAAGATGCCCACACATATTTATCATGTCATCTACTCTACCAACAATCCAATAATATCCGTCAGCATCACGTTTAGCTCGATCTCCAGTCATGTAGAATCCAGGGAAACGACCAAAGTACGTATTTTTGTATCGTTTATGATCACCGTACACGCTTCGAGCGATGCCAGGCCATGGTTTCTGGATAACCAAAAAGCCTTCGCCTTCTCCAATGACTTCATTACCATCTTCGTCCAGCAGAGCCGGCTCGATTCCAAAGAATGGGAACGTCGCAGATCCTGGTTTCATTGGAGTTACGAAAGGAATATTTGTAATAACATGTCCGCCTGTTTCAGTTTGCCAGTAGGTATCCGAAATTGGACATTTCGAATCACCGATCACCTTGTAGTACCATTGCCATGAATCAGGGTTGATAGGTTCTCCTACCGTGCCTAAGACTTTCAAACTAGACCTATCGTGCTTTTTCACGATCGCCTCGCCGAACTTCATTAACATTCGAATAGCTGTAGGAGCTGTATATATCTGATTGACTTTGTACTTCTCAACTATTGCCCACAAACGACCAGCATCCGGATACAGAGGAGTACCTTCAAAAAGCACGCTTGTAGCTCCATTAGCCATTGGACCATACGTAATGTACGAGTGCCCTGTTATCCAACCAATATCAGCCGTGCAGAAATAAATGTCTTTTGGGTTGTAGTTAAACGAATACTTGAAGGTAGTCGCTGCATAGACCATGTAACCTCCGACTGTGTGCATCATGCCTTTAGGTTTCCCAGTTGACCCACTGGTGTATAAAATGAACAGCGGGTCCTCCGCATCTACCCATTCGGGCTCGCAGTCCGGAGAAAGATCTGGATCGGCCATCAAATCATGCCACCATACGTCAATTTTGTCGTTCCACAACACTTTCAGATCTGTACACGACCGCTTAGGACACTGATGGTCTATTGTTGAACCACTGGGTGACGTAACATGTCGAAATACTATGACCTTATCAACAGCTTGATTCTTTTCCTCGCACAATTTAACAGCTCCATCGCTGATTTTCTTGAGCGCAATCAATTTATCACCTCTGTAGAACCCATCAGCCGTGATCAGTATTTTAGCCTGGCAATCACAAATTCGTCCAGCTAGACTTTCAGCTGAAAACCCAGCAAAAACTATTGAATGAACAGCTCCTATTCTGGCACAAGCGAGCATAGCAACTGGCAGCTCAATCACCATTGGCATGTATATGGCTACACGGTCGCCTTTGGAAACGCCCAGACCTTTCAAGACATTGGAAAACAGTTTGACCTCTTTGAGAAGCTCTTGATATGTTATTTTTCTGTCGTCTCCTATATCATTTCCTTCCCAGAAGAAAGCCATTTTTGAGCCATCGCCGCGCTCGCATATTCTATCTAAGACATTGTAGCAAATATTTGTGGTTGCCCCGGGCCAAAATTTCACAGTAGTAGCCACTGTCTCATTGGAAAAGATAGGCGATAAATACTTGTTTTCCGGTATAGATTTCCAGAAGAAACTCTCTTGTGCAATTTTACTCCAAAATTTGTCTGGATGTGAGATGCTTTCAGCGTAAGTAGATTTGTATTCATCAAAATTCGTACAATGTGACTTATCGCCATCCCCAACACAAGGAGGTTTAATCAACACCTGGTTCTGCATACCTGAAAAATAAATCAATTGCACGTTGCGTTGAGAAATGGTGACTTCCGTGAGTGTGCATAAGCCAGCCGAAGTTATCCGAAAATGAGACAAGTATATAAGTCAGCCGAATCTTATACCATTTGCTGTCGAAAGATGCATGATGGTTGCACAATTTTTGTTGTAATTTCTTGGTAACTTTGGCAACTTTATTGGATAGCTGGTTTAAACTTCGACTGATTTGAATGCAACAGTCGTTAGCATAGTTACAAGCATTTAAATAACTAATTTCAAATTATTATCCGGCCTTAGCTTTACATTAATTGTGCAACAAACTTAAAAAATCAGGACACCAAGCTAATTAAAATAAACACAGAGACGAAGCGAAAGTTCGCATCACTCTTGATACAATGCAAGTGTAGCATTGCATGCTAGCGAATAATTAATGAGACGAAAAACTAAATCAGTTAAAAAATAGACTTTCTTTAAGAAAATAAAGAATTCAAATTTCAAAAAAAACTCGACAACCACAGTTACCAGCATTTAATAAGCTTTTAGTATTTACCAAGCTGCAAAAAAACCAACTATACGAGATAAGATGGCCATTGAGCTATAAAAAATGCCTTGCAAAATTGTTGTTCTTTCAGCACTTAAGCAATACAAATTTGAAATTTTACACCACAAAATACCAAAATTATTACTAAGAACAAAAATCAATTTGTTTCCTTCAAGCGAATTACATTAAGCTGACTAACCCGATAAAAAAATTAACACTTCAATTGCAGAATGATAATTAATATTATTGAGCAAGTGTAAGTCACACAACTTTTCTGGGATTTATACTTATTTACAAAATAATTAAATTAATGGTTCGAATTTCAACAACAAATAAACTTAAACTGTTTGTTGTTTTTCCAAAGGTTGCAATAGAAGGATCTTAACGAAAAATAGATAGAAAATATTCCTCAAATTTAAATTTCATAGTCTTGTAAGTTAGGCTGCAGCTGTTTATGTTTGAATTTGCATTTTGAATTTGGTTCCAAATAAGAACTGATGTTCTGAAAAAAAAAAACTATTTTCGTTATAATGGCTGCTGAATCTTGCTTTAGAGTGTAGATTTTTAGTTCTTTTGTTCTCGTCAATTATGTTGTTCACGTACTTGATTTTTGTGTATGCCGGTAGTAGTGTATGTTTGATTTTCCATAGATGGCAAACGATTTTCCAATGGAGAAACAAGGAAACCGGAAGTAAAATAAGCCAAAAATCAGGGCTAGTAAAATTAAGCATTATAGAGGTAATCAGCAGGTCAAAAGTATCATAGTAACCGAGATTACAGTCAGGAGACCCGTCATCACATTCCAGCCAAAATCCTTAGAATTTTTTTGAATATGGAAGTGATATTGATAAAAAGGAGATGTAAAGCAAGTCAACAAAACTACAGCAACAATGAAAGAAACTTCGTTACCTCAAAAACAAAATTGCAAATTTAATTTAAAACAGCAAGCTCAATTTTTAGCGATATGCCAGAAAAGTTGGTTACAGTAAAAGAAAAGTCTAGCTAAGAAATTTGCCAGAAGAAAAGTTGGTTTCGGGAAGTTAGTTTAAGCGGCCCTAAGCTCGCAAGTATACAGAAAATAAGAAAAGCCGGGAGGCCGGTCAACAACTAGACCACCGTTATTTCATACTTGTCACAAAGTAAACAAAAAATACTCAAGTTTGATTGGTAGAAAATATGAACCCGAAAAAAACCTGAAAAGAGAAATAACAAATCAATACCTAGTATGTCGACAATTAGTAAGGTTAGTAAACTGAAATAGTCACCACGCCCACCTAAACAACGACGGCCATTTAGGGAGTAGCAATTAATTTGCATTTTGCTAACTTTGAAAATGTTCAAAAGTTAGTCCAATAATATTTAAAAAATCTAGTGTGCGTATTGTTCTGCTCAGAAACTTTTAAAGGTTGCGTAGATTTTAAAAAGATTCTTTAAACTTTCTTGAAGGTTGTTCACTTCACTATCTTCGGCTCGAGCATATGGGAGAGAGGTAGCTCAGAGGGTCAGAAATTATCATCGTAACCGAAGTTACTTCACTAGTCCTTGATCATATCGCCCAATCATAAGACCATTTGAATGCCATAAATTAGGAAAAAGCAAAATTGAGCGTGAATTAAAAAAAAAATTCAGATGGTTGGTAATCCAGCCAATCAGAATGAGAAAACTAACATTTGCACAGAAAGAACCAGAGTTGAAAAATTGACCTGATATGAGATACTTTTACTAAGCTGCACTTTCGTTCCCTTGGCTCTACAAAAAAAATTTGCAATTTTTCGTGACGCAGTCAGCTTTCGCTTTCTGTATTGAGATGAAGATTCTCTTCTTGAGAAATTACCTGCCGTAGATTTCTCACTAAAAATTACCTGCCGTAGATTTCCCACTAGAATACTTAGAAGAAAAACTGAAAGCTAGGGCCGGCGGCATCCTGAACTTCAAAAGCTATTGCCCTACCAGCAGCCTATAGTAGCTGGCCAACCAACAGCCCATGGGACAAGCGTCAAACAATCTGGTCGCTTCGATCTGTCATGTGGAGCTAACAAAGCTCTAAAACAAGGAATGTGGGTGAAGTAAAACTTCGCATTATAAGGGCCTTCAAGTTTTTTTTGGCAAGAACCTCAGTGCAATTTTCAGTCAAGATAGGCTAAAACATCCTATTACGGTTACAGCTTTTCCCCTAACGAATCTAAAAATTTACCATATCTTTGAATCTAGGCGGAGTCCAATCGCTAATAAATGCTGTAAATTTTTTTCTTAGATTTTTACAAAGGCCGACATTCGACCATTGCGATAGGAACATATTCTGGCACGCATTGACCGTTTTTAATCAGTTGGTTCTAGTTTCTCAATCATTCAATAAAATTCGGTATCAAAAAAAAGCTCTCCAATTTTTTTGCACTTCGACTTTCGGAGTTACTTAACAATTTGCTGAGTCAAACCAAAGTTTATTTGCAACGCTCCTCGCGCTCAGAATCAAAAACAACGCTTAAGGTAGCTTTCGCTCTTACTGATGAGGCTTTAAAAAACGGGTAAGGAAAGGAGGTTAGCGGAAGAAACATCCAGGCCACTTTTGCTTTCCGAAATAACGACTAACAAAAATTGGTTATCTTTCATTTTTACATAGATAACTTTAAATATTGAGTCTGTTGAAATTTGATCGTATCGTCTAAAATTTACTCTTCAAAGAACAAGGGATTTTCCGCAAAAAAGGAGTTTTAGCATGCTTATGCAATTTTTAGAAGGTAATCTCATAATGGGCATCCAGCTTTTTGAAATTTTTCCCAAATTTTCCGCAGTTCAGCTATTTTATATTTAGCAGTTCTTTGCCAAAAGATTCGCCAATAGTGGAGCCTAAGATTAACAATTCTTCCTTGGATTTGAGTTTTATTTTTAGACGTACATTTAGAAATTGACCTATAATCGTAATATACTGCGTATTTGTGGTCGGTTCTGGAAAACATGGCTCAAGTTTTTCTGTGCTTAGGCTAAAAACATAGTTTTTTTTCGTTTTCGGTATGATTTCCAGGTCTTGGAGCACCATCTTGTAGTCGTCGGCTAGATTTTCATCATCTAAATACAAAATGTTTATTAAGGGTTGAAGCTTTTTTACTTGCGCCTGTATTGCTTTGCTAATTAGGGGTGGAGCCTCGGGGTCACCTTATTGTGTTCGTCCTCCGACATGATGGTGGATTTTATCGAGAAAAGTAACAAGATTTACTGTAGGCGCAAAGCGTGTATTTGTACAACTAACTCAGGATGGTTCGAAAACACGTGAACAACTTAGTTTCTCTATTAAGCGAATGAAAGGAATTGCTTAAAACTAATAGGAGAGAGTGTTTCGTACGGAAAATCAGAGAGGAAAGGATTAAGGCTGAATTTATCTAATTCAATTAATGATAGCCGGGAACCTTACCAACAATTAGACCACCTTTAATTTGGTTTCAATTAAAAATTGACTCGTCGCTTTGAAAAATAACAACAATAAATTACTCTGTTAACCAAGAGAAGATCATGTGGTATGCAAATCAAAGATGCTTTATGGGAAAAGCGGCAACCCGGAACTTGTACAATTCAAACCATTCTAATAGTTCTCATTCTCATTCTCTCATTATCTCCCTCTCTCTCCCTGATAGCAGATAATATTTCTTCATGGGGTTTGCTGTCCGCCATATGGGCGCAGGACAGTATCTCGACGGGATCTCAAGCTAGTATTTTAGTATTTACCAAGCTGCAAAAAAACCAACTATACGAGATAAGATGGCCATTGAGCTATAAAAAATGCCTTGCAAAATTGTTGTTCTTTCAGCACTTAAGCAATACAAATTTGAAATTTTACACCACAAAATACCAAAATTATTACTAAGAACAAAAATCAATTTGTTTCCTTCAAGCGAATTACATTAAGCTGACTAACCCGATAAAAAAATTAACACTTCAATTGCAGAATGATAATTAATATTATTGAGCAAGTGTAAGTCACACAACTTTTCTGAGATTTATACTTATTTACAAAATAATTAAATTAATGGTTCGAATTTCAACAACAAATAAACTTAAACTGTTTGTTGTTTTTCCAAAGGTTGCAATAGAAGGATCTTAACGAAAAATAGATAGAAAATATTCCTCAAATTTAAATTTCATAGTCTTGTAAGTTAGGCTGCAGCTGTTTATGTTTGAATTTGCATTTTGAATTTGGTTCCAAATAAGAACTGATGTTCTGAAAAAAAAACTATTTTCGTTATAATGGCTGCTGAATCTTGCTTTAGAGTGTAGATTTTTAGTTCTTTTGTTCTCGTCAATTATGTTGTTCACGTACTTGATTTTTGTGTATGCCGGTAGTAGTGTATGTTTGATTTTCCATAGATGGCAAACGATTTTCCAATGGAGAAACAAGGAAACCGGAAGTAAAATAAGCCAAAAATCAGGGCTAGTAAAATTAAGCATTATAGAGGTAATCAGCAGGTCAAAAGTATCATAGTAACCGAGATTACAGTCAGGAGACCCGTCATCACATTCCAGCCAAAATCCTTAGAATTTTTTTGAATATGGAAGTGATATTGATAAAAAGGAGATGTAAAGCAAGTCAACAAAACTACAGCAACAATGAAAGAAACTTCGTTACCTCAAAAACAAAATTGCAAATTTAATTTAAAACAGCAAGCTCAATTTTTAGCGATATGCCAGAAAAGTTGGTTACAGTAAAAGAAAAGTCTAGCTAAGAAATTTGCCAGAAGAAAAGTTGGTTTCGGGAAGTTAGTTTAAGCGGCCCTAAGCTCGCAAGTATACAGAAAATAAGAAAAGCCGGGAGGCCGGTCAACAACTAGACCACCGTTATTTCATACTTGTCACAAAGTAAACAAAAAATACTCAAGTTTGATTGGTAGAAAATATGAACCCGAAAAAAACCTGAAAAGAGAAATAACAAATCAATACCTAGTATGTCGACAATTAGTAAGGTTAGTAAACTGAAATAGTCACCACGCCCACCTAAACAACGACGGCCATTTAGGGAGTAGCAATTAATTTGCATTTTGCTAACTTTGAAAATGTTCAAAAGTTAGTCCAATAATATTTAAAAAATCTAGTGTGCGTATTGTTCTGCTCAGAAACTTTTAAAGGTTGCGTAGATTTTAAAAAGATTCTTTAAACTTTCTTGAAGGTTGTTCACTTCACTATCTTCGGCTCGAGCATATGGGAGAGAGGTAGCTCAGAGGGTCAGAAATTATCATCGTAACCGAAGTTACTTCACTAGTCCTTGATCATATCGCCCAATCATAAGACCATTTGAATGCCATAAATTAGGAAAAAGCAAAATTGAGCGTGAATTAAAAAAAAAATTCAGATGGTTGGTAATCCAGCCAATCAGAATGAGAAAACTAACATTTGCACAGAAAGAACCAGAGTTGAAAAATTGACCTGATATGAGATACTTTTACTAAGCTGCACTTTCGTTCCCTTGGCTCTACAAAAAAAATTTGCAATTTTTCGTGACGCAGTCAGCTTTCGCTTTCTGTATTGAGATGAAGATTCTCTTCTTGAGAAATTACCTGCCGTAGATTTCTCACTAAAAATTACCTGCCGTAGATTTCCCACTAGAATACTTAGAAGAAAAACTGAAAGCTAGGGCCGGCGGCATCCTGAACTTCAAAAGCTATTGCCCTACCAGCAGCCTATAGTAGCTGGCCAACCAACAGCCCATGGGACAAGCGTCAAACAATCTGGTCGCTTCGATCTGTCATGTGGAGCTAACAAAGCTCTAAAACAAGGAATGTGGGTGAAGTAAAACTTCGCATTATAAGGGCCTTCAAGTTTTTTTTGGCAAGAACCTCAGTGCAATTTTCAGTCAAGATAGGCTAAAACATCCTATTACGGTTACAGCTTTTCCCCTAACGAATCTAAAAATTTACCATATCTTTGAATCTAGGCGGAGTCCAATCGCTAATAAATGCTGTAAATTTTTTTCTTAGATTTTTACAAAGGCCGACATTCGACCATTGCGATAGGAACATATTCTGGCACGCATTGACCGTTTTTAATCAGTTGGTTCTAGTTTCTCAATCATTCAATAAAATTCGGTATCAAAAAAAAGCTCTCCAATTTTTTTGCACTTCGACTTTCGGAGTTACTTAACAATTTGCTGAGTCAAACCAAAGTTTATTTGCAACGCTCCTCGCGCTCAGAATCAAAAACAACGCTTAAGGTAGCTTTCGCTCTTACTGATGAGGCTTTAAAAAACGGGTAAGGAAAGGAGGTTAGCGGAAGAAACATCCAGGCCACTTTTGCTTTCCGAAATAACGACTAACAAAAATTGGTTATCTTTCATTTTTACATAGATAACTTTAAATATTGAGTCTGTTGAAATTTGATCGTATCGTCTAAAATTTACTCTTCAAAGAACAAGGGATTTTCCGCAAAAAAGGAGTTTTAGCATGCTTATGCAATTTTTAGAAGGTAATCTCATAATGGGCATCCAGCTTTTTGAAATTTTTCCCAAATTTTCCGCAGTTCAGCTATTTTATATTTAGCAGTTCTTTGCCAAAAGATTCGCCAATAGTGGAGCCTAAGATTAACAATTCTTCCTTGGATTTGAGTTTTATTTTTAGACGTACATTTAGAAATTGACCTATAATCGTAATATACTGCGTATTTGTGGTCGGTTCTGGAAAACATGGCTCAAGTTTTTCTGTGCTTAGGCTAAAAACATAGTTTTTTTTTCGTTTTCGGTATGATTTCCAGGTCTTGGAGCACCATCTTGTAGTCGTCGGCTAGATTTTCATCATCTAAATACAAAATGTTTATTAAGGGTTGAAGCTTTTTTACTTGCGCCTGTATTGCTTTGCTAATTAGGGGTGGAGCCTCGGGGTCACCTTATTGTGTTCGTCCTCCGACATGATGGTGGATTTTATCGAGAAAAGTAACAAGATTTACTGTAGGCGCAAAGCGTGTATTTGTACAACTAACTCAGGATGGTTCGAAAACACGTCAACAACTTAGTTTCTCTATTAAGCGAATGAAAGGAATTGCTTAAAACTAATAGGAGAGAGTGTTTCGTACGGAAAATCAGACAGGAAAGGATTAAGGCTGAATTTATCTAATTCAATTAATGATAGCCGGGAACCTTACCAACAATTAGACCACCTTTAATTTGGTTTCAATTAAAAATTGACTCGTCGCTTTGAAAAATAACAACAATAAATTACTCTGTTAACCAAGAGAAGATCATGTGGTATGCAAATCAAAGATGCTTTATGGGAAAAGCGGCAACCCGGAACTTGTACAATTCAAACCATTCTAATAGTTCTCATTCTCATTCTCTCATTATCTCCCTCTCTCTCCCTGATAGCAGATAATATTTCTTCATGGGGTTTGCTGTCCGCCATATGGGCGCAGGACAGTATCTCGACGGGATCTCAAGCTAAATGTTCTTGAAGCCGAAATGAAAACAAAATTCTGTTTCCAAACTACACTGAAAACCATCCTTATAAGGTAAGTTTATAAACATCATGTAAGACGGAAACTAACTTCGATATTCGCATCCAGGAGTTTTTTAGATTGCAATTTTCCATTGCTAAATCAACTAGTTTTTCGAGATGCAACATCATACGATAGGAAAACACAATTTTCAGTGTTGTTTGTTTTTGAAATTCTCAACCCTCATTGAAAATAAAATCAACTTTTTCATTTATTAAAAAGACACTAAATTTCATCTTTTATGAGCTTGCTTAATACTCAAATTTTTCATTGTTTCTTTTGAGCGTACCATTGTCTAACTAAAAATTTTTGTATCAGGAATGCCTGTTAGACGCAACTAGACTACCAAAAGATAACACACTACCCTAAAAACAAAACAGTACACAATGCCCTAAAAAACAGGAGACAATTCGCATGCTTAAAATTAGTACAAAACATATTATTGAAAAAAGAAATAATATATCAAACTTAAAAAAAAACGAAAACTCAACAAACCAGACCAACTACAAAAATCAATAGCCCTAATTACAAAGCTAGCGACTCAATTTTAGATCCGCCCCTGCTTGCGATATTGATACAAACTCCCAATGGCTCAAAAGGCTATTTTCAAGGAAAAACTCCCGCCAGATTGTATAGAATAATACAATGCTCGTACGACAGGCAGTTAAAATGAGCCAAAAACAGTAATGATCGACTACAACTGATTCAGCACTTAAACACAAACAATAAAAAAAAGAACACTTTATTTGCATATCGAAATTAATTTCAATACACAAGTGTATGTCAAATCTTTTCTATCAATTCATAAAAATATTATAACATCATTAGATACGCATAGTTACAATAAACAAAACAAAAACTATTACAATTATCGATGATTACTTTTCACCTGATAGCTTCAAGGTGGTTTATATAAAAATGTTATTATATAAACTTGAAGCTTTTCCATGAAACTTTACCATGAGTTGCCACAGAGGGCTCTAAATAACAATAAATAATAATTCTTGAATTTTATCTTTGCTTTTCTGTATGTTAGTATGTCTTTAAAGTTGACTTTATCATCTGTTAGTTTGTTCCAGATTATGACGGACTTTTTAAAGAAGGGATTTTCTATGTATTGCCCATTGTATCTGTCGCCGAAAAATAATTTTTTGTTTCTTGTATTAATATCTATTTGGTGGTTATCAAACTCAAAGTTATTATAGGCTGGCAATAATTGATGTTGTATTTTCCAAAAATGACACAATATTTTATAGTCCAGAACCATTGTTACTGACAATATATTGTGTTTTATCTTCAAGTCTGAAGATGAGTCGTATTTTGCACGATCCTAGCAAGTTTTTACTGCCCAGCTTAACTGATTTTCTAGAGATATCATTAAGTTAGCGGATATTCCACTTAAAAGAATTGCTGGGTAATGCAAATAACTAATTACCAGTGCATTCATTATCAAGAGTCTTGTTTTTACTGGCAATGGCTTTTCGATTGATTGAAGTGTTTATATACCGCATGCCATTTTCCTAGGATTTTTTCAAATTTCATCTTGGAATGTTAACAACTGATCTAAACCTACTCCTGGGTATTTAACATTGGTTTCTTCCTCAATTGTTTTATCATCTAGAGTTATAGTATACTTTTCATCTTTTTTCCTTGAATGTGTTTTTGCTGAAAATGATGCATTCTGTTTTTTTTTTTGCATTTAACTGAAGTGAATGATCGAAAAAATTATTTGACAGCAGACTGCAATTGGCTTTGATTGCTTTAAGAGCTTTTTGTGGACCGTTCTTTTCACAGAGTAGTAATGTATCATCCGCATATTGAACTATTTCACATGTTTTGTCAATTTGTTTGTTGAGATCGTTAATTCAGAGGTTGAATATTAGAAGGTCAAGGACAATGCCCTGTGGGACAGCCTGCTCAAATGCAACCCAATCGGATTCAGTGTTGTTTACAATTGTTTTCTGGCTTCGGTTGGTGATAAGGGAAGGGAATTGATCATTTCTATATCTTCTTCGGAAAAGTTTAACCCTTTTTGTTTCTGTTTAAGATAAGTATGATCAAAAGAATCAAATGCTTTAGAGAGATCCAGTAAGGAACATGCTACAGTTTTGTTGTCTATTGTTTTTCTGAATGCTTCAGTGCAATAAAGAATAGCGTCGATTGCTGAATATGATTTTCTGAAACCAAATTGGGTATTACTTAGTAATTTTTGGGATATCAGATATTCGTTGATTTGTTTATAAAACAATTTTCAAAAACTTTTGAGAAAGCCACAGTTATAGAGATAGGCCTATAATTTTCTGGTTTGTCTGGATCCTCTTTTTTTTTATGTTAGTGACGATTGCTTTTTTGAGCTTGCAAGGATATAACTTGTTTTTCAAAAACTCAGTGTATAGAAAAGTCAGATGTGTGTATATTTCATTGCTGCCATCCTTCAATGCCCAGGCTAAAATTTTGGATGGATCTGGTGCATTTCGACAATTTAATCTATGTATTTCTTTTTTACATTCAGCTGATTTGATGAATCGGAATGAAAATTTATTATTATTTTGAATGTTGCATGTACAATTCGGTGGACTTTGCCTGATTTTCGAGTTTTTCTCATAAAAGCATCCAAGAGTTGAATAAAAATTAGAGTTTCTGTTTTTTTCCCAGAAACAAAAAACAGCTGAGGTTTTTGCATATAAGCCTTTGCGTTTGCATCAATTGTCACAAAAACCGTTTTTACAAAGACTTTTTACAATTCTCCAAACAAAAACATTAACTTTTTTAAAAAGAAAACTGCAACATCTTTGGTCATTTCAGCAGAACAACAATTTTTTTAGCCACCGTTTGACAAAAAAAGACTCAAAAGAATGCTCAATCCACTTTTTTATGCAGCAAAAACGACAGCAAACCTATCATCCTGTCCAGATCGATAAACTCATCATCGTTATTGTTTATTAAATTGAACAAACATATTTATATAAATTGGTTGGTCAGTTGAATTTGATACGGCGGCATGCCGAATTAAGCCGATGAGCAAGACTCAGACGCTAATTTATGTTTCTGAACATAAATTATGTTTCTGAACATCAAACCCACATAAAGACTACGTTTATCAATCCGTTCGGATTCAGTATAGTCACGCTCATGGCGCAGCCAGCAGGATACTCAAAAAACCCGCTGAATATCAACCCATTCTGGGAGAAAGCCTCAGCCGAACCACCACTGGAATAGTCGAAGTGGGCAGCAATTTTTGAGATGGCAGTATTTGCCAAAGACGGGATTAAAGTAAGAAATTTTCAAAGAAATAAACCCCCGCTCCTCGAGCCCACCGAACGGATTTACGAGGTCGAAATCACTGGAGAGACAAAGCTCAAAAGAAAAATCGGGAGGTTCGCAACCAGGAAAAGAGAGTCGGTTGGGAGACGTAGTGAAAGCCCGCGAAAAGGGAGTTCTATGTAATTCGTTCCGTTCCGATGGGATGAAGCAGATGCAAAAGTGAGAAATTACTTTTTTCTTTGTCTGGGAGCTTAGGGACAAAGTCAAATACAGCAAAAACTCCCAGACTTAGTCCTACTCACGGTAACAACAAGAGAGCTACTTACGACTCTAGAAGACATATTCGTAACAACCAGAATTGTCGCGTTCGAAAGATACAATTTTATTTGCAGAAAACAAAAGAAAACAGTGAGTCTGGAACAAGTTCACGCTGATCTAGTCGAGTTGGCGTCAAGAGCCGATTGCGGAGACAGAGACGACGAGTGAGTGAGAGACATCTTTACGGCATATATGCAAAATGAAAAGATAGCCGAAGAATTACTCGCACAAACAAGAAGCCCACAAGACGCGTATGAATATGCGATACGCAGAGAAAAGGGAATAGCACAGTCGTACAAAGAAAACAAATCCGTTCGGAAACCAAGTATCCACACCAAACCAAGAACCGAAACACTACATCAACACACGGAGACGAAGTAACTTTGCAAACAATCATGCAATTAAAGAGGCCGTGGAAACTTTCGGGGAATCGGATATCCTCGAGGCCAACAAAATGCAAAAGGTCAATCTCAGCAACTAAGAAACCAATCTCCCAACGCTCAAAAGCAAATTAAAAAAGTGGTAACCAGTTCGGACAAAACCACTTACAATCGTGTCCCGCAAAAGATAAAATTAGTTCTAAATGCGCCAAACGGGGCCTTTTTGCCAAAGTGTGTCGCTCAGGAAACGTTATCTATCTAGGAGATTGCAACAACGAAGTTGAACAAGAAGAAAACGAATCAGAGAGCCAAGGAACACAACTCAATCCAGTCGCATTTGCTGAGCTTACGTCAAAAAATGGTTTGGAGGAATACAATGTAGACAAGTTTTCAGTGATGGCAATATCGGAAGCATTCGAAATAAAACACGCAACAAATTTGCCCGAAGACAATATAAACGGACATATCATTAAACTGAAGACAAAAACAGCAGATTTTTTTCAATCGCTGACTCCGGGAGTCCAATGTTGTTCCTTACTAAAAAAACCGCCCGGCGGTTATAAGTGATGGACAAAACCGCAATATTGAAACAAATTCCGCTGGAAGATACAGCTCGGAATCTAGCATATTACATTGGTGAAACAATCGTTCCAAAGAGACGACTGATTGCAACAGTTGAATCAGGAGGCTGGAAAATCAGTGTGGCCCATTCATCATTGTAGATAACCAGAAGGTAAACATCATAGGCAGGAACATCCTTCCACAAATTGGAGTAAAACTAATACAAGAAAAACCGAAACAAAGGGACGTGCTGAACATACTGGAACAAGTATATTCGAACCCGGAAATCAAACAATGGGTAAAAAATAACTATCCACTACTATGTACTCGAATTGGAAAACCAAGAGACCACGTAATGCGGACACAATTCAATCAAGATTTCATTCCGGTACAGCAGAAAACTACAACCCAGTTCAACTACAAGAACGAGTAGAAATAGAACTAAGCAAACTCATGGATCAAAAACATATAATAAAACTGGATAAATCTTCAGATTGACAATTCATTAGTCCAATCATGATTACGGTAAAAAAAGGACCAGTCGGTAAAAATGGCATTAGACTCGAAAAAGATAAGTAATTTTATTCCCAAGAATAATTATCAGATGCCTAACATCGAACTACTATTAGACAACAAAGCACAGGTGGTAAAATAAAACAACAATTAGCAAATATCATTCTCAACATTAAATTTGCGATGCGCGTATTCACAAATCCCACTGGATAAATCAATTCGGGAACAATGCAACTTCAGCTTAATTGGTAGCAATGCTAGAGGAACCTATAAGTTTCAAACTGGATTTTACGGCCTCACGGATCTGCCAGCTGAACTTCAAAAGGCCATTGAACTCACGCGTACAATTTACTCAAACCCATACGCATACTTAGACGACATACTAATTGTGACCAAGGGATCGATCGAGATACACAAACAAAAACTACAAACGATTCTGAAACGTGAAAACCTTGCCATATCATTAGACAAAAGTAAGTTTGCTTGTAAACAAGTTGAGTGGGTAGGATACACTATGAATAGCGAGAGCACTACACCATTGATAATAAAAACAGAAGCAATTAAAAAACTCTCTCCCCCAAAAACCTTTAAACAATTAAAAGGTTTCATGGCCTCTATACATCATCTCACCAGGTATATCCCAAACTTAGCACAAACAGCAGCAGCATTAAGGCCACTAATGAAAAACACACTGAAAAATAAACCAACTGAGTGAAAACCGGAACATCATACATCATTTGAAAACATTAAAAACTTGTCTCTGAAATAACACAAAACAAACAATTTAATCAAAATCTAGAGACACGTATAGTAAATGACTCTTCTACATCAAGGTTAGGGGCGTCGCTTGAACAATATTCATCAAAGGGTTGGGTGGCAATAGCCTATGCATCAAGATTTTTAAATTCCCGCGAGGAAAAGTATTCAGTCATCGAGCTCGAATTACTCGGTGTAGTGTGGGCAACTGACCACTACAAATACTATCTGTACGGGAAACATTTCACCGTCATCACAGACCAGCAAGCTTTAATCAGCGCCTTAAACGCAAGCAAAAGATCAAAAACCAGTCAGTGAATATTAACCAGATGGATTGATCGACTAATCCCATTTCACTTCGATATCAAACATTTGGCGGGGAATAAAATGGTTCTATAGACTATATGTCACAATATCCAGATGGATTGGCAATACCCCAAGCGAGTATGATGAGGAGGAAATTGTTGTTGCATCGATTAGTACATTCATAAATAACTTGGAAACGATTGACAACGTCATTCTTAATGAGTTAGCCAATCAGAATCTGGCACCGTGTCAGCTGATCAAAAAGCGCGCGAAAAGAATGGACAACAATTATCACATCAAAACCTGACTTAAATGAGCATTCTTTCAAAATTTGAGCGGTCAATTGCAAACACAAACCCCAAATCAGTTCTGCTCAAATCACTCCGAAAATCAGTCAGCGCTGACTAAAAACAGTTCTTTCGACAATTCAACTAACTTCGTAAAATTCATTCACACACAACAAAATATGAACCGAAAACAGGATATTACAAATTACAAAGGCGGATTTATCAATGACGAAGTAAAACCACTAAACCCACCTGGCCGAAAGGCGGAAAAACTACTCGACTGGCAAGGAACGTCGGACAGGGAGGAAAGCCTCTCAGATCCTCGGTGGCACAAACGACCACCAACAAAGAAAAAAGCAATAGCCCCCACATCAGAAACAACACAAACAGAAGTCAAGGACGCCAGAGAATTACTTTCCTCAAGGCCACCAGAAAAAAACTTCCCAACAAAAGTCTTTACCAAAGAGAGAAAACAACCAAACAAACAACACATCCCCAAAACGAAGACATCACAAGCGATACAAACAGACAACTGTAAAGTGTTGGTGGGAACGCAAACAGAAGTTAGTGAGGAACGGCCGGAGATGCAAGACCACATCGCAAGCCAGGAGGAACGCGCTCCGAATGAATAACAGCCAACCATGACAAGAACACAACCCGAGGCCACACAACTGTAAGCTAGCCACCATGAAATTACAGAAGGAAAAGTAGCAACCGTAAACCAGACAACAATGACAGAAACAGAATAAGATACATCACTGTTACAGACCTTTAGGGCCAGAAAATTCCAACTAGGGGTTATGAGAACAGATCCAACAAATAACCACAAAAATTATTTTCGGACGTGGCCGAGATAATAAAAGCATTGCGCATAACACCACATGGCGTAACAAAAATCTCACCTTTTGAAGCACACTTGGGCAGAAAACCAAATACTCCCCTATCAAACCTGGCAACTACTAGTTCACCTAACAATCTTATCCGGGAAAATGCAAAACACGCAAGTTTAGATCGGAAAAACATCACGAAGCCACCTCTGCCAGATGAAACCATGTACGGCTTACAACAGTGGTCGGAGGATGAAGTTTCGATTAAAAAACGACAACAACTACAACCACAACCAATGGAAGCTGACAAGACATCTAAACAAACACCAGGTACGAAACGTTAAAACTCAGAGCTAAAACAAACAATAGGTACACAGGAATACAAACATCCACCGACAAAAACATTAGCAAATGAATAGAACAAGTAGCAAGAAAAACAATCCGAGTGGCAACTAAAGTAAAAAAGCCCAAAACGATTCAACAAAAACACAAAACAATTGACGGGAAAATCTTAACTTACACACCATATACAGCATGGGTGCAGACATTCGGAATACAACCTAGACTCTTAAGGAATAGTGGGGTTACTTTTGTACCTAATCCTTTAATCTAGTGACCGTGCCGACCATCACGGTTAAGCGACTACGGAGCATACAAATCCGCAAGCAGATGTGGAACTTGTCTTCAGTTTTTAGACATCGAAGACCCGACGGCGCCTCAACATAGTATGTTCCGAGAGGATGAACAAACAGGGCTGACAAAAAAAAATTGCCAAGAAAGGAACAAACAGCGATACAGGAGCAGAGCAACAAACAATCCAGCCCAACCAAAAGGCCGGGCAAACCATTGGGGAAGAGAACAGGTGGACGTCCGTGTGACAAACCGCGATGAATGAGTCTATCCTCATTGGAGAGGAGCACGAAAACTGAGACCCCAACCAAGAAAACTATCAGCCATAGTGACACGGAGAGCAGCAGGTATTCAAATTCAGAAGCGGCCGAACCATCGCCAAAAAGAATCAACCATAAGGAAACACCGCCAGCAACAACTTCAACTTCAGCAGACAAGGCATCATCAGGACGCTCCACTCGCCAACGTCACTCAGCCTTGGCAAAATTTTTTGGGGACCCCATCCCAATAAATTCTATCGAAGAACCAAACACACACAAAAAGCCGCTGAAATTCAACCTTGATTCCTCACCAGATGAGATCAACTCGGAAACGAAGCCAAGCCTCAAATCGCTCATTCAGGTAATGGGCTTCAGGGACAAATCACCCGAATATCAGGCGTGTATGAATTTTCTGGAGGCAAGCAGTCCAAAAAACAAGGGGAAGCAAACGGACGAGGTTGTCGACCTCATCTCATCAGATGAAAGCCCGAACAAAACGGTTATCTTATATATCGAAAATAAGATTAGCAACAATGAAGTGGACAACAACACAAACAATAATGCAATGCAAGAGGAAAACGAGAAGGCAGAAGATAATAAAAACAACCAAGAATAGGAGGAAACAAAGAAATAGCGAACAATAGAAAAGAGGGAGAAAATGCACAAACAGTCCTCAAGGGACTAGAAAACTCAAAACTTGAAACTCTAAAATATCCCGATAAACTACAACATCGCAAGCCAGGAGGAATGTGCTCCGAATGAATAACAGCCAATCATGACAAAAACACAACCCGAGGCCACACAACTGGAAGCTAGCCACCACGAAATTACAGAAGGAAAAGTAGCAACCGTAAACAACGTTGACAGAAACAGAAGAAGATACATCACTGTTCCAGAAGAGACTACAGAAGGTCCTGGGAGTAAAATTTATCGCCGCAGCTACGAAAAAGGACAGGAACCTCAGACCGCTTAGCACCTTTGTGAAAAAGCGAGATTGGGACGCGATAAAATCCGACTACGGACAATACTGGTTTAATGTTTGCATTAGACTGCACGTGCGGGGCGAATGTCTGCTGATTGACGAATGCATCATTATCCCAACACACTACATCAAACGATATTAGACAGTCTGCACCTGACACATCCATTGTCGGCCGCCATGGTAGGCTTATGCCACAACGTGTGGTTTCCACAAATACACCGATCAATTGTCCAGATGGCGAAAAGTTGCAAACACTCTACCGAGCAAGGTAAAACCCTCAAACCAATTATAGGGAAAATCACTCATTCCAAATGGATTCGGTTGTAGAATCAAATGCGGAGGTACAGTTAGATTTTGCAGGGCCCCTCCCCGATGAAATAAATTAGGACGCCTACTCATTAGTTGCTATAAACAAATGGTCGAAATTTCCAACAGCAAAAGTTGTTTCAAATACTACGGCGGATGTCACCATAAAATTTATGCAACGATATGTTTAAAACAACGGAGTACCCCGTCGGTTAATATAAGACCAACACAGAAATTTAGGGCCAAAAAATTCCAACTTTTTTGTAACACAAATCATATTAAGTTACTTTTCGCACCAATAGAGGATCATAGAGCCATAGTGGTGGTAGAAAGAATGATCCAAACATTAAAACGTCGACTAGGGGTTATGAGAACAGATCCAACAAATAACCACACAAATTATTTTCGGACATGGCCGTGATAATGAAAACATTGCGCATAACACCACATGGCGTAACAAAAATCTCACCTTTTTAAGCACACTTGGGCAGAAAACCAAATACTCCCCTATCAAACCTGGCAACTACTAGTTCACCTAATAATCTTATCCGGGAAAATGCAAAACACGCATGTTTAGATCGGAAAAACATCACGAAGCCACCTCTGCCAGATGAAACCATGCACGGCTTACAACAGTGGTCGGAGGATGAAGTTTCGATTAA
Source organism: Symsagittifera roscoffensis (assembly GCF_963678635.1). Classification (NCBI taxonomy): domain Eukaryota; kingdom Metazoa; phylum Xenacoelomorpha; order Acoela; family Convolutidae; genus Symsagittifera; species Symsagittifera roscoffensis. The sequence goes on along the minus strand of NC_087070.1, from coordinate 50,937,745 downwards.
AAAACGACAACAACTACAACAACAACCAATGGGAGCTGACAAGACATCTAAACAAACACCAGGTTCGAAACGTTAAAAAACATAGATAAAACAAACAATAGGTATAAAGGAATACAAACATCCATCGACAAAAACATTAGCAAATGAATAGAACAAGAAGCAAGAAAAACAATCCGAGTGGCAACTTAAGTAAAAGAGCCCAAAACATTTCAACAAAAATACAAAACAATCGACGGTAAAATCTTAACTTACACACCACATACAGCATGGGTACAGACATTCGGAAAACAACCTAGACTCTTAAGAAAAAGTGGGGTTGCTTTTTTACCTAATCCTTTAATTTACTGACCGTGCAGACCATCACGGTTAAGCGACTACGGAGCATACAAATACGCAAGTAGATGTGGACCTTATCTTCGTTTTTTCGACATTGAAGACCCGACGGCGCCTCAACATATTATGTTCCGAGAGGATGAACAAACAGGGCTGATCAAAAAAATTGTCAAGAAAGAAACAAACAGCGATACAGGAGCAGAGCAACAAACAATCCAGCCCAACCAAAAGGCCGGGCAAACCAATGGGGAAGAGAACAGGTGGATATCCGTGTGACAAACCGCGACGAATGAGTCTAGCCTCATTGGAGAGGAGCACGAAAACTGAGACCCCAATTAAGAAAACTATCAGCCACAGTGACACGGAGAGCAACAGGTCGTCAAATTCAGAAGCGGCCGATCCATCGCCAAAAAGAAACAACCAAAAGAAAACACCGCCAGCAACAACTTCAACTTCAGCAGACAAGGCATCATCAGGACGCTCCACTCGCCAACGTCACTCAACCTTTGGCCAAATTTTTTGGGGACCCCATCCCAATAAACTCTATCGAAGAACCAAACACACAAAAAGCCGCTGAAATTCAACCTTGATTCGCCACCAGATGAGATGAACTCGCCGACGAAGCCAAGCCTCAAATCGGTCATTCAGGAAATGGGCTTCACGGACAAATCACCCGAGTATCAGGCGTGTATGAATTTTCTGGAGGCAAGCAGTCCAAAAAACAAGGGGAAACAAACGGACGAGGTTGTCGACCTCATCTCATCAGATGAAAGCCCGAACAAAACGGTTATCTTATATATCGAAAATAAGATTAGCAACAATGAAGAGGACAACAACACAAACAATAATGCAATGCAAGAGGAAAACGAGAAGGCAGAAGGTGATAAAAACAACCAAGAAGTGGAGAAATAGCGTACAATAGAAAAGAGGGAGAAAATGCACAAACAGTCCTCAAGGGACTAGAAAACTCAAAACTTGAAACTCTAAAATATCCCGATAAACTACAACATCGCAAGCCAGGAGGAATATGCTCCGAATGAATAACAGCCAATCATGACACGAACACAACCCAAGGCCACACAACTGGAAGCTAGCCACCACGAAATTACAGAAGGAAAAGTAGCAACCGTAAACAATGATGACAGAAACAGAAGAAGATACATCACTGTTCCGGAAGAGACTACAGAAGGTCCTGGGAGTAAAATTTATCGCCGCAGCTACGAAAAAAAACAGGAACCTCAGACCGCTTAGCACCTTTGTGAAAAAGCGAGATTGGGACGCGATAAAATCCGACTACGGACAATACTGGTTTAATGTTCGCAACAGACTGCACGTGCGGGACGAATGTCTGCTGATTGACGAATGCATCATTATCCCAACACACTACGTCAAACGATATTAGACAGTCTGCACCTGACACATCCAGTGTCGGCCGCCATGCTAGGTTTATGCCAGAACGTGTGATTTCCACAAATACACCGATCAATTTTCCAGATGGCGAAAAGTTGCAAACACTCTACCGAGCAAGGTAAAACCCTCAAACCAATTATAGGGAAAATCACTCATTCCAAATGGATTCGGTTGTAGAATCAAATGCGGAGGTACAGTTAGATTTTGCAGGGCCCCTCCCCGATGAAATAAATTAGGACGCCTACTCATTAGTTGCTGTAAACAAATGGTCGACATTTCCAACAGCAAAAGTTGTTTCAAATACTACGGCGGATGTCACCATAAAATTTATGCAACGATATGTTTAAAACAACGGAGTACCCCGTCGGTTAATATAAGACCAACACAGAAATTTAGGGCCAAAAAATTCCAACTTTTTTGTAACACAAATCATATTAAGTTACTTTTCGCACCAATAGAGGATCATAGAGCCATAGTGGTGGTAGAAAGAATGATCCAAACATTAAAACGTCGACTAGGGGTTATGAGAACAGATCCAACAAATAACCACACAAATTATTTTCGGACATGGCCGTGATAATGAAAACATTGCGCATAACACCACATGGCGTAACAAAAATCTCACCTTTTTAAGCACACTTGGGCAGAAAACCAAATACTCCCCTATCAAACCTGGCAACTACTAGTTCACCTAATAATCTTATCCGGGAAAATGCAAAACACGCATGTTTAGATCGGAAAAACATCACGAAGCCACCTCTGCCAGATGAAACCATGCACGGCTTACAACAGTGGTCGGAGGATGAAGTTTCGATTAAAAAACGACAACAACTACAACAACAACCAATGGGAGCTGACAAGACATCTAAACAAACACCAGGTTCGAAACGTTAAAAAACATAGATAAAACAAACAATAGGTATAAAGGAATACAAACATCCATCGACAAAAACATTAGCAAATGAATAGAACAAGAAGCAAGAAAAACAATCCGAGTGGCAACTTAAGTAAAAGAGCCCAAAACATTTCAACAAAAATACAAAACAATCGACGGTAAAATCTTAACTTACACACCACATACAGCATGGGTACAGACATTCGGAAAACAACCTAGACTCTTAAGAAAAAGTGGGGGTGCTTTTCTACCTAATCCTTTAATTTACTGACCGTGCAGACCATCACGGTTAAGCGACTACGGAGCATACAAATACGCAAGCAGATGTGGACCTTGTCTTCGTTTTTTCGACATTGAAGACCCGACGGCGCCTCAACATAGTATGTTCCGAGAGGATGAACAAACAGGGCTGATCAAAAAAAATTGTCAAGAAAGAAACAAACAGCGATACAGGAGCAGAGCAACAAACAATCCAGCCCAACCAAAAGGCCGGGCAAACCAATGGGGAAGAGAACAGGTGGATATCCGTGTGACAAACCGCAACGAATGAGTCTAGCCTCATTGGAGAGGAGCACGAAAACTGAGACCCCAATTAAGAAAACTATCAGCCACAGTGACACGGAGAGCAACAGGTCGTCAAATTCAGAAGCGGCCGATCCATCGCCAAAAAGAAACAACCAAAAGAAAACACCGCCAGCAACAACTTCAACTTCAGCAGACAAGGCATCATCAGGACGCTCCACTCGCCAACGTCACTCAACCTTTGGCCAAATTTTTTGGGGACCCCATCCCAATAAACTCTATCGAAGAACCAAACACACAAAAAGCCGCTGAAATTCAACCTTGATTCGCCACCAGATGAGATGAACTCGCCGACGAAGCCAAGCCTCAAATCGGTCATTCAGGAAATGGGCTTCACGGACAAATCACCCGAGTATCAGGCGTGTATGAATTTTCTGGAGGCAAGCAGTCCAAAAAACAAGGGGAAATAAACGGACGAGGTTGTCGACCTCATCTCATCAGATGAAAGCCCGAACAAAACGGTTATCTTATATATCGAAAATAAGATTAGCAACAATGAAGTGGACAACAACACAAACAATAATGCAATGCAAGAGTAAAACGAGAAGGCAGAAGGTGATAAAAACAACCAAGAAGTGGAGAAATAGCGAACAATAGAAAAGAGGGAGAAAATGCACAAACAGTCCTCAAGGGACTAGAAAACTCAAAACTTGAAACTCTAAAATATCCCGATAAACTACAACATCGCAAGCCAGGAGGAATATGCTCCGAATGAATAACAGCCAATCATGACACGAACACAACCCAAGGCCACACAACTGGAAGCTAGCCACCACGAAATTACAGAAGGAAAAGTAGCAACCGTAAACAATGATGACAGAAACAGAAGAAGATACATCACTGTTCCGGAAGAGACTACAGAAGGTCCTGGGAGTAAAATTTATCGCCGCAGCTACGAAAAAAACAGGAACCTCAGACCGCTTAGCACCTTTGTGAAAAAGCGAGATTGGGACGCGATAAAATCCGACTACGGACAATACTGGTTTAATGTTCGCAACAGACTGCACGTGCGGGAAGAATGTCTGCTGATTGACGAATGCATCATTATCCCAACACACTACGTCAAACGATATTAGACAGTCTGCACCTGACACATCCAGTGTCGGCCGCCATGTTAGGTTTATGCCAGAACGTGTTATTTCCACAAATACACCGATCAATTGTCCAGATAGCGAAAAATTGCAAACACTCTACCGAGCAAGGTAAAACCCTCAAACCAATAAAAGGGAAAAATCACTCATACCAAATTGATTCGGTTGTAGAATCAAATGCGGAGGTACAGTTAGATTTTGCCGGGCCCCTCCCCGATGAATTAAATTAGGACGCCTACTCATTAGTTGCTATAAACAAATGGTCGAAATTTCCAACAGCAAAAGTTGTTTTAAATACTACGGCGGATGTCACCGTAAAATTTATGCAACGATCTGTTTAAAACAACGGAGTACCCCGTCGGTTAAGATAAGACCAAGCACAGATATTTAGGGCCAAAAAATTCCAAATTTTGTACCACAAATCATTTTAAGTTACTTTTCGCACCGGTAGAGGATCATAGAGCCATAGTGGTGGTAGAAAGAATGATCCAAACATTAAAATCCGACCATCACGGTTAAGCGACTAAGGAGCATACAAATCCGCAAGCAGATGTGGACCTTGTCTTAGTTTTTTAGACATCAAAGACCCGACGGCGCCTCAACATATTATGTTCCGAGAGGATGAACAAACAGGGCTGACCAAAAAAATTGTCAAGAAAGGAACAAAAAGCGATACAGGAGCAGAGCAACAAAAAATCCAGCCCAACCAAAAGGTCGGGCAAACCAATGGCGAAGAGAACAGGTGGACGTCCGTGTGACAAACCGCGATGAATGAGTCTATCCTCATTGGAGAGGAGCACGAAAACTGAGACCCCAACCAAGAAAACTATCAGCCATAGTGACACGGAGAGCAACAGGTCGTCAAATTCAGAAGCGGCCGAACCATCGCCAAAAAGAATCAACCAAAAGTAAACACCGCCAGCAACAACTTCAACTTCAGCAGACAAGGCATCATCAGGACGCTCCACTCCCCGACGTCACTCAACCTTTGGCCAAATTTTTTGGGGACCCCATCCCAATAAACTCTATCGAAGAACCAAACACACAAAAAGCCGCTGAAATTCAACCTTGATTCGCCACCAGATGAGATGAACTCGCCGACGAAGCCAAGCCTCAAATCGGTCATTCAGGAAATGGGCTTCACGGACAAATCACCCGAGTATCAGGCGTGTATGAATTTTCTGGAGGCAAGCAGTCCAAAAAACAAGGGGAAACAAACGGACGAGGTTGTCGACCTCATCTCATCAGATGAAAGCCCGAACAAAACGGTTATCTTATATATCGAAAATAAGATTAGCAACAATGAAGTGGACAACAACACAAACAATAATGCAATGCAAGAGGAAAACGAGAAGGCAGAAGATGATAAAAACAACCAAGAATAGGAGGAAACAAAGAAATAGCGAACAATAGAAAAGAGGGAGAAAATGCACAAACAGTCCTCAAGGGACTAGAAAACTCAAAACTTGAAACTCTAAAATATCCCGATAAACTACAACATCGCAAGCCAGGAGGAATATGCTCCGAATGAATAACAGCCAATCATGACAAGAACACAACCCAAGGCCACACAACTGGAAGCTAGCCACCACGAAATTACAGAAGGAAAAGTAGCAACCGTAAACAATGATGACAGAAACAGAAGAAGATACATCACTGTTCCGGAAGAGACTACAGAAGGTCCTGGGAGTAAAATTTATCGCCGCAGCTACGAAAAAAAACAGGAACCTCAGACCGCTTAGCACCTTTGTGAAAAAGCGAGATTGGGACGCGATAAAATCCGACTACGGACAATACTGGTTTAATGTTCGCAACAGACTGCACGTGCGGGAAGAATGTCTGCTGATTGACGAATGCATCATTATCCCAACACACTACGTCAAACGATATTAGACAGTCTGCACCTGACACATCCATTGTCGGCCGCCATGGTAGGCTTATGCCACAACGTGTGGTTTCCACAAATACACCGATCAATTGTCCAGATGGCGAAAAGTTGCAAACACTCTACCGAGCAAGGTAAAACCCTCAAACCAATTATAGGGAAAATCACTCATTCCAAATGGATTCGGTTGTAGAATCAAATGCGGAGGTACAGTTAGATTTTGCAGGGCCCCTCCCCGATGAAATAAATTAGGACGCCTACTCATTAGTTGCTATAAACAAATGGTCGAAATTTCCAACAGCAAAAGTTGTTTGAAATACTACGGCGGATGTCACCGTAAAATTTATGCAACGATCTGTTTAAAACAACGGAGTACCCCGTCGGTTAAGATAAGACCAAGCACAGATATTTAGGGCCAAAAAATTCCAAATTTTGTACCACAAATCATTTTAAGTTACTTGTCGCACCGGTAGAGGATCATAGAGCCATAGTGGTGGTAGAAAGAATGATCCAAACATTAAAATCCGACCATCACGGTTAAGCGACTAAGGAGCATACAAATCCGCAAGCAGATGTGGACCTTGTCTTAGTTTTTTAGACATCAAAGACCCGACGGCGCCTCAACATATTATGTTCCGAGAGGATGAACAAACAGGGCTGACCAAAAAAATTGTCAAGAAAGGAACAAAAAGCGATACAGGAGCAGAGCAACAAAAAATCCAGCCCAACCAAAAGGTCGGGCAAACCAATGGCGAAGAGAACAGGTGGACGTCCGTGTGACAAACCGCGATGAATGAGTCTATCCTCATTGGAGAGGAGCACGAAAACTGAGACCCCAACCAAGAAAACTATCAGCCATAGTGACACGGAGAGCAACAGGTCGTCAAATTCAGAAGCGGCCGAACCATCGCCAAAAAGAATCAACCAAAAGTAAACACCGCCAGCAACAACTTCAACTTCAGCAGACAAGGCATCATCAGGACGCTCCACTCCCCGACGTCACTCAACCTTGGCAAAATTTTTTGGGGACTCCATCCCAATAAATTCTATCGAAGAACCAAACACTCACAAAAAGCCGCTGAAATTCAACCTTGATTCGCCACCAGATGTGATCAACTCGGAAACGAAGCCAAGCCTCAAATCGCTCATTCAGGAAATGGGATTCACGGACAAATCACCCGAGTATCAGGCGTGTATAAATTTTCTGGAGGCAATCAGTCCGAAAAACAAGGGAATACAAACGGACGAGGTTGTCGACCTCATCTCATCAGATGAAAGCCCGAACAAAACGGTTATCTTATATATCGAAAATAAGATTAGCAGCAATGAAGCGGACAACAACACAAACAATAATGCAATGCAAGAGGAAAACGAGAAGGCAGAAGATGATAAAAACAACCAAGAAGTAGAGGAAACAAAGAAATAGCGTACAATAGAAAAGAGGGAGAAAATGCACAAACAGTCCTCAAGGGACTATAAAACTCAAAATTTGAAACTCTTAAATATCCCGAGAAGGGGGAGTGTCATCCGGTACGGATCAATAAACTCATCATTGTTATTATTTATTAATTTGATTAAACATATTTATATAAATTGGTTGGTCAGTTGACCTTGATACGGCGGCATGTCGATTTAAGTCCATGAGCAAGACTCAGACGCTAATTTATGTTTCTGAAAAACAGTTGTTTTTATCAAACTCACATAAAGACTACGTTTAACGATCCGTTCGGATTCAGTATAGTCACGCTCATACAAGGAGGTATGACAAAACCATTGGAGCAGAATCTTACAGCCGCAGAAGTTTTACATCATGTTTTCTAAAATCTAAATTAAAAAAGATATTTTTTGCCGTCGATTACGTTACTTACCAATTGTGTCTCTTACTGTCGGTTTACCGATATCTGCTGCTTTTCAAACATAGGGTTCCTAGAGTCGTGCATAATAATATCGCAAATTCGTTTGATGCTACTCTAGAAAGAAAATAACAATTTTACAACAAAAAAACACCAACTCTAGTTTAAAGTTTATTTTTAAACGTTGTGTGCAATTTTTTTGAAGTTAAATTTTTCCTAAAGATTGTTGGAATGCGTAAGAAGCTCAGGTTGATATAATTTTTTCGGTCATGACTCGGTGGTTTTGGCGTTATTTTTTACTTAAAGATCTAAAAATGACCCGTTTTTTGGGGTAAAATTTTGAGCTCAGTCTTTGCAAAAACAAATAGCATCAAAACAATTTCCAAAAATTAGGAAAGATTTGTCTCATCATTTTTTGTCTTAAGTCAACCCAATTTGTAAAATGCGCCTTTCAAACTTCGAGCTTTGTGCGTATCGTTTGGAAAGTCAGCACTCTATATTGAAAAGTGTCAACCTTTTTTTGTTAATACTAACTGGTACGTTAGTATCTTCATTATATGTTTATACCCTTAACATGTCTCGATTGACAAATTGTTCGAAATTCCAAATTATCCAATGAATATACTATAATTCAGCAATAGAAAATTTTTTGTTTTTCATGAGCTAGTGATAAAAAGCAAAAAAGTTCATAAAGGATGAGAACTTAAACCTGTGCATTCTGCCAAAGAAAAGGGCGAAAGGTCTTTTTGGTTACACCCCTTGGTGAGAAATGGAAGTTATTAAAATGAACTGGTAAAGATGAAGCACTTTTATTATCACTTTTATTGCGCCTTAAACTGGCTCTTTACTCTATTTTTGCCCTTTTCTGCGCAAAAATTTCATACCAGATGCAGTTTTGATTGCCCTTGAACTCTTGCACTTTCTAGCTTCATTTAATGCTCGGGATATCAGCGCTGCATTTCAAAGTAAACTCAGTCCAATTTTGAAATAAGAATTTCTATTTCAATTTTTCATCATTTAGGGGGGTGGTGGCGGGGGGGGGGGGGCTTTTGTTTTTTTTTTTCGATTTAAGTCTAATTTTTAAACTACGAAATGAAACTTACTGTAGTCTGTGTGTGACTGAGAAGTGTAGAAGTAATTTTTTGGAAATTGCTATAAATAAAATCTAAAATTCGTTCCGATCGATTGGTTTTAAAACCACTCAAAGTGATTGAGTAAATTTGCCGGGCAATCTAACTTGATTGCTTTTTATTGTTTTGTGACGTCCTATCCCCGATAGGCCTGTCTAATTTATTTCTTTCTTAAGCCCTAAATTTTTCTAAAAATAGGTGTGCTGAACGAAAGAAGAAAGGTTAAAGCTTCTGAGAGGGGCTTAATTGAATCAAAAGAGCTTGAAGAAGAAAACTTATCAAAGAATTACTATTTTGTCAGAGCATGACATTATGATAAGCGGGATAATCTTTTAAATTGATCTGATATCTGAACGATGGAAGAACTCAGGCATTGGAGATAAACACTGATGTAGCTTCATTTAAAGCAGTAGTTTCACTGAATATAATGAATGTTTATGAACTGTTTGTCATAAAATTTAGGATTCACTGTCAACTATTCAATGCTAGGTCTAATAAACTTCGACTTGTAGAATTTTGTGATTGCAGGGTGGTGCATTTATAACTGGCGGTTCCGTCTTTTTTTTAAATAATTCAAGTGCAATTGGATGAAAAACGGTTCTTGATTCTTACCACTGACGTAATTCATGAGTTCAGAAAGACCGTGGGCGGTTCTTGATTGAATGGAGAGAGTCCCTTGTAAAAAAACCTTTGTTCGCAATAATTGAAGCTTTTGTGAATTTCAATGAAGCTCTTACTATGAGACTCTGGGCTCCTTATAATCACGACTTCAAAGTCAATAGTGAAAAACGGATTCAATGACGGATTCAGACTAGCCCCGAGGATAAGTTTTCAACAAAAATAAATTTCCTTAATTTTTGTTCGGACTCGACTTCGAGACCATTTCAAAATCGAATTCAAATTTTTTTGCTAATTTAAACAAAACGAAGATTTGGATAATTTAGAAGAGGAAATTGAGGCAAAAGACAACGAAATTGCCCATCTGAAGTCTGAAATAGAACAACTAATTCAGAAACTGCATGAGCACTTTAATGATGGCAAGTCACAAAGATTTGAACCAAATCAAGGAACTAGAGAATCAAATAGAAAACCTGAGAAATGAAATAAAGAAACGAGGCGAAAAAAAGCAAATTCCACCGAAACGAAAAAAATCGTAAAAGCCGAGATCAATACGAACGGTGTTTTCGACTCCAGTCGAATTTCTGTCGTCAATCACGACCACAAAATCAATCACGACTGCTTAACTGCGACAATCCGCATTCCAGACAAAAAACTGAATGTGATTTTATAAAATTTTGCATTTAAAGTATACAATCAGAGTTTACACCAAATTTGCTATTTAACTTTTTTGAACCGAAAAATTTGCTTCTCCAAGCAAAAAATCAATCAGAGGTTCTTTATTTAATCTCACACCCAAAAATGCTCGTCATAGACTTCACACGACTCCACAAAATTCCACACAATTCTGCAAAAAACAAAAAAAATTCTTGAACGTCATATGGATACCAGGGGCGGATCTAGGATTTTTTCGAGGGGGTGGGGTATTTTCGAAAAAAATTCAAAACTTTATCGACCTTTTTTTATGTCAACCAAATTGATTTTCCGAGCTCCAACAATCACTATAAAGACCCTATGTTAAGCGATTTTTCTGCACCGCAAGCAAAATTTTGAAAAAAAACAGGCCAAAAAGCGTTTTAGGAAAACGTTGACCTAAAAATCGGGGTTTTTTTTGCGCGCGCTTCACTCTCTATTTTACTATATATATATTTAGAAAAGATTTAGGGTCCACCAGCCAAAAATGGATATAATAAAATAGTAGAAAGAGGGGACCATTTGCGTCGGCAGGAGGTCGAATACCTAAGGGGGCATCCGCATCCCCCTCCCCCTAAGTTCGCTGGTGATGGCTACCATTTTTCCATAAACCGGACACTCAATTTATTCATTTTTCATTATTTTTTGTGATTATTATTAATCAAACACGAGTGACAAGGACGCTGGTTTTTGAAAACCTTGAGTCACATAAGTATTCAAGATAACGCAGAACTAATGCTTGAGGAGCCTGGAATAGGATATTTTTTATACACAAAATTATTGATTTTCTAATATAAGTCTATAAATATTTAATGACACAAGTTTTTCGAAAATAAATTTTTGAGTTTATAGCTCACTTTCCAAGGAAAAGTAAGGTCTACTCTTCGGTCTACGTTATACGCATCTACAAAAGATATAATTTATTTGGTAATTTTGATTGTTTTGCTATGCATTTTTTTGTTTTGTCTTTGCAGCCATAAAAAAATTAGAGTAATCAAATTTTCCTACATAAAAACTGTAAGTGAATCTTTTTTATATCGAAGAATCAAGAAATTTTCATAAACTTAATTTCAGCTTAGCAAACATTTCATTGCCCATATGTTCAGATGATGACTTTTGCTGATAAAATGTTTCAAGCCAATTTTGCAAATTTTTGTTCAAAAAATTATCAACCATGAAATTTGCACGAGGAAAATTAATGAATAGCTTTTATCGAAAAACCATCCAAATTTTTTGGTACTATTTTTAGCTATAGCAAATCAGTATCAGTGTTTTTGGTTGATAGAGAGAAACTTTGTATTTGTTTGTGTTTCTTTTATCTGTTTTTTTTTTAATTTTGCTCACAAAATTAGGTACCACAAATAAATGTTGGAATGAGTCGAGTGATATATCATTATTAACGCTCTTTTCCTCGTGATTTGAACAACATTGATAAATTTCGAAAAATTTTCTCAGTGTTCAGAAAAATTGGACAACAATTAAAGCAATTGAATATTAATTATTAAAACATGTCAGATAAGCTATGGATACTTGGTTTGATTATAAAGAAAACTAGATTTTGATATTAATTAGCGCTTTCTTGGCAAAAATTTTTAAAAACTTTTAAATTGTTTAGTGCAAAATTTGTCTTACGTGATGGAACTATCCTGAACTGCTTGCACAGCAACCCGCTGTTGCTTTTATTAAAATAATATTCTTTTCAAAAATTAAACAAAAAATTATGAGAAAAGATCAAAAAATGAATTTTTTGCTCTGTTTTACCTACTTCTAATAAGTTCGTAAATACGCAAAACTCAAGGAAACTAGACAATCTCAAGGAAACAAGACAATCTTCTTCTAAATTTTTGTTAAAAAGGAGTCGTAATAAGAGTTCAGTATGAGTTTGATTTTAATAAAAATTCTCATGTCAAGACAAAGACCTGCAGGTTTTAGTTGCAATTCAATGATTTTGATCAATTTTTGACACAATGATTTTTGATAAACTGCTATGAATAACGAACTCTAAATAAAATGATAACAATTTGAAAATCTGAATATTCAGTTCATGACTCGGTTCTCGCAAACTCGCATTGATATTAATTAGCGCTGTCTTGTTCTTTTCGAAAACTAAACAAAAAATTATGATAAAAGATCAAAAAATGAATTTTTTGCTCTGTTTTACCTACTTCTAATAAGTTCGTAAATACGAAAAACTCCGAAACATTCTTATGGCTAGCTTATGACTAATCTCAAGGAAACAAGACAATCTTCTTCTAAATTTTTGTTAAAAAGGAGTCGTAATGAGAGTTCAGTATGAGTTTGGTTTTAACAAAATTTCTCATATCAAGGCAAAGACTTGCAGGTTTCAAATGCAATTCAATGATTTTGATCAATTTTTGACAAAATGAGTTTTGATTAACTGCTATGAATAACGAACTCTAAAAAAATGATAACAATTTGAAAATCTGAATATTCAGTTCATGACTCGATTCTCGCAAACTCGTAACTCATAAAAACCCGATTGCATTATCTCCTGATTTTTCTATTCTGCCACATTTGAAGTGACAGCTCTAACTTTGTTTGTTCTTGAAAAAATGGATAAATAAAGTTGAAAATTGTTTAAGATTTACTCAAGCTAAAAATTTTACGCTTACGAGTTGGTTAAAATATTATTGAAAGCAATTAGCATTGGATATGCGTGTTTCACTATCAATTGCGCAAAATCAAACGAAGAAAATTATCAATTACTAGCCAGAAAAAAAAACGTTTACAAGCAGCAGAAAAAAATTTATTTCATTAAGATTAAGAGCAACTAGAGCCAGGGGCGGATCCAGGATTTTCTCGAGGGGGGGCGGATTTTCCAAAAATTTTCGAAAATTTTGACGACTTTTTTTTCCGGTTGATCAGATTGATTTTCCGAGCTCTCCCAAAGCAGTAAAAAGACCCTGTTTTGGCCAAATTTTTTGCGCCGCAGGCAAGTTTTTGAAAAAAAAACAGGTCAAAAATGCCGTTTTTGGTCACTTTTTGGAAAATTTTGACAAAAAAAACGCGTTTTTTTGGCGCGCGCTCCCCCTCAGAATTAGAATATATTGGCGCCAAAGGCGCCTTTAGAAAAATTTTAGGGTCGGTAGGCCAAGAATGGATTTCTTAAAATGTACAAAAGGGGGGACCCTTTGGGATGGCAGGGGTTCGAATCCCTGAGGGGGGAGGGCGTCCGCCCCCCCCCCCCCCCCTAAATCCGCCCCTGACTAGAGCAAAAGTTAAGAACAATCATTTTTTTTTAACTTTGATGAAAGTTTCATGATTGAAGTAATGCAATAAAAAATGACAAAACTCATATATATATATATATATATACATATATATAAATTGAGAAGGGTACATAATCGGTTCAAAGTGGTTTATTCTGGTAAATTTTAGAAACAGGTAGAATCAAAAATTACTGTACAAGTAATTTCTGAAATTCCATTTAGTTCTGAAGAAAATTATTTTCAAGATTGCTATTTTCACAATCATATTGATTAAATATAGATGGCAAAAGACTGTCCATTGAGAGTTAGATATTTGCTTCAGTTTTTAGTGTTCGCTCGACCTCTGCGCCTTCAGTTCGTATGCTTCCGTCCCCTCACTGTTGTAGCCCCATACTTGAGGTGGCAGCACCTGTTGTGGCTTTGAACTGTCCGAGTTAATGCTCATGTATCCCCCCACCGCACCCGAGGGGTGTGCAAAGCTGCCCACGTCCAAACCAGTCGGGTTGCCATCTGCTTCGTTTTCTTGCTCAGCCCTGGCGAACATTTCATTCACTAGAAAAAAAAACGTAGTTGGACTTTTTTTACAAATAGCTTCCCTGTTGGTACTACTGTACGACATCTATGTCCTGCTGCCCGACATTGAAAGTTTTCTGAAAGCACCGTCGCTGCCAATATATACACATTTTCAAGGGATAACGCGCTAAAGTCTTCCAAAAAGAGCCTAAAAACTTGCCTATGATGCAGAAAATGTTGTCCAAATAAGGTCCTTATAGTGTTTTAGAAGAGCTCGGAAAAAAGTGGTCGTCTATAGTCAATAAGAAAGGCCGATAAAAAAGAGATTTTTTTTAAATAAAAACTTGCCTCCCCCTCTGACATTTGCCGAGATTTAAAGGACAAAACTAGATTGTTCGTAATAAAGAATTGATAGATTAGTTACTTAGATTCTTGGTTACTTTAGATTTAGTTAGTCAGGCTCTGACTAAGAGAAACAAGTTAAATAACGTTTGAATAAAGTTGGATCAAAAATTACTTAAGAAACGTTTTGCGTAAAAGTTTGCACGTTGTTATTCATTTTCTCCGGAAAACTTTTTAAAAGATCACAAAAGGCTTAAGAAGCCTAAAAATTTTCCAGTTTTGTTCAAAGTTTGAGTTCCTCTCGTGATAAACGAAAAAACTTTCAATATAAATTTTTCATGGGCTATGAAAAACAGTCAGTTGGAGTTCAAAATTAAAAAAAAAATTTTCTACCCAAAAAAGTTTTCTTCCACAGATGCCCTGCTTTTATTAAGAGAAACAAACAAAAATCAAGTCGGTAATAAGTCATTTATTGAGTTTGCTCTTCTTGATTCATTGAAGTTTTTATTTTTAACTCACTGATGAAAAATTTTTAGAAAAAATTAAATAAAAACAAATATTAGAACAGTTAGAATCTTAAGACTTTGATTAATCTGCCATCTGATCAACAGACAGGATTCAATTGTCTTAAATGGAAAAGAAGCAAATTGCCTCGTAGTCGTAAGAAAACGTCGTCAAGATCAAATGTTTCAATGCTATGTACAAAATGGTAAACTGTAAAATCATTAAACAAGCAGTTGCTACCACACTCCTAATTATGAGTAAAAAAAAGTTAGCCAATGTCAAAAATTTTGAGAATAAGGTTGCTAATTTGTTGAACTATTTCAATCAAGCTTGAATAAAAATCAATCAAGATAAAACAGAATTTAATGCTTTTGAAACTAATTTAGAAATAACAAGAGACTTAATGTTGATGATCAAATTATGAAAACAAGAATCATGAAAAATATGTATATATAAAAGTAGTTATTGACAACCACTAGACATATCAAAGCCAAGTTAAAGCAATTTAGAAAAAATGGCTCAAGTCATTATAAAATATTTACGATTCGAAGTTGTATCATCATTACACAAGAAAATAAATCCAGCTGGGCTGTTAAAGCCTGCTCCGAAGCGTCCAAGTTTATGAATTGATCTTTTAAAATCTACCTAATAGTTTTCCACTACCTAATTGGTTACAGATCATCACTTTATGTTACCAATTTATAAAATATCGAAAACCTGCATTGTGGGCTAATAAAGAGGCTACTAAAAGCAAAACACTAGTTGCATGACAACAAATGAAGTCTTTCACATTGTTTTCTGCTATAGCCTATAACGCAAAAATATATACTTTTAAGACAGGTATTGTAATATATAATGACCATCAACAAATGGAAAAACTTTTTACAGATGTAATTTTTCCGAAGGCAAAAAACTAAAACACTTCTTCTGAGCCAATTTAGGAAATAATCAAACTAAGTGTTGTCCAAAAAAAAAATCATGAAATTTAATTAAGTTCTCCTAAAAATATTATCTTCGTCCAATATTTTCGTACATCTTCGTACACTGTCTGTAAACTTCGATTAAAAACTTTAATTATATATCAAGTTACCAATTTCATGTTCCTATAATATCAATGTTCTTGTTTCAGTTTTGTAAAAAAAAAACTTGTCTTTCACACGTCGTGTTTTCAAATACGCTTTGATAGTTCACAGAAAACGAAAAAAGTTGTTCGAAAAAAATGAAAACCTTGCTCGAGATTTTTCATCATATGAAAAGATAAGTTTGAACAATTATTTCCGTAAGTTAATCCAATTAGAAATAAACTTGTTGCTCCCAATAATGAAATTTCTACCTATTTGCCGAATATTGTGGTAATAATTTTGAGCTGATCAGAATTTGAGATTCTAAATTTGAGAAAACTATATAGGCGAAAATGAACGTGTAAAAATTAGGCAAGCATTTTGATAGTAAAATGTATAATTTAGCAAAAAAAGCCTATTAATTCTCCGAACCGCCACGACAAGGAGCCATCAAAGACCACAAAGTCGAGAGTCGGTTTAAGGTCGCAATTGGGCGGTAGCGGGCTCTAAATTTTGTAATGAGTCCTACCCTCTGTTGGCAAGCTTGCAACGCGTTAACGCGACTGCAGCAGTCTCTTTTTTGCTGTTGACTTGCTGTCTGAGCAATTGTGCGTGTATATAGTATACAGCCGCCAAATGTCGTTTTTTGTTCATCAAATGCTATTTCTGCTAAAATATACTTTTTCCATTGTCAAAGTTTTTTTCTGATATTAACATTTTTGTTTTTTCCTGATATAGTTTTCGCCTAATATTTCTAAAGACGCTAATTGAAGAATGCATATCGAACCCATTTCGGAGACCATCACTGGGTTGGTAGTAGCTGAAAATAACCGCACTAAAAATCGTCCATCCAGTTTCAACTCATTGCCCAAAAATTGGTTAATCTTCTGATCCGAGTCGGAGTTGATGACGTAGGCAGTCTGGTACGAACAGCAAGTAACTCGGAAAATCCAGCTAATGAAGTTGAAGATTGTTAGGATTGTTATTAGGACAAACCAAAACCAGACTGCAATCAGAATCTTTTGAACCAAATCTCTGCTGTTTAGAAGACACTGAATTGTATATTTGTGTTTCACTGAAACATTCAGTTTGATTTCTATGTCATGATGCTCAAACAACCATTAAAAAGCTTCTGTGGCTCCTTTGATTTTTTCTCCATGTTAAATTTTGAAACATGAGTTTTTAGGCAATAGTTTTATCTTCTTTTTTTTCGCTTTTCTAAATGCAAAAACAACGACAAAATCAACTTGAAAGATGAACAGATTCCATTTATTTTGAGTTTATAAATACATTGCAAACAAGCGGTCAATCAACACTTCAAAAAACTGCAGCTTTTTATACTATGGATTTTTACCTCCTATATTTCTACTCAGCTACTTTTTACCCCTATTTTACCCCAAGCTGTTTTTACCCATTTCGAAATTTGAACCGGCCTAAAATTTGAACCGGCTTTCTGGTGATAACCAGTTCTAACTTTGGTATAGATTCCAACCCTCTGTTGGCAAGCTCACAACACGTAGGCGCAATTTTGGCGGTCGCTGTTCAAATCTAAAAGATTATGAAGTATTTTAAATGGTAAAAGGCACCTTGTTAATGGAGTCCTATCAAACCATAATTGAAAGAGCCAATAAAACTCAACGAGAAATTTATAGCAGTTGCAAAATCTTTAGCATTTCATAGAGTGCGCCCCCCGAACGCCGAGGAACTCATAGACCAAGTGAAAGCAGTAATAATTGCTGTCGATAAATAAAACACACTGAAAACATGAGTTTACAAAAAAATATATTTAAAAGTATGGTTAAAAAGTCTCGTGCTTGAGCGAGTGAACGATATTTTTTTATTATTGCTTAAGTCACGGACGTCATACTGATTAGCTTTTTAAATGGAAGTTTCTCAAAACATGCGGTGTTGCTGTTGATTTTTATAAGGATCACGATCTAAAGCTTTCTGTCAATGTCTTGATAGAAAACTTTAAATATTTCAGGAGCTTGAATAAAAGTTTCATAGCTTATCCTTCGATATCAATAAGCCTGCTCGCTCGCTTTTCACGCTCGAAACTGGACTAAAACACAAAAATATTTAACCAGTTTTTCTCGACAAATTTTTGAAAAAAAACTTTAATGTCGTTTGAAGCACGACGGAAAGGGTTTTAGTATGATATATCACTCGACCCAGTTCAAAGACTGTTTGTGGTACCCAGGGGCAGGTTTATGGGGTGGGGGCTAAATTTTTTAAAGGGTGCCTTTGGTGCCAAGATAAACTCATTTTGAATGGGAGCGCGCGCCGAAAAATGCAATATTTGGTCAATATTTTACAAAAACTGCCCAAAAACGGCATTTTTGACCTGCTTATTTTCAAAAAATTACCTTTGGGGCAAAACTTTTGGTCAAAACGGGGTTTATATAGTGTTCTGAGACCGCTGAAAAAATCAATATGAACGACCTAAAACAAATAGACGACAAAATCCTTGATCTGCTCGTGGTTGAACCTGATTTTGCGTGAAAAAATTAGAACACACCCGAATACAATCTGCTTTCCATTTACAATTTTCGTAACAATAAAGCTTTATCTGTTTTTATCTTAAAAATTTGGTTGAATAGTAGCAGTCCCCGCTTGACAAAAAATTTTAAAACTTTTCTTAAAAAAACTTGCAATTTCCTATAAAGTAAGGCTCTTAGAAATTTTTGTTGCAAAATAGGTTTTCAAAAAACAAGATAAAATTTAAAAAACGTTCTTAAAAATCTGTGAGATAGTGACTTTTTCTGAAAGAAAACTGTAAGATAGAAATTTTTCCGAGGAGGAAGTGCGGAATAATAATGCATGGGGTGGTTGTTTTCATCCTGTCAATTTTTGACTTTTCATCCAAGCATTTTTGACAATTTTTTTTATCAACTCAAAAATTTTATTGTAATTTAGCAAGTAAATTAGCACTAGAGCATTCTATTGAGATTTTTTATTTTCCTGCGCTCTGATTGGCCAAAAATTCGGTTTATTTATCCATTGAACACTCTCCCTCAAGCTTTCTTGCAAGGGGAAGGGAGTGTTCAAAAGATGAACAAACCAAATTTTCAACCAATTAGAGCGCAGGAAAATTAGAATTCTTAATACAAAGCTCTAGGCAGTGATGTCCATTTAAGAAAATAATTTCAACTAGTTTGAATTTTCATTTAAATTTCAATTTATTTAAATGTGAAATTATGTGTCCTCTCAATTTAAATGAAAAATTTTAATTTAAATCGAACAATTTATAATTGAAAAAAAATTAATTGCTCGGGCGGTATTCGATCCGACGCCAAAGTACACAGTTTAGTTATGTCAATTTATTTTACTTCTCAGTTTTGAGGAAAAAGCAAAAAATCTAAGTTTTTACGACAAAATTGAGAAGATTTTGTTGCAAATAGATATGCTCAAAAAAATTGCTTTTGATTTATTTCCTCAGAATTGCAAAAAACCAAAACTGGCAGAAAAAATGCTAAAAACACGCTCAAGAAAAATTCAAACTGCAAAAAAAATTTAAATAGTTTCAGAAAATTTCTAATTGATACCAACAATTTTTATAATTTTCTCGAACAATAATATCATTTTTTATTTTTTCTTAACTGGACATCACTGGCTCTATGGCTAATTTAGTGTATTGATAAAAATTCTTCCCTTGGGTACCGGCCTATTAGCATGTGTTTATTAACATGCCTATATAAGAGCATGTAGTTTGAAGACTCGCTATTTCAAGTTTTGTTTACTGAAACTTGCAACTTCTATCAGCGTGCACTTGGCCGAATTTTTAACTTGGCGAAATTGAACGTTTTTCCCTTACAAGTAAGATTGTTTTCGAAATTAACTTAAAATTTAGGCTAATTTGTTTTTAATCTAAATGCGCACCCGATTAAAACAATTCGTTAGCGCATGCTAATAGGCACCTATGCTAACTGCTACACCCCCATATCCCATGTAATGCTCACTTACTTCCGAGTTTGCTGATTTCCACGTCACAAATCACAACTCCAGAATAAGTGAACTCGGAGTACCCTCCCATCAACTCTACTATTTCAGGACAGCACTTGTCCAGGTACTGCATCACCATCGGCACCCCCATGTAGTAGAAGGAGGGGTTGACACAGAAGGTGAACAGGAGTGCGGAGAAGGCAATGGCCAACAGGTATTGCACTTTGAGGTACAGGTAACTGATCGAGACCAGACATCGACAGGTGAGACAGGATAAGAACGGAGAACAGCCCTGGAAGATATTTTGGAGTAATTAAAACTAACGTTCTTCAGACAGCAAAAGAAAACCCAAAGTTCGGAAATCAAAAATTTTTCCAGAAAGCGAACAATATGAAAGGATAATTTACAAATAAGTGAAAACTTAACCTGGTGGTCCAAAAGTCAAAGTTTTTAAAGGTGGTCTAAAAAAATCAATGTAGTTAGAATGCATTACAATTAGCTGACCGGAGTTTTGTTTCTCTTCACTTGCAGGTAGTTTTCCATCTGGTTTGCAGCCACGGTTGCCACCTTTTCCACACATTGTCCACTGGAAGACAACACTGGGTTCTCCACTGTTTTCCTCAGGGAGTCCAGATCCATGCCCAGACATCTGGAGATCGTCTTCCACTCGGCAAATGGGTAGTACAGAAGGAGGGCTATAAACATGCAACTTTTAATTAGTTTTTATCACCCTTCGCTTTTCTCCTCATTGCTTCTCTTTCGGGAAAACAATAAGGATTGCAAAACTTAACATTCATAGTTTTTTCATTGAAGCTTTCATTATTTTTGCCACTAATACATTATTAAGGGACAATAATACATAATTTCCAAGAAAACCTCGAGACAATCCAATATAAAAAATTTCAATTTGATATTATTTCGAAAATTCAATATTTTTTTTGGAAAAATCAAGATAGAATTTCGAAAGCGCAAGACCAAAGTCGAAAGAAGGAAATAACTACTTTTTAGGGCTAAAAAGTCATTTTTTGAGAGCCATGTGAAAACGACATGCTCATTTTTTTTTAGCTCGACATGTACATTTTTTGAGCGCCATTGTTTAGTGCTCAAGCCAACCTTCACAAAAAGAACAGCCTAACGTGGAGAAGAGTTTTGTCACTCCTTCGGTCATGCTTGCCCATATTGGAGTATTACAAATCAGACCTAACCCTGAGCTTCCGATATTGTGTTAAACAAGATTGTGACTCCAAACAGCTACCTACATTATCAGAGCCCAGACAAGATGAAAACTTTTCGAAAGGCCACAGAACGTAAGCAGTTTCGGAAAACCTAACCCAGTAGCCTAATAAATGTGCCTTTTTTCATCCACTGGGAACTTTGCTTTAAATGATAGTCGTGCCGAGCCAGAAAAAAAGGGATGTAATTTCGGACTTTGAAGATAAACACGCATGTGCAACAAACGCAGGGGTGAAATAAAACAAAAGAATGCAGGTTCAATTTGAATAGATGGATACCCGCACTCAGTAAAAAGAGAAAATAATCGTTTATAACGAAAATAATCGAAAATATATCGATTATAATTTTATCAAAATCATAA
This sequence comes from Symsagittifera roscoffensis, assembly GCF_963678635.1. NCBI lineage: Eukaryota > Metazoa > Xenacoelomorpha > Acoela > Convolutidae > Symsagittifera > Symsagittifera roscoffensis. The sequence continues at coordinate 50,916,069 of NC_087070.1, read as the reverse complement.
TTAATTATAAGCGCCAAATTTGGATGTTTAAACGATTTATAATCCATTATAATGATAACCTTTTTCGTGGCATTAATTATTATGAAAATGACCGAATTAACTATTATCAATTATTATTGATTATAATTTTTCCGAAAATCTGTTACAATCTCTTATAATCTATTATAATCTATTTTAATAGATTATAATACTTTTTTTTTGTTTTTTTTGTCAAAAATCTCTCAAAGTGAGATGCCCTGTCACTCTTTGGTTTTTCCACGAAACAAAAGTTTTATAGAGATCCCTTAACATAAGTTGAAAGAATCCCGCGGTAGGTGAAATATAGCTCTTCTATATAAATTATGAAACTAAAGTAGTGTGCTGATATTTTAGTGGTAGAAAAAAAATATATATATACGTCATGAAACAATTATAATCAAGGAGAAATGAAAAAATAAAAATGTTTTAAGTTTGAACTGATTTGAAAACTGTTAAAACAGTTTTCCCGTTTTTCAGATAAAACCAACTTCTACAAAAAGCATAAATTATAAGCAACTAATGTGCAAGGTCGAAGACAAAAAGGTCAAACAAAAGAGATTATAAACAATTATTATCGATTACAATGTATTATAACTGATTATATTTGATTTCAAAAAGAGATTACAATCAATTATTAATTGATTAAAATCAATTTTTTTTCGCAAATGTTGTAAGATTGGTACTAAAATCATGTTATAATCGATTATTAACGCTTGAAACTGGATGCGGGTAGCTCTTTGTTATACTTTGCACTTTGTTTATAATTTGTTTCTAAAGCCAAATTTTTTGGCAAAACTGTAAATTTTGAATTGTTGAATAGCATTTCATCTGTCAGAGTAAAGTATTTACAAAAACTATCTTAGTAGTAGTATAAATGATTGAAAATGAAATGACTATAATATTTTATTATAGTTCTCAAATTTAATACATGCACTACACTGAAAATTACCGCCTATTGTAACATATCACCAAACGCACTTTTTGTTATTCTAATCATTTTTGGTCAAGATTTTTTGGTTCATTTTTTGGAAATGATCTAAGCTAATTGATAATTAAATAAACACTTAATGATGGCAAAACATTTTCTTACCAGCCAGAAGAAAAAAGAACGGTGCGTTTTTGGTCAGGTTTTCAACTGTTTCAAGTTCATCTTCGCCTGAGTCGAGGGAGTCAATTGATGTGTAATGAGAGTCAGCGGCGGCACAATACTCAGACACGTACTCTGCCTGTTTCGAGTTCATTTCAGTGGTAGTGAAACAAGTCGCTGGCTCACCTAAAAAAAAAACAAAAAAAAGACATCGGACATTTTCATTTTTCAATTCAGGAAAGATCAATAAAAATACTTGACAAAAAAAAGAAAAATCATGCATATTTGGGCTCTCTTGGAACCTCAACAAGGCCCAATTTATGCCTTGTCTTTTGGTCGCTTTTTCAAAAATTTGCATTCTTTAAAAGTGCACTCTCAAAAATACAATATATTGGGACCTAAGGCAACTTTAGAAAAATGAATTCTGATGCTACGAGGAAGTGAACTTGGACTTTTAAATAAATAGGTTAAATTAAAATTTTATGGCACTACCTGTGCAACTTAGCTGTTTAGCAAATAAGAAAAACTAAGTGAAAGACGGTAAGACAGAAATTTGCCTAAGGTCTTTGCCTTTCCAAACTCCTCTTTTATAGATGGGTGTCACAAAACAATATAAGAGCGGACCCTTTGTGGTGAGGTTTTCAAACGTCTGAAGGAGATGATCCTATATATACCTCAGACCATTTTCTGTCGAGGTGAAACAAACATTCTAAACATTAGAAGGCGAAACAAAATGTCGAGGTGCCTGAAGGTAGCATGCGGAAGAACTATGCATTCGGTTGAATTCTATGCATTCGGACAGAAAAGACCGTTTTCTGTCGTTTTTTGAGTTAGCCGAATGATGACTGGAAGTAACTCAAAATGATAAGTCACTTGATCTCGCATCCTCGAGATGTGTCCTTGATACATGACCTTGTGAAGTCTGATTGTTTTGAAAACAAATACATGAGAAAGCAAAAAAAAAACTTTTCAATCCTTAATCAAAACAATCTATCAGTACAAAACTTAATACAACAGCAAAGCTGAGATTCGCACCTGTTGCGAAACAAATCAAACAAAAAAAACATCAGAAGGCGAAACAAAATGTCGAGGTGCCTGAAGGTAGCATGCGGAAGAACTATGCATTCGGTTGAATTCTATGCATTCGGACAGAAAAGACCGTTTTCTGTCGTTTTTTGAGTTAGCCGAATGATGACTGGAAGTAACTCAAAATGATAAGTCACTTGATCTCGCATCCTCGAGATGTGTCCTTGATACATGACCTTGTGAAGTCTGATTGTTTTGAAAACAAATACATGAGAAAGCAAAAAAAAACTTTTCAATCCTTAATCAAAACAATCTATCAGTACAAAACTTAATACAACAGCAAAGCTGAGATTCGCACCTGTTGCGAAACAAATCAAACAAAAAAAACATCAGAAGGCGAAACAAAATGTCGAGGTGCCTGAAGGTAGCATGCGGAAGAACTATGCATTCGGTTGAATTCTATGCATTCGGACAGAAAAGACCGTTTTCTGTCGTTTTTTGAGTTAGCCGAATGATGACTGGAAGTAACTCAAAATGATAAGTCACTTGATCTCGCATCCTCGAGATGTGTTCTTGATACATGACCTTGTGAAGTCCGATTGTTTTGAAAACAAATACATGAGAAAGCAAAAAAAAACTTTTCAATCCTTAATCAAAACAATCTATCAGTACAAAACTTAATAGAACAGCAAAGCTGAGATTCGCACCTGTTGCGAAACAAATCAAACAAAAAAACATTAGAAGGCGAAACAAAATGTCGAGGTGCCTGAAGGTAGCATGCGGAAGAACTATGCATTCGGTTGAAATTTATTTTGCCCCGAAAAATTGGTACCGCAAATAATCATCGAAGGGGTCGAGTGCTAAATCATATAATCACTTAACACAGAGACGAAGTTGCACATCGCATACGCAAACAAGAATATGAACGATAACGCTACTGGTAAAAACTGAATGAGTAAAACTATGAGTCTACAAATTTCTCAAGTGACGCACGACAATTATGAGTCTACGTAATTGCTCAGTGACGCGAGCCAATTATGCTGCATTAGCAGTAACAGTCAATTTGAACTAACATGCCTCAATTTATAGAGTAGACGCATTTTTTCTAGTATACGAAAAAGTTCATTAAAAACATCCGCCCCTGGCCAGCTTCCAATCCTCTTATTTTGTTGCGGGTCTCCTTCCCTACGTGTACGCTACAGATCCATGATACCTTGAAACTAAAGTGCTATTTGTAAAAAAAATAGTCTGTTTTAATATCCTTAGCATTGGCAGCTATCCTTAATAGCTGGTTATTGATCAAAACGAACACTTTCAAAATGAACACGTTTTGTTGCAACAAAATTTGCGTCTCAACAATATTAGCGGTTTAGGTTAGAAAAAAAGAGAGCTTATATAATAACACAAGCGTTGCTTGTGTAAAGATAACAACTGTAGTCGTTTACGCGTTATTTAGAAAAAAAAATGTTGTGTTCTCATCACGCCACGTACAAAGAACGACACAAGTGTTCAAAAAATATGTGTGATCGTTTTTTATCAATGCGGTAGGACTGTTGGAGCTTTTTATGATATTTGCACATCCACTGGCTACTCTTGTTTTGAGTTTCCAATTTCAGCTAATTAGACTGCAAAGAGTTTCACCCATGATGATTATTTCCACTAACAGGGGAACAATTCACTTTACGGAATGCCCTGACTTGCATTAAAACTCAAGAAGTCAATCTTTACGAAAGATTTCAAAATTTTAACCCGAGCAAACTCCAGACATCGAGGAAAAATGAAAAAACTTGAATATTTTAATGCATTGAAATGAATAAGAAAAATTGCAATAACCTACCGAAAAGCATTTGACCTTCCACGATAACTGCAACTGCGATAAGAATCAATGGCGTGTAGAAGGAAACCAATCGGTCACAAAGATCCCCACAAAATCCACACTGCGATTGAGAGAATGAGGGAAACATGGCTGCCCGTCTGTTCAGACAAAATACAAATTTTTTAAGTTAAGGAGATTTTGTAACTTTCGGCCGTAAATTTTTGATCGAAATTTTGAAGCTCAGAGGCTAAAAGAGTAATATTAAATATAGTTGTTATGTTATAGCTTTAAGTTAATCCAAACAAGCTTATCGCTCGAAGTTGTATGTTTTTATGGTTTGAACCCGCATTAGTGTTATTACAAAATGGCAACTCGATAGTCTGATTAAGATAAGGTACATTTGAGAGCAGATTTATCAAACGTGAGATCAAATAGTCAGAACAAGAACCCATTTAGACTGCGGGCTTCATTCTACTTGTACCCTCTACATACTCGTGTGGCTCGAAAGTTGGGCAAAATTATGATCCAACATATGACAGTTCGATCCCTTTCACATGCAAAAAGTCAGTTACAACAAGCTAACTATGTTTACAAAATTGTATAATCTCATACAATTTATACTAAATTCATAATCGGCATTGTAGTAATTCATTGGTAGCTAAATTTTCCCAATATTTCCGTTGTTTGCAGATAACAAACAGGCAATAAATCTAAATTGAGACCTCTTATCTGCTTCATAACTGCCGAGTTGAACAAATTTCAAGGCTTTTTTAAGCTAGTAAATTTTTGTGTTTTTTAAGGTTTTGAAAAATATATAAATTACAATAACGTGCTCAATCTATACTCAAATATGCGCATTGCATAGGGCAAAGTGTAGAAAATTAATTCTTTCTACAGGCAAAAATTAGACTTCGAGGTTGTTGAACAGACCTCGTTGATTACCTTACGGTATCTTGGCTGCTAGTCAGACAAACACCAGTTATATCAAAACTGCTTTATCAACCATATGTTTTAGGCAGTTATTATTGGCTATTAGTCAACTGAGTGATGTCATAAGTCACACTGACAATTTGTGAACTAAATTCGAAATTTGAATAAAAGAAAAATTCCTTAATTCTACACGAGTGTTACAGAATGTTTTGACTACCTAAACTTCAAGACTTCAAATTGGCCCTTTTTCCTCCCCCCTCCCACACCTGCGAAACTACTCAAGCACAATGTGTGCTAACATTGTCCAATTGCAATGAAAATAGACATACAGACTATTTAAGCCACACGGCAAATAGATTTGAGCTGCATACTTCACCTTGTAAAACCATAAAATTACACCATAAAATTGATGCTCATGCGTGAAATGAAATTAAAAGAAAATGAGTCTTCAAATTTTGGCAGAATATTTTCTGGTAGTTTCTTTTCTGATATTTGATTTGGATCTCTTGAGAATAGAAGGGGCCCTACCACTTTGCCCCTTTTCGATGAGTTTCATTTTTGAAAAAGTACTGTATTATTGTTATTATGCAATAAGACTTGGCACGGTGAACAAACTGACAATTGTGAACAGATTTATTCTTCATAATTACATCGTATCATTATGCGTTTAGCCATGAATACACGTGGAAAGTGAAAAAGAGCCAAGGGGAATTCATTAATGGGTGCAAAATGTGCATATTCTTAACCTCTATTTTATTACATTATAGGGATGGCAACTTGTTACTAGAGAGACAAAGAGGTGGGGGTATTCCATACACGCAAACATACACTCAATCAGCACCTCAAAACATTCCAAAAGGATGATATAATTTTTCATATACACCACGACTTCTAAATAAGGACTTTAAGCTTTTCCGTTTCTTTTGGTGATAGTGACCCCGAATTCTAAAAACCAATTCCTTTAGTGTGGATTTAGCTGACGAAAACTAGATCAAAATTTCCCGGCAAAAAAGGTGGAAAAATTGATCGAAAGGATTGTAAGTGACTTAACTGGCTTATTAGATCAAAAAAACATATCATTGAAACTGAGTTAGAAGTTTTTTCCCGCCGACTATGAATTTTTATACAAACTGATTAAAAAACATGAAACTTACTTGTAATATATCCACAAAAATTTGTGTAAGCAGTTGATTACAGCTTCAAAAAATTACCATGCAGCCTGTAACACCAGTGTATCCACCGTATAGTCTAGCCGGTTGCTGTGCAAAAGCCAGAAAGATCCAACCACATTCAGAAAACAAAGTAATTTTTTAACTAAGATAGTCATTTTTTGTTACGATTGTCTCCAAAAACACAGAGACGAAGTTGCACATCGCATACGCAAACAAGAATATGAACGATAACGCTACTGGTAAAAACTGAATGAGTAAAACTATGAGTCTACAAATTTCTCAAGTGACGCACGACAATTATGAGTCTACGTAATTGCTCAGTGACGCGAGCAAATTATGCTGCATTAGCAGTAACAGTCAATTTGAACTAACATGCCTCAATTTATAGAGTAGACACATTTTTTCTAGTATACGAAAAAGTTCATTAAAAACATCCGCCCCTGGCCAAGTTCCAACCCTCTTATTTTGTTGCGGGTCTCCTTCCCTACGTGTACGCTACAGATTCATGATACCTTGAAACTAAAGTGCTATTTGATTACTGACCAAAATGAACACTTTCAAAATGAACACGTTTTGTTGCAACAAAATTTGCGTCGCAACAATATTAGCGGTTTAGGTTAGAAAAAAAGAGAGCTTATATAATAACACAAGCGTTGCTTGTGTAAAGATAACAACTGTAGTCGTTTACGCCTTATTTAGAAAAAAAAATGTTGTGTTCTCATCACGCCACGTACAAAGAACGACACAAGTGTTCAAAAAATATATGTGATCGTTTTTTATCAATGTGGTTGGACTGTTGGAGCTTTTTATGATATTTGCACATCCACTGGCTACTCTTGTTTGAGTTTCCAATTTCAGCTAATTAGACCGCAAAGAGTTTCACCCATGATGATTATTTCCACTAACACGGGAACAATTCACTTTGCGGAATGCCCTGACTTGCATTAAAACTCAAGTCAATCTTTACGAAAGATATCAAAATTTTAACCCGAGCAAACTCCAGACATCGAGGAAAAATGAAAAAACTTGAATATTTTAATGCATTGAAATGAATAAGAAAAATTGCAATAACCTACCGAAAAGCATTTGACCTTCCACGATAACTGCAACTGCGATAAGAATCAATGGCGTGTAGAAGGAAACCAATCGGTCACAAAGATCCCCACGAAATCCACACTGCGATTGAGAGAATGAGGGAAACATGGCTGCCCGTCTGTTCAGACAAAATACAAATTTTTTAAGTTAAGGAGATTTTGTAACTTTCGGCCGTAAATTTTTGATCGAAATTTTGAAGCTCAGAGGCTAAAAGAGTAATATTAAATATAGTTGTTATGTTATAGCTGTAAGTTATTCCAAACAAGCTTATCGCTCAAAGTTGTATGTTGTTATGGTTTGAACCCGCATTCGTGTTATTACAAAATGGCAACTAGATAGTCTGATTAAGATAAGGTACATTTGAGAGCAGATTTATCAAACGTGAGATCAAATAGTCAGAACAAGAACCCATTTAGACTGCGGGCTTCATTCTACTTGTACCCTCTACATACTTCTGCGGCTCGAAAGTTGGGCAAAATTATGATCCAACATGTGACAGTTCGATCCCTTTCACATGCAAAAAGTCATTTTACAACAAGCTAACTATGTTTACAAAATTGTATAATCTCATACAATTTATACTAAATTCATAATCGGCATTGTACTAATTCATTGGTAGCTAAATTTTCCCAATATTTCCGTTGTTTGCAGATAACAAACAGGCAATAAATCTAAATTGAGACCTCTATCTGCTTCATAACCGCCGAGTTGAACAAATTTCAAGGCTTTTTTAAGCTATAGTAAATTTTTGTGTTTTTTAAGGTTTTGAAAAATATATAAATTACAATAACGTGCTCAATCTATACTCAAATACGCGCATTGCATAGGGGAAAATTAATTCTTTCTACAAGCAAAAATTAGACTTCGAGGTTGTTGAACAGACCTCATTGATTACCTTACGGTATCTTGGCTGCTAGTCAGACAAACACCAGTTATATCAAATCTGCTTTATCAACCATATGTTTTAGGCAGTTATTATTGGCTATTAGTCAACTGAGTGATGTCATAAGTCACACTGACAATTTGTGAACTAAATTCGAAATTTGAATAAAAGAAAAATTCCTTAATTCTACACGAGTGTTACAGAATGTTTTGACTACCTAAACTTCAAGACTTCAAATTGGCTCTTTTTCCTCCCCATTCCCACACCTGCGAAATGTTACAAGCAGAATTATTGCCAACATTGTCCAATTGCACCAATTGCAATGAAAATAGACATACAGACTATTGAAGCCACGGCAAATAGATTTGAGCTGCATACTTAACCTTGTAAAACCACTCATTACCTCATAAAATTGATACTCATGCGTGGAATGAAATGAAAGGTAAATGAGCCTTCAAATTTTGGCTGAATTTTTTTCTGGTAGTTTGTTTTTCTGATATTTGATTTGGATCTCTTGAGAATAGAAGGGGCCCTACCACTTTGCCCCTTTTCGATGAGTTCCATTTTTGAAAAAGTACTGTAACATTGTCATTATGCAATGAAACTTGCACGGTGAACAAACTGACAATTGTGAACAGATTTTATTCTTCATAATAACATAATTACGTATCATTATGCGTTTAGCCATGAATACACGTGGAAAGTGAAAAAGAGCCAAGGGGAATTCATTAATGGGTGCAAAATGTGCATATTCTTAACCTCTATTTTATTACATTATAGGGATGGCAACTTGTTACTAGAGAGACAAAGGGGTGGGGGTATTCCATACACGCAAACATACACTCAATCAGCACCTCAAAACATTCCAAAAGGATGATAAAATTTTTCATATACACCACGACTTCTAAATAAGGACTTTAAGCTTTTCCGTTCCTTTTGGTGATAGGAACCCCGAATTCTAAAAACCAATTCCTTTAGTGTGGATTTAGCTGACCAAAACTAGATCAAAATTTCCCGGCAAAAAAGGTGGAAAAATTGATCGAAAGGATTGAAAGTGACTCAACTGGCTTATTAGATCAAAAAAACATATCATTGAAACTGAGTTAGAAGTTTTTTCCCGCCGAATATGAACTTTTATACAAATTGATTAAAAAACATGAATCTTAGTTGTAATATATCCACAAAAATTTGCGTAAGCAGTTGATTTCAGCTTCAAAAAATAACCATTCAGCCTTTAATACCAGTTTATCCACCTTACATTTTAAAACAAGAAAGATAACGAGTCTAGCCGGTTGCTGTGCAAAGGCCAGAAAAATCCTACCACATTCAGGAGACAAAGTAATTTTTTTACTAAGATAGTCATATTTTGTTACGATTGTCTCCAAAAAAATTCAGAAGGAAAGTTCAAAACTCATTTACCTGGAGTAAAACTAAATTTTTCACAGCTTACGTAAAAACTTTTTCTATAATAATTTATGAATTCTCGTTTTAGTAGTTTCAAAATAAGATAAAAATGCGAAAATTAAACCCGTTTTTCTTTTATATCATTTGAATCACGACTAGAATGGTTTCATTATGATATGTCACTCGACTTTTTCTGATCATTTTTGTACATGATTTTGCGTGGAACAAAGTGACCACAGAGACTAAGCTAAACTTCAAGAACACGAGCAGGAAAACGGCAAAATTGAAACGAAGTAAAGAAAAAGAACAGGTAAAAACAAGCTTTGGAAATTCCAACTTTACAATGTTCGGGAATCGAACCTCCGACCTAGAGATTAGCAGCTTGACGTTCTAGCATCTGCGCCACAATCAATTGAAAATTAACTTACACAAGCTACCAATAAATCATCTACCATTGCTACTAAACTGCCAATGCTATGCAGCGAAAGTTCCGCCAAATAAAGAATAAAACTATTTCAATGTTCTATATTTGAATATGCGACCTGAAGATCAGGAGTCTCGCGTCCTCGCATTTGCGCCACGTTCACTTGGAATTAATCTTACTCTAGATACCAATAAAGCAGCAACAGATGCAATTAAACTGGCCATGGTTGGAAATATACCAGAAGTGCCACCAAACGAGCACTTTTATTTGTGGCTTAAATTGGAAAAAAAAGCTGCATCGAAGTATAGACACGACGCTCAGCCTGTGTAAAAAAAAACAAACACAACCGAATTCTGAGTTTCAAAAGAATTAAATAAACAAGTATTAAATAAACAGTTCCAATCGAATCAACGTTATCAATTGAATAGAAATAAAAATAGAAAAAACTATCACATTCATGTACGTTACTGATTTGTTGTTTAAATTGCCCGGTTATTAATGCAAATATGTAGCGTAAATTTTGCGTACATTGAATTTCCTGACAGCTCAATTTGCTAGCCAGCTGCAAAAATCAAGACTGTGTTAATACGAACAGACTTGTTCTTTTTCGGGCGGTCCAGCGTCAAAGGTTGAAGGGTAAGTGATTTCAATTTAACTAGTGATCTCATCTGGATATTAAATTTATTAAGTTATTCAAAAATCTGAAGGCTAATTACTTGATTAAAACTATCACATTCAGTTTTATAACAGCCTCAATAATGAACTTATTTGAATTCATAAATTATAAATCAGTCTAAGGCTGCACTTTTGATTCTATTCAAGATTTCTTTAATCTCTTAACAGCTTTCACAGTTTTTTCTGGTAGTTTCTTTTCTGATATTTGATTTGGATCTCTTGAGAATAGAAGGGGCCCTACCACTTTGCCCCCATCGATGAGTTTCATTTTTGAAAAACTACTGTAACATTGTCATTATGCAATGAAACTTGGCACGGTGAGCAAACTGACAATTGTGAACAGATTTTATTCTTCATAAATACATCGTATCATTATGCATTTAGCCATGAATTCACGTGGAAAGTGGAAAAGAGCCAAGGGGAATTCATTAATGGGTACAAAAAGTGCATATTCTTAACCTCTATTTTATTATATTATAGGGATGGCAACTTATTACTAGAGACAAAGGGGTGGGGGTATTCCATACACGCAAACATACACTCAACCAGCACCTCAAAACATTCCAAAAGGATGATATAATTTTTCATATACACCACGACTTCTAAATAAGGACTTTAAGCTTTTCCGTTTCTTTTGGTGATAGGAACCCCGAATTCTAAAAACCAATTCCTTTAGTGTGGATTTAGCTGACCAAAACTAGATCAAAATTTCCCGGCTGGCTTATTAGATCAAAAAAACATATCATTGAAACTGAGTTAGAAGTTTTTTCCCGCCGACTATGAATTTTTATACAAACTGATTAAAAAACATGAATCTTAGTTGTAATATATCCACAAAAATTTGCGTAAGCAGTTGATTTCAGCTTCAAAAAATTACCATTCAGCCTTTAATACCAGTGTACCCACCTTATATTTTAAAACAAGAACGATAACGAGTCTAGCCGGTTGCTGTGCAAAAGCCAGAAAAATCCTACCACATTCAGGAGACAAAGTAATTTTTTTACTAAGATAGTCATATTTTGTTACGATTGTCTCCAAAAAAAATCAGAAGGAAAGTTCAAAACTCATTTACCTGGAGTAAAACTAAATTTTTCACAGCTTACGTAAAAACTTTTTCGATAATAATTTATGACTTCTCGTTTTATTAGTTTCAAAATAAGATAAAAATGCGAAAATCAAACCCGTTTTTCTTGAAACAAAATTCTTTTAGAAACTTTTTTATATCGTTTGAATCACGACTAGAATGGTTTCATTATGATATGTCACTCGAATTTTTCTGATCATTTTTGTACATGATTTTGCGTGGAACAAAGTGACCACAGAGACTAAGCTAAACTTCAAGAACACGAGCAGGAAAACGGCAAAATTGAAACGAAGTAAAGAAAAAGAACAGGTAAAAACAAGCTATGGAAATTCCACCTTTACAATGTTCGGGAATCGAACCTCCGACCTAGAGATTAGCAGCTTGACGTTCTAGCATCTGCGCCACAATCAATTGAAAACTAACTTACACAAGCTACCAATAAATCATCTACCATTGCTACTAAACTGCCAATGCTATGCAGCGAACGTTCCGCCAAATAAAGAATAAAACTATTTCAATGTTCTATATTTGAATTTGCGACCTGTAGATCAGGAGTCTCGCGTCCTCGCATTTGCGCCACGTTCACTTGGAATTAATCTTACTCTAGATACCAATAAAGCAGCAACAGATGCCATTAAACTGGCCATGGTTGGAAATATACCAGAAGTGCCACCAAACGAGCACTTTTATTTGTGGCTTAAATTGGAAAAAAAAGTTGCATCGAAGTATAGACACGACGCTCAGCCTGCGTAAAAAAAAACAAACACAACCGAATACTGAGTTTCAAAAGAATTAAATAAACGGGTATTAAATAAACAGTTCCAATCGAATCAACGTTATCAATTGAATAGAAAAAAAATTGAAAAAACTATCACATTCATGTACGTTACTGATTTGTTGTTTAAATTGCCCGGTTTTTTAATGAAAATATGTAGTGTAAATTTTGCGTGCATTGAATTTCCTGACAGCTCAATTTGCTAGCCAGCTGTAAAAATCAAGACTGTGTTAATACGAACAGACTTGTTCCTTTTCGGGCGGTCCAGCGTCAAAGGTTGAAGGGTAAGTGCTTTCAATTTAACTAGTGATCTCATCTGGATATTAAATTTTTTAAGTTATTCAAAAATCTGAAGGCTAATTACTTAATTAAAACTATCACTTTCAGTTTTATAACAGCCTCAATAATGAACTTATTTGAATTCATAAATTATAAATCAGTCTAAGGCTGCACTTTCGATTCTATTCAAGATTTCTTTAATCTCTTAACAGGTTTCACAGTTTTTTCTGGTAGTTTCTTTTCTAATATTTGATTTGGATCTCTTGAGAATAGAAGGGGCCCTACCACTTTGCCCCCATCGATGAGTTTCATTTTTGAAAAACTACTGTAACATTGTCATTATGCAATGAAACTTGGCACGGTGAGCAAACTGACAATTGTAAACAGATTTTATTCTTCAAAATTACATCGTATCATTATGCGTTTAGCCATGAATACACGTGGAAAGTGGAAAAGAGCCAAGGGGAATTCATTATTGGGTACAAAATGTGCATATTCTTAACCTCTATTTTATTACATTATAGGGATGGCAACTTACTACTAGAGAGACAAAGGGGTGGGGGTATTCCATACACGCAAACATACACTCAACCAGCACCTCAAAACATTCCAAAAGGATGATATAATTTTTCATATACACCACGACTTCTAAATAAGGACTTTAAGCTTTTCCGTTTCTTTTGGTGATAGGAACCCCGAATTCTAAAAACCAATTCCTTTAGTGTGGATTTAGCTGTCCAAAACTAGATCAAAATTTCCCGGCTGGCTTATTAGATCAAAAAAACATATCATTGAAACTGAGTTAGAAGTTTTTTCCCCGCCGACTATGAATTTTTATACAAACTGATTAAAAAACATGAATCTTAGTTGTAATATATCCACAAAAATTTGCGTAAGCAGTTGATTTCAGCTTCAAAAAATTACCATTCAGCCTTTAATACCAGTGTATCCACCTTATATTTTAAAACAAGAACGATAACGAGTCTAGCCGGTTACTGTGCAAAAGCCAGAAAAATCCTACCACGTTCAGGAGACAAAGTAATTTTTTTACTAAGATAGTCATATTTTGTTACGATTGTCTCCAAAAAAAATCAGAAGGAAAGTTCAAAACTCATTTACCTGGAGTAAAACTAAATTTTTCACAGCTTACGTAAAAACTTTTTCGATAATAATTTATGACTTCTCGTTTTATTAGTTTCAAAATAAGATAAAAATGCGAAAATTAAACCCGTTTTTCTTGAAACAAAATTCTTTTAGAAACTTTTTTATATCGTTTGAATCACGACTAGAATGGTTTCATTATGATGTGTCACTCGAATTTTTCTGATCATTTTTGTACATGATTTTGCGTGGAACAAAGTGACCACAGAGACTAAGCTAAACTTCAAGAACACGAGCAGGAAAACGGCAAAATTGAAACGAAGTTAAGAAAAAGAACAGGTAAAAACAAGCTTTGGAAATTCCACCTTTACAATGTTCGGGAATCGAACCTCCGACCTAGAGATTAGCAGCTTGACGTTCTAGCATCTGCGCCACAATCAATTGAAAACTAACTTACACAAGCTACCAATAAATCATCTACCATTGCTACTAAACTGCCAATGCTATGCAGCGAACGTTCCGCCAAATAAAGAATAAAACTATTTCAATGTTCTATATTTGAATTTGCGACCTGTAGATCAGGAGTCTCGCGTCCTCGCATTTGCGCCACGTTCACTTGGAATTAATCTTACTCTAGATACCAATAAAGCAGCAACAGATGCCATTAAACTGGCCATGGTTGGAAATATACCAGAAGTGCCACCAAACGAGCACTTTTATTTGTGGCTTAAATTGGAAAAAAAAATTGCATCGAAGTATAGACACGACGCTCAGCCTGTGTAAAAAAAAAAACACAACCGAATACTGAGTTTCAAAAGAATTAAATAAACGGGTATTAAATAAACAGTTCCAATCGAATCAACGTTATCAATTGAATAGAAAAAAAATTGAAAAAACTATCACATTCATGTACGTTACTGATTTGTTGTTTAAATTGCCCGGTTATTAATGCAAATATGTAGTGTAAATTTTGCGTACATTGAATTTCCTGACAGCTCAATTTGCTAGCCAGCTGCAAAAATCAAGACTGTGTTAATACGAACAGACTTGTTCCTTTTCGGGCGGTCCAGCGTCAAAGGTTGAAGGGTAAGTGCTTTCAATTTAACTAGTGATCTCATCTGGATATTAAATTTTTCAAGTTATTCAAAAATCTGAAGGCTAATTACTTAATTGAAACTATCACTTTCAGTTTTATAACAGCCTCAATAATGAACTTATTTGAATTCATAAATTATAAATCAGTCTAAGGCTGCACTTTCGATTCTATTCAAGATTTCTTTAATCTCTTAACAGTTTTCGCTCTGCATGCATTCGCATCTGACTTTCATTCGCCACATGTGCGTCTAATGCAGCCAGGGTCTTGTCCAGTTCAGCGTAATCCTACAAAACGCAATGAATCAACGACAATTTTTGGTGAAACTATTTTCTAAGCTGAAAACTGCTTTTCTCATCTATTTCATCCAGGTTCCAATTGACATTGACAGCATACTTACAGTTAACCAACAACTGCCCTTCGAAATACGATAAGGATACTTGAATAGATCTGTCGTGTAAACTAGCTCTTTGAAGGTAAATATATTTGACAGAACCGCAAAGATAAGATCTCGAGACTCACACAAAAAGCTTCATTAATGCGTTTAGTAGTCTTAAATTACAACACAGAGGCTAATCGGAGCTTCGCACCACTTGCGATACAACACTAACAAAAAAAAAGCGGGAAAATATTTTAGATGATGAAAAAAAAACTAGGTGAACCAAAAATTTCGCAAGTCTCTATAAAAAACAACTACAGGCCCAGCTAAATGGAGGTACGTGTTTAATATCGAATGAGTTTGCTATACTGATGCGGCACGAAAAGTGTGATTTCAAAAATTGGTCTTGGCCTAAAACAGTAGCTGTTCCTCTACTAAAATAAGTGAAAAGAAATTTTGAGACAATCAATTTTTTCCAAAGAGATAACATTTCTCTAACAAAAAGTTAAGGAATCGCTGCTTCTGCAGGAACATTTATCGCAACCCGTTCTTTCAATGGAACTTTCCATCTCACATTTGAGTGTGTAAGATTTAAGAAAATTCAAAAAGTTTCTAAAAAGCGGTCGAAAGTTCTAAAAAACTTACTTTAGACTTTCCAAAATCCATAACGTTTTTCTGCAAGCCGTTTGAACCCAAAATCTCAGGTATGCCAAGGCTTTTTTTTTTCAAGAATATTAGAATTTAAAACGGTCAAAAAATAAAAAAGTTCACTTTTCAGAGGGCGCTGCCTTCTAGTGTAAAACTTTTTGTCAATGTCCGCTAATGCAGAGGAGCTTCCCACTACCCGTTGAAATTCTAAGTTTTTAAAAAAAAAACGGCCACAAAATCAAAATTTTTACCATTCCGAGGGCCATAACTTTTGGAGTCAAAACGTTTGGGCGTAGCAGCAAAAGCAAATGAACCCATACCGAACTCCCATTCTGAGAATTGAACCCAAAATCGTCGGTATGACAGGGTAGTTTTCAAAGAAATTCAAAAAGTTTAAGAAACGGTCAAACAATTAAAGTTTGACTTTTCAGAGGGCGATAACTTCTTGTATAAAAACTTTTGTTGATGTCCGCTAATGCAGAGGAGCTTCCTACTAACTGCTATCTCATTGAACTCACAATATCAGATTTGAGGGGTTAGTTTTTGAGAAAAGTGGAAAAGATTCACAAAACGGTCAAAAATAAAAAAAATTGACTATTCCGAGGGCAGGGGAGTTTTTAAAAACATTTCTATCCATTGAAACCCTAACTCAAATTTGAGAAATTAAGTTTTCGAGAAAACGAAAAAAAATCAAAAATATAGATTAAATATTTCCCTATACTTTTTCGAAGACTTCAGACAACGGGGTCAAGAAAAAAAACTATGGGGAGTATGCAGGCACACAGTTAATACGCGGTCTATCAATTAATAGTCCTTTTATGAAAATCAAGAGAACTTTCCGAAAAACTCGAACCCGAAAGAAAGTGCTTCAAATAATGACCGAGGACGATAAAAACAACTGGTACATATTCACAACCATCAAGAGTGGCTGACCGATGTGTAAACACGAAAAACACATGCAGAACTATGAGAAGGATCTACACATAAAAGACGAGCTTCTGTTTATGGACAACAAACTAGTTGTTTCAGCTGCCATTCGGGAAGCCGTCAGTTCTGTTCTCCATGAGGCGGACCCAGGTCAATTCAGGAATCCCGGCCGAGTACAACTGGTGGCCATTTAATATATTTATCGGGATATTCCACCATTACATAACATGCAAACGGTGCTTGAAAGCCGTTAACCTCAAAATATTATTATGAACGGATCACACGGCTGAACGTCCAGATTTATCATTCCCGAACGAGGAAGTAAACTTAGAGTTTGCCGGACATTGGATGATTTTTGGAGAACGAAGGAATACGTTCTTTTATGTACTGACAATTTTACCAGATTCTCTTCTGAAAAGGTGGTTAACAACACAACTTCAAACTCAGTTATTTCAGTTTTAAACGATTATTGCCATCTTCATGGATTTCACAAAAAAATTAGAGCCGACAATGGGTCATGCTTTTTATCTCAAGATTTTATGGGATTCTGCAAAAAGCTCAATATTGAAATCATTTATTCTAAGATCCTAGTTTTAATGGGCTTGTAGAAAGACTTGTATACACTGTGAAATCTAAACTTTTGGCTATGTCGCACAAACTATTAAAACCGACTTTCAATTCTTCAATCAAAAAAGTTATTTGGAGCCTTAAAATTACAAAAACAACCTTCTATTTGGTGTACTCCGTTTGAGAAACGCTTTAACCGGACCATGAAAACAAGATGGAAAAACCAGATTTCCTTTGAATAATCGTTTCGAGCTAGGAAAACGGACCATGTCTGATCCTCGGGCCAAGAACTGGGAACTGCATGATCTGACAAAAGACGGATACGTTGATGCGAGCTTGAACTCCTCTCCGGAGTCGGAGACAACCTTCCTTTGGACTTGAAAATTGCAGGGAACCACACCACCGCTAATGCAGGATCCCAACGACGTCGAAACTCACCGAAGAAATTTGTCTCAGGAGGTATTTTTTTTTACAGAGAAGCCACTGATCGAAAAAAATGGGGAACCATATTTTACCATCATCAAGGAAATCATCATCGACTCTTTCAATCATATAGTCACGCTCGCAAACGGTCACATTTTACGAAAATTGGATTAAGCTGCCAAAGGAAAAATGCTTCCTGGTCCTTCAAAAAATTCAATTAACTCGGCACTCATGGGGAAGGACTCTAACTCTTGACTTAGTATAGACAGAAAAAGCAGATGTCCCCACCTGAGAGGGCCTCAGGGAAACACCACTTTGGAGGACCCGCGCTCAAGCAGAACGGTAGCAACTTCGGGCACCACTCGGCTCCCAGCGGATATTGTAGTAAAACCCGAGTCGTCACAGAACACTTCAGACTCCTCTTCCTCTCTAAACTTGAAATTTGGGGTGGGCTAACAGACGATTATTTCGATGACGATCCGAACAACAAATCATCTATTTGGAGGATTTACTCACAGATCGTAAACTTTACTTAGGTATCACAGATTGAGAGAAAATCACCCAGACAGACTCGGCTCATTTAAGCGGAGCGGCGGTCACCAACACACATAGTAATATACCTGAACCATCAGACATTAGAGGAACTGATTCAGACCCTATCGAAATAGACAGCTCACAGGAGGATCCTTCTCCTATCTGTATCCAAGAAAGGCCCTCCAGACCAAGCAAAAATGCAGGACTCCCTACCATTTATGGAGAACGCAGATTTGTGGATCAGGTATCCGTAAAAAAATTCTTTACCCCACGGTCATAGTTTTGGACGACAGGCCGACAGCCATCTCTTCTCCAGCATCTTTTACTAATTGGTCACCTTCAGGTTTCTCGACCCTTTAACAAATCCGCTAACCGCTGAGACAACGCAAACCTGGTCTTCCTCCAAATCAGTTCCATCGGGAAAAGCACAATCTGCTTCACTAGAGCCAACCTTGACGGAACAACCTCTGCGCTTCAGTCAATAAGACCAATGACCGAGAAAATATAGACAACGTGAGCGAGATATCATCAACCATCGACACCGAATTGAAAAACAGACAAAAAGATTTCAACTCAAACTTCAATTGAAGCTCTCCGTTACACCAAAAATGTTCTCTCAAACTTTCAATCCATCAAAAAATTTAGCTGGTGTTTTAGTGCAATTTCAATAAGTACATGCCAGGTGTACATTTTGTAGATTAGATCTGTTTTTTATTTAGGTACCATAATGTTCATCCTGTAAATTCACCTATTTCGTACAACCCTGTTAATACCAAATTCAATCGTAGATACTTAAGTTTTTTTTCTTATTCCATTCTTGTTTCTGATCAGTTTGTGAATTTTTGCATCCCATGTTGAAGGGGGAGATGAGTGTATGTAGAACACGTATTAGGTTAATTGTAGATTTTAAAATTTTTCCCTTTGCGAAATGTTGCGATTTGTTTTAGTATTCTATTATTTTGAATTTTGACCTTCAGTATTGATTGGATACCAGTCAACGCCATCATGAATCGATCAGTGGTAGAGTGTTGCATTGTTCGTGTTAGTTTTATAATAGACATTTTAATTCAACACATTTCTTATTTGTTTTCATCTGAGTTTTGTTGAACATAGTTTGTACATATCTAGTTAGAACATTCTAAAATTTTAGCGATTTAAGCTGGAAAAAAAGATTAATTATTTCGAAGAGGCACGATATTAATGGTAGCGGTGTAGAAAAGGAAACCTTTTCACAACTTACCATCCTTGATATAGTTAGTATAGTTTTTCTTCAAAGCTCATTTTACTTCCTTCGGTAACCCTGTTTTTCTTAAATGTCATGAGAAAAATTTTGCGTTAAGGCATTACTGTTAGCTTAACAAAACGCGAAAAATAAAAAAATACCTTTTCAAACCGACGAGACAAAATCCAGTTCATAAATTGGTGCTTTTGGTGTGTTAAACTCTATTTATTGGTAATAAATGACCGCAATTGTTTTTCTGAGCAGGCCAAACAAGCGTTGAAACTTTGGAAATAAATTAAGTTACTTCGTAGTTAATTGGTTCAATTTTTTCGAACACACCCACCATCAAGCTTCCAAATTCCTCGAAACAAATTAGATTGTTTCATAATAAACCGATTAGTAAAAAATTAGGTTTTTCCAAGAAAGCTCCTCAACGATGACACTTAAGTTATTTCAAAAAGCAAATCGGTTCGCAAGATTTATGGAGCGAAGATTTATTTGTCGACGCTTAGCATGGGTAAAAATAAGTGACAGGAACTGTCTGGTCTCAAAGTGGCATCTAATTTAGAGTGTTTGGAGATCTAGAATATTGTTGACATTTTCTTAAACGTTGAGCCTAACGAATTTTTTTCAGCGTTTTGCTCAACAAAAGTAAAACAAAGTGTTCAGTCAAACATTGCATCAATAGCGCATTCTGACTTTCATTTACTGTATTAGACACAATTTTTCAAGTCTTAGGTACATGTTAGTATTGCACAGTGAAACTATGTTACAGGTAATTTTGGCTCTCACTGGGCACTTCGGCTTTGTATGCAGTTTTCGGGACGATTTCGAACGGCTTCATTTTTCTTCTCTTACTGGATATCGGGTGCGGACTCAGTGAACTCGCACCTTTTCTTCATGTCTATTGGCCAACTGGTCAACACTCTCGGAGTCATCTCCAGAAGTCCAACACTTCTACTCATGCAACCCATGCGCGCTGCTTTCAAACGTGGCTGCAAAATCACATTCAGAAATTGAATTTTCAACTGGAAAAAAGTAATGCATTGAAAAGATCTTTTAGGACTCTTGACAATTTCCCATTTTGCTCCATTAATTTGGGGATCACTTAACTTTAAAAATGTATTTGAAACTTTTCAACAGAACAAAATTTTACACGCTTTGCTCGGTCTAATGATGGCTGTTTCAGGCTGTAAGTTAAAAGTTTTTTTACCAAGTGTAAGTTTTTTTCAAGTGTAAGAAAAGATTTTAAAAAAGGGGCAGAGCGTAGCTTCGCACCACTTGCTATAGATCACAAAAACAATATTATAGCAGGACGAAAAGTTCGAAAAAACCATCGAAAATTAGGTCAACCAAAATTTTCATACGTTTGACTCGAATGAAATTACTTTTGAGGAAAAACAAACAAAAAAGCAATTGTCAGCAGCAAATTAGCGTCGAAACAAAATGCATCCTCGCTCGGTAACAGCCGACACAAATCGGGTAGACGCCCGTTGCACCGAAAAGATCTTAAACTTGAACAATTAAATGAAACTCGAATTTTTGTGTTTTCACATACGCAAAAGAAAGTTTTTTTCCGGTCTTCAAAATATACAGTTTGAGGCGACCAACGAGATATAAGATTAGCTCAAAACTTTCCAGACGAATGAAAAGTCTTAAGCTGAAAAAAGTCAGTTCCCGTTTGATAACGCTTGCAGCATCACTCACGGCGTGCTGCTGCACGTTCGACAACTCTAATCTTGCAATACTCTGTTGTTATTCACCTCCGGATAATAGTCCGTTTGCTTTTAACGCCGAACATATTGATTCGTTGACACATACTGTAACTTCTATGAAAATGACTCATGGTAATCTTATATTTTGTGGTGATTTTAATGCAGACATTGATTGGGATGATCACTCGACGTCGTCACTCTTAGGTCTTGCGTTATTGGACTTTATGGATGAATCCAACTTAATACAGCTCATTGACTTCTCGACGGCAGTCTCCGGCATTCTTGATCTTTTCTTCGTTTCTGAGAATGTTGATTTTATCCACATCAATAGAATTGACGATGGTATCAATATATCTAATCATTATCCAATAGCTGGGAGTTTCACCATGAGAAATGTGCTCCTAATGCCACGCCTAGTTCATCGCCAGAATTATTTCAGTTACTGTAAGGGTGATTATGACAAACTGAATCGTCTTATTTTTGAGTCACCATTCCTGGGACGGTGCTGGTCCAATGTTAATGTTTTAGTGAAGGAATGGGAAATTTGGTTCAAGAACCTTTTACCCCTAGCAGTACCCATTCGCACACGTCACCGCGCATCTCTGTCGCCATGGATATCCTCAAACACCTCGTATCATTTGAAAAAGTTGAGTACTTTGAAACGAAAATTGCCTACTAGTCACTCAAAAGTTGCCGTAAAGGAACTTGAATGTGTTAGGCTAATATCAAGAGACAAGCTGGAATACCAGATTTCATTGGCAGACAACCGTAACACAAATTCCTTGTTCAAGTATTACAGGTCGTTCAACAAATCTGCCTTACCATCTAAGATTCATTTCAATTCATTAATAGCTCAAGGTGACTCAGAACAAGCTGACTTATTCGCCAATTATTTTTCATCTGTATATAAGGTTTCTACAGAATTTGACCCAAGCTCATTGTCATTCGAATCCGAACTGCCAATCGTCGACAACATTATTTTTGAAGACAGCAACGTAATGCAGATTTGTAATGGCTTACATGTTAACAAAGCAAGCGGACCTGACTCATTGCCGGCCTCCATATATAAGCACACATCTTCATCTATCTCAAAATCTCTCTGTCAGCTGTTCAGGAAAATACTACAGACCTCCTTGTATCCTACAGCGTGGAAATTAGCGCATGTAATCCCAATATATAAAAAAGGTAGCAAGGCAGATGTCAAAAATTATCGGCCGGTATCACTGTTACCGATTTGTTCAAAAATATTTGAGCGTTGTATCTTTATTGATTTGTATAATCACTACAGTGGCTGGTTTCATGACGCACAGTTTGGTTTTCGGAAAAATAGGTCACCTACCATACAATTGATAATTTATCTGGACACCGTTTACAAATTTGTCAACAACGGTCAACCTGTAAACGTTATTTACACTGATTTTGAAAAGGCCTTCGATCGTGTAGACCATGGAATCCTACTACGCAAACTGTATTCAACAGGTATTAGAGGAAAGTTATTGTCTTTGCTACAGTCATATCTTTCTAACCGCACTCAAGTTGTCAAGGTTGGGAATTCGCTTTCAAAGGGGATTTTGATATCCAGTGGAGTACCACAAGGAGCACTTTTATCAGCACTCCTTTTTCTCGTTTTCATTAACGACCTTCCGAGCTCGTGTTCCTTTTCATATTCCTTGCTTTGTGCAGATGACGCAAAGTTTATAAGTTTCGACCGCTCCCCTGAAGCATTCCAAAGTGATCTGAACTCTGTCTTCGACTGGAGTATACAGAACAAAATCCCTTTTAATTTACAGAAATGCTCTCATTTATTGTTCAGTGGCTCCTATAGTGGTATTTATTTTGATGATAATGTTATTCCTCCTGCTCTTGTACATAAAGATTTGGGGTTAGTCATAACAAGTAACCTCGACTGGACACTCCACATTACTACTATAATTAATAGTGTCATGCGAGTTTTCCAAATGGTGAAACGTAGCTCACCTTTCTTGCCGGTATTCAGTAAGCTGAACATCTACAAGAGTATGATTCTTCCCAAGCTGCTTTATAGCTCGAGTGCATTCGGTCTTAACGTTACAGGAATGAAGCGAATTGAAGGCTTTCAAAGAAAGGTATGCCGATGGATAACACCAGGCATGAATTACAAAGACGCTTTGAAATTTCTTAATATCTTACCTTTGCCTTTCTTTATTCAGCTTAATGACTTACTGCTTTACAACAAAATTTTAACTGGTCGTTATGATTATGATTTTTCTGATGTAATATCACCATTGTCTACCAGAAGCTGTCGGTCCGTTTCGTTCCAGGTGACTCGGCCAAGGAGAAGACAATGTGAACACAACTTCTGGTTCAGAACTGCACGCTTAATTTCTCTAGCACCGCCTATCATTGACGTCTTCAACAGTGACGGGTTTAAGAGTCGCTGTCTCAAATGGATGTGGCGCTACTTTGACCAATATTTCAATCCTGACAACTCATGTACCTGGAAACTCTACTGTGACTGTACCCGGAACAACTGTAGACTCATTTCCAATCGACTTACTTAGGGGAAAACCCCTTGCAACTCTGTTGCTAAATCTATAATAATAATAATAATAATAATAATGGCAACAGTTGTTAAATCGAACATGGTAGTTACTTAAGTAACCACTGAAAAATAATGAGATGTTGTTAAGAAGATCCTTTCTCCTAACTGTTTCCAAATGCCTCCAAAATTTTATTACTATTCTCCTTCATCTTCTAATTCACATGAAAGCTGAATAGAAAACTTCATCGATCCTAACTACCCCATCAAAATTCATCAAACTTTTCACTGTCTCTTTGAAACTTTACAAGCATAATCTCGTTCTGCGACATCAGATCTGATGGTAAGAGCAGACAATTTTCTTCATACATAGTAAATAAATCGTGGCCCGCGTGTAATAACATAATTACTTTTTTTTTGAAAAAAAAGCCGAACAAATCAAACGACCTCAGGAAGCGAAGGGTAATTGAAAACCGCTCATCGAACATTTTCCATTTTCCGTTCATCGACCTCAGGAAGCAAAGGGTAATTGAAAACCGTTCATTTTTTTCAAAACTGTACCTAAAATCGTAAATTTCCATTTGCGGATATGTAGAACATATGTATCACATTCAGATACGTATTACACCGAAACAGATGAAGATAGAGAGGGAAAGAGAATTGTTTTGTTCGAAAAAAAACAATACCCGATTTGATAACTGTTGTTCATGGCAACCGTAAAAAAAGACAGAAATAAAAGTCCAATGAGAAACATAATTTTCAAAATTTCTAAAAGTCTCGTTCATAAATCGTGAAAGAGCTTCAGAAAACATGACTGCAATCATATATGGTGACCATAACTTTAGCATAAAGATCAAATAGCATGAAAGTTTTTGAAAAAATGTTCAATTACCAATCAGATTAGCCAATCAGATTTCATGATACTAATACTATCCACAACATTCCGGCCATCAAAAATTTAGTTGTAAATGAGCACAAAAAAATGGACTTGATTTTATTCAGTTTTTTTTTGAGAAAAATTAACGAAAATGAATAAATAGTCATCTTATGTATCAGCCACTAAATGGCCACGATATGTATTTGTCTTCTAGAATTGAAAACTTAGTCATAAAAGCACGCGATAACACGTAACAAAAGCTTGCAAAATTTATGCTATTTTGTCTATATGCTATTTTATACAGTTCCACCATAAATAGTCTAGCATAGAAAGCAAGCATAGTATCCAAATTTTCAAAATATTCAAGTTTCAAGAAAAACGTTTGGCTCTTTATGTTTGACATGAGCCAAAAGAAGATCGGAAGAAAATTTTTCGAAATTTCCTCAGAATTTGATAAATTACACGAAAGTATAATTCCAATTCCTATTTAAATAATTAATTTACCAAGAGCTCATCTCTGGTACTTGAAGCTTCGGATACAAACATTTTTTAAATTATTTACCAAGAGGCGAAGCGGAGATTGGCACCACTTGTGAAATATCATCAACATAACATGCCAAGTTGATTAACAAAAAAAAACTATGATGGAAAATTTTGAGAAAGATGAAAAAAATTTACCAAAATTTTTTAATTACATTTAGTCCTGAATGAAATGCATTTTAGAGAAGCATTTCTTTCATAATTTTTGAAAGTAAAAAAAAATCCAATTTCTTTTGGTTTATAATGATACTGAATAAGACGTGCGTTTGTGTCGTGGTTTGAAATACTGATCTTATATGATAAAATTTAGTCCTGTTTTTGAAATTCAAAAAAATAATAAAAGAATTAAAAACTATTTTTTTTTGAAAATTTCGAGTTATTTATCTTTTTAACTCGAATTTCCAATTGATTGAAAATAATTTTTCAAAAAAAAAAAAATAGTTTTTAATTCTTTTATTATTTTTTTTGAATTTCAAAAACATAGGACTAAATTCATGGTGAGTCGATTACAGAGTGCAGTCTTTACATTTTGCAAATGAAAAAAAAATAAATTTAAAAAATTAAACAGCAGCAAGACAAAAAATGATGATATTTTCTACTTATTTAGCCATTATTGAAAAGTAAGGCATATGATAAAGAATGAAATGTGTTCAAAATGAGACCCGAAATGACAAACTTTAGTGTAGCTTTTGAAAAAGCGAAAAAAAAACAGTTCACGCATTCAGCTTCAACTGTTATACGGTAAAAAAAAAGCTTATAGAACTTAATGTTTCGACATCGATAGTACGAACCATGAGCGTAAAGACGTACTTCAAACCTCAAAAACAAAAAAATGAAAAACCCCAAAACATTTTTTTAATGCTTTTACATGTTGGAATTGAGCCGTTTTGCAAAAAAAATAAAAAACAAATGTTTCCACATGATGAAATAGGCTATTTTTTAACATGAAAGCAAAAAAAAAACATTTTTAAGAGATAGATAACAAATTGTTATTCAAGAACTTTGGATACATACAAAGGGCAAAAATAAGGCCAAGCGCGATTAAGTTTGGATTAAACTGACATCGTTTCATTTTTAGTTTTAGCAGGAATTAAAGCTTGATAGCTTTTTCAAAAACGTTACTAACTTCGTTTGGCTATTTTTAAAAGTCATATATCACGAAAACTCAACAAAATATGAGCAGTTAAATTCCAGATTTCAGGGTACTGCCAGATTTGCAACCACTGGCAGTACCCTGAAAGCTCTCCACCATAGGGAAAGGAAATTCAATTTTTTTGAAATTTAATTTTAAAAAAAAAACATTTTTTTTTCAAACTCATAAAATCGTCATATCTCGGACACTCGAAAAAAAATTGAGCAGTTACACTTTGAGGTAAGATTTGCAACCCTGTAAGAACTCCGACAGCACGCCACCATACTTTTGCCGAGTTGAAATGTTATGAATCAAACATTGTTATGATGAAGATTGCGCGCTCCAACAGAAGTATTGTAGTTCTTGCGTGTCGATGTTATAGTAGTCCTGATGGAGTTCGACATGCAAAAGAATATTGTTCAAGTCATGATGAAAAGACAGAGGTAATTTGAGAAAATATAATCTATCTATATCTTTGTACTACCAAACTGAAATTGATAGCATCTATTTGTAGTTTTATTTTGAAAATCTTCAATTAGTTATAAGTATGTTTTACCGGGTCTCCAGACACAGGATCCGAATGACACTGTAAGAAAGATGTAGTTTGAGTAGGCAATTAGCTTTCATTTATGACTTACCGACAGCGGTTCGTTTCAGGAGTACCGACAAGGTTAACTTTCAGAAAAAATAAACATTGTGCACTTTGAGCACGTCAATTAACATAGTGTCCAGGAGAGTTTCGAAGAAAAAATTACATCCATGATATGCCCAAGAGTTTTGTCAAAACTATTGAGCCTTAGTCTTTTCCATTTTGGATTGTTCCATTTCGAGGTCTTGAAAGCACTTTTCATTTCTTCAGCTAAGGCATTTAGAGAAAGAAGGCTAAAAGATTTCGTAAAATTCGAAACAATTGCGTCAACATTAATTGATCTGACCATTTGACAAATAGGGAGGAACTTTGTATTCGGTGTTTTAGTTTTGTTTTACTTAGTTTTTACTTTATTTGTTTTCCACGCAAAATCAGGTACCACACATAACCATGGCACTGGGCTGAGCAATATATCATCTTAAAGCCCTTTCAGTCCTCATTCGATCGACGTTTAAAAATTCCAAAAAATTTTCCGAGAAAAGCCAGTTTGAAATTTTTGATTTTTGAACTCCGAGCTAAGAAGGTTCAGACTTACAATAGCTTATTTATGCTTAATTTAAGCCGTAAAACCAAAGTTTTACTCCGGTAAAGTTCGTTTGTGGTTTTAAGCGCCATTTTGGGAATCAAACAGTTCAAAAAAATCTGCAAAAAAAAATTAAAACAATATTTGAAACTTCTTATAAAAAAACTTTTCAACGATGTTTTTTCGGTTTTTTGAAAAAAGGGCCTCGTAAAATTACACAAAGTTAGAAATGTATAAAAACATTTTTACCTCAGAATTAAAACCTTAAATAACCGTCTGATACCTCCATCAGTTTTTGCGTGTGGCTAAGTATGCTTCGCTCTAAATTAGAGAAACACAGACAGAAATAACTATTCAATTAAAGCGTTAAACATAATATCAGATTTGTTAATTGCTTTGTCCGAAAGTTTTTCCATAAGCTCATCTACACTTTGGGACATTTGCTCCACATCATTTTCATCCAGGTTTCTCAAAAACATTGCAGCTGCTTTTCTTAGTTTAGGGTTGTAATGCATTTGCATTGACGCTTCTAAAGTGAGTAAAACATCCAAGAACTCTTCGCGTTGCCCGTCGTAATGCTGGGAAGATATTAACTTGTGTTGCAATAAAATATCCTGTAGTAGGTTTAATACAGATATAATAACTCCACTCTCACATTTGCACACAATATGACCTAATCTCACTGTAAATAGCTTCAAAATTTCTAGAGATAACTTAGTTGACATCAAAAACTTCTTCAGAATTTCAAGAAAAATTGTGGTGTAGCTGGATAGTTGAAAACTTTCTTCAGAGCACATTGCAAGTAGCTTGTCGTAAACGCCAGGATATTCAATATTATATTTGGCAACTAGAACGTAAAAACACTCCAAAGCCAGAAATTTAAGCTTACTGGAATCACCTTCGAGAACTTTAATCAAAAAGTCAGTTAAGTCGCGGCAATCTGCAAAAGTGGGTATTATTCTATCACGCATTTTTGTAAGAATCAAAGTTTTGGTCTGTACGCTGAGGTGCCACGTCAAAACAGTGAGCCAAACTTTTGATAACTTAGAGGGAAACTTCTTTAAAGAAGTACTATCTTCACTCGCCTTACAATATTCAATTGCACTCTCGAAATTGAATTTCAGCAAGCATTTTACTAAGTGATCTCTCTGGGTAGTATCCAACAGCTCAAAAGATTCAGTAAAACCACTAGAATTAAAGACAGCTACTATAAACACTATATAGTCTGGCTTCTTATTACAAAATTGAATAAATGTAATTGAAAGCTTTTTGGGCCCATCTAGGCATAAACATCGCAAGAGGTTACCGATCGAATCTTTAACTAACGTGTCAAAAATAGGCGCAGCTGAACAGAACTTGATTTCTGCAAATAAAAAGTTAAGACATATCTGCAGCGCATGTCTCTGTATGTCTTCGTTAGTTCCAAAGTCAATGATGTTTATCAAGTCTTTTTTGATTTTGCAATAATTGCCCCATATTTGATCACTAGAAGGATGCGACAGTTTGGACGTAAGAATCGCTTCATAAACAGATAAATTCTTTCTGTACTTTTTAGAGAAAGCATCAAGCAAAGCAAGATTCTTTTCGAGAGCTTCAACAGACTGTGTGGCCTGTAGCTGCACTGATGCATTTCTCAGCAGTTTCAGACTCATTTCACCTGGAATTTATTAAACAATTAATGGAAAATGAACAAAAAAATTTTTAATCAAAACAATACTGCTCGTATCAGGGCGAACCCCTGAATGTTCCGGCTGCCCGAGTCGAGATTTTTCACCTAATTTGAAGCAAGATTTGAGCGTTTTTTTTTTAGACAATTACGCTCAAAATCTTGCTTCAAAATGAGCGGTTTATCTAAAAAAAAAACCGCTCAAAAACCGCGCAAGATTTGAACGGTTTTGAGCTGTTTATCTAAAAAAACCGCGCAAGATTTGAACGGTTTTGAGCGGTTTATCTAAAAAAACCGCTCAAATCTTGCGCGGTTTTTTTAGATAAACCGCTCAAAACCGTTCAAATCTTGCGCAGTTTTTGAGCGGTTTTTTTAGATAAACCGTTCAAAAACCTCTCAAACCGCTCAATTTGAAGCAAGATTTTGAGCGTAATTGTCTAAAAAAACCGCTCAAATCTTGCGCAGTTTTTGAGCGGTTTTTTTAGATAAACCGTTCAAAAACCGCTCAATTTGAAGCAAGATTTTGAGCGTAATTGTCTAAAAAAACCGCTCAAACCGCTCAAATCTTACATATTTTCCAGTGGTTATTTTGCTCGACCAGTTGAAAAAAGTCACTCACATTGTTTTTGGTCAAGACATCGAAAAAAATATTGCTTGATTTGAGAATGGTTAGGCACTTTTTTTGAATAATTTCCTGATCGTAATTGCATGACAATAACATGACAATTTCCTGATCGAATGGGACAAAAGAAATTTTAAATCATTAGCTTGCAAAGCATGAATTAAAGGTGCAGGTGTATGCGGATTTTGATTGCTCTTTAGCGATAGTGTGACAATTTTAAATGGTTGTGAATTTTGGGGTGTGGATAAGCTTAAGTCTGCTGCAAATTTCTGTAAATGACCACTGGCACTGTATCTTGAGCTACACTCAGAATTCTGGGGATTCACTGGCAGACGGCAGCACGCGATGAGGACATCGATCTTGAGTCCGGGGAGTATGTGCCAGTCGGTCATATTTGGAAGTTTGACCTTGAGCAATGCGAATAACATGATTTTGCGGTCAAATGGAATTTTTCAAAAACTCGCATTGGACATGTCATGCTCAAGTTTCTCGCGACATCTGAAAAGATTAGAAAAATAAGATCAGAACGACCGAATTACAAACGCGGGAAAGTGGTCAAATTAAGCAGCGAAAAATTGCTGTTCGCACTTTCCGACACTTAATCGAACGAGAGTAGAGCTGTCTTATTCGTGACAGGAGACAGAAAATAATCGAAAGTAAAAGAACATCGAAATTCAGTTGGACCAGAGTGAACCTTCGGTGGAAAGGTAGACAATCTAAGTCTCCCAATGGTTCAGATCAAAAACTACATTCACAAGTGAAAACTCATTTCCTTGAATTGGAATTCATTAATAGCAAACTTCTCAAGTTATATTCAAATATATCATGCTAGAGTCGCTAGTTAATTTAATTACTCCAATTCTCGAGTGTGCCGATATGTGAGTATTCAAATTAGTTTTCTTGAGTGTGTTTTTTGATGGGTACAGGACTTTATCCTCCACGGTAATTATCCTCCAGGCGATATCCTCCATGGCGGATAAAGTCCTCCGAGTATTTATTGAGAAGAATGAAACGGAAAAAAAAACAAAGCAGACAGGAGAAATTAACTGACAATTAAAACTGCGATGAAATTGAATAACAAAAATTAATAATATCAATTAAATCGTAATTGAAGTTTTCGATTTCGTTGGTTTTTGTTGAGCATGGCAAATTTCATGGTTTCTCAAGGGAAACGGACTTTATCCTCCAGATGTTCCGAAGTCAACTTGTTCCATATAATTGGGCTGCCCGTACGCGGAATGATCAGGAAGTTCCATTTATTGTCTGAAATGATCAAATATTGGATATAATCTAATAATTTGACTGAATTTACTAATTGGAGGAAAACATCCAAATTCATAAAATTGGGGGATAAAAATGGAGGAAAAAGCGGATGACAATAATTATCCGATAGGATAATGGTGGAGGATATCGCCTGGAGGATAATGACCGTGGAGGATAAAGTCCGTTTCCCTTTTTGATTGTTATGTTGAGGTAATGAGAGTTTTAGGTTGATCCATCTGAAATGGATCGAAGTTCCACTGTCTAATAAAAAGTAATTTTACGGAATGTTCCGACCCTGTTTTTAACGGCGTTCGCGTATTTTGGGTATTTTGAGACCTAAGTATGGGGACGTTCTTATTTTCTAGAGTGGGGGGTATTTTGGTAGTGGCCTTTAAGCTGTAACGGGTTTTTAGTCTCATGTCCCAAGTGAACCGAGTTGGCTCCGATCGTTCGAGGTAGAAAAACACAAGAGATAGTGTCCCTGACTCTTGAGCCAATGGTTATAGGGCCTATTTTTCTTTAACGTCATATGTGACTTAAGTAGGCGACTGTTACATAGTGTTTTTATGGCGTTCCTGGGTGTTTTTACGACATCATGAATACGGAGTTGAACCCACTTGACACAGCTCCGGGCTACATGCCCATACTAGAGTACCGGTGGTACGGTTCAGCGGGAACGTGTAAGCCTTCCGGTTGTACCGTGATAGCTTTTTAAGAAAACTGGAGAAAACTTCCTGGTACGCTCTCCGAATGAGGCTTAGCTAACCGAGTAAGGGGGGTAACTAGGGGGACGAAAAAACGAGCAAAAGACAAAATGCCAAGCAAAAACCGAAAAAGAATAAAAAAAAGGAAAAAAAAACCATAAAACAAAAAAAATGACAGTGACTTTGACACCAGATTAGTTGGATCAAACCTCTATAATAATTAAATAGTATACCCACACTGGTTTTATAAGACCAATCGTTTCAATCAATTCAGCAATTTAATAAGGTGCCCGAGTGTGGGGCGTTGTTAAGGGTTTTCCGATAGCTTGCAACTTAGCTGGACAACTAGGAGACTTAACTGGAAGAGGTGAACAGTCGAGTAGGAAAGTGGTTCACAGGGACTTAGCTGGACCATTAGGAGGTTTGACTGGAACAGGTGACCAGCCAAGTGGGAAAGTGGTGCTGCTGATCAGGTGCAGGACCCGTCAAGGAGACAACCAGCACGGAATCAGAACAACAAGAGAGGACGGGGGTGTTCTCAAGTTGGTCAAACGGGTATCGTTAAAATCCACATTACATTCTAGCAGACAAGTGTAAAATTGAATAAGCGGAACCCCTCTGTTTTGAGGAACGTTTTTACTCAAGCAGAGCCTGGAAACAGGTTCTACGGTTTTCTCTCAAGAAGTTTAGCACCCGGCGCTTAAGGTAATTTTCGGCTTAAGAGGGGGGCTAAAGAGGGGGGAGGTTAGAAGAGGGGCTGGTCAGGTTAGAGGTTGGCGGTTGAAAATTGTAAAAAGGGGGGACACATTAGAGTAACTAATTGATCGACATCGTCGATTTAGTTACATTAGAATCTTACACGCGTTGATTATAAGATGCAGATATCCAAATTTAAGATCGAATTAAGGTAGGTACCCTGGTCAGATTGGTTGGGGGAACGGAAGTAGACAGTTTTTGTGATACCCCATAAGATTGCTAGCAGGGGGGAGGAAAACGCGTGGCAATCAGGTACCAGACGTTTTTTCTAATAAAAGGTTGACAGAAGTCACCTTTGAATTTTAGGTGGGTTTATCTCTCTGTTTTTATTATTTTTCCCTGTTTAAATTTTCACGTTTTTGGTAAAAATTTTTAATCGGTTTTGAACAAACACGTGATCACAAGACACCCCGAACAAGTTGGGTTTCAACTTGCTTCAAAACATTAAAAGGAAGATAAATACAGGGGAGTTAGTGATTCAAATTTTTGGCCAGTAAGGTTGGGTTTTCTTGGGAAATTTTTTACTAGAGCTCAAGTTGTGGTACCAGGTACAGTGGTTCAAGAGACCCGACAACGAAAGAGAAGAGTTCCCACTATCCCAACACTTGGTAGAGAAGTCCTGGGACAGTACCGAAGAGTCTTGGGACAGTACAGTCTTGGGACAGTACAGTCTTGGGACAGTGGTCTTGGGACAGTACCAGAAAGCCTTGGGACAGTACAGAGTCTTGGGACAGTACAGTCTTGAGATAGTAGTCTTGAGATAGTAGTCTTGGGACAGTACAGTCTTGGGACAGTAGTCTTGGGACAGCAGTCTTGGGACAGCGCATTCTTGGGACAGTGCAGTCTTGGGACAGTGGTCTTGGGACAGTGCTGTCTTGGGACAGTACAGTCTTGGGACAGTAGTCTTGGGACAGTGCAGGCTTGGGACGGTGGTCTTGGGACAGTACAGTCTTGGGACACTACAGTCTTGGGACAGTAGTATTGGGACAGTGCAATCTTGGGACAGTGGTCTTGGGACAGTGCAGTCTTGGGACAGTGCAGTCTTGGGACAGTAGTCTTGGGACAGTGCAGTCTTGGGACAGTGGTCTTGGGACAGTGCAGCCTTGGAACGGTGCAGTCTTGGGACAGTAGTCTTGGGACAGTACAGTCTTGGAACAGTATTCTTGGGACAGTACCAAGAAGTCCTGGGACAGTACCGAGTAGTCTTGGGACAGTACCAAGAAGTCCTGGGACAGTACTGGAGAGTCTTGGGACAGTGTAAACTGGGTTAGTAGTCTTGGGACAATTACCAGAAGTCTTGGGACAGTAGTCTTGGGACAGTACAGTCTTGGAACAGTATTCTTGGGACAGTACCAAGAAGTCCTGGGACAGTACCGAGTAGTCTTGGGACAGTACCAAGAAGTCCTGGGACAGTACCGGAGAGTCTTGGGACAGTGTAGTCTGGGGACAGTAGTCTTGGGACAATTACGAGAAGTCTTGGGACAAAACCTAAGAGTCTTGGGACAGCACGAGAAAGTCTTGGGACAGTTCAGAGAAGTCTTGGGACAGCACGAGAGAATCTTGCGACAGTACATAGAAGTCTTGGGACAGTACCAGGAAGTCTTGGGACGGTACAAAAAAGTTATGTGAAGGTACTAAAAGTTTTTGGGACAGTGCGCAATAGCTCAATGCTCATTTAAAAGCAAAAGGACCGGTCCGAACGATTACATCGCGAAAGATCCGTTCTATTAAGATCACGAATTGAAAGTTTTTTTTATTCTGTAAGGGAAATGAAATAGGAACGTGTTTTTTTTTAGAATTTTTATCCTTATTATAGAATTTTGTAAATAATGATATTGTAAATAGAGGCAATTGTAAATAAAAATCATGAGGCGGAGTAGAGTACCGATAGCAGAAAGAAGAGTTATAGAGTCAAAGACGAATCATAACTCGTCGCAACGAAAGGTAACACCGTTTGACCCAAGAGTAACAAGAAAGAACTTCTCAGTGAGCATGGTCAACACACGAAGCGCAAAAGAGAACAAGACGAAAGTGAGCGCCGAGGAGGGACGAACGGAATCTGCTATAGAAATTGATCTTGAGACACCAGATCAGAGTGTTGATGAGGTGGAGAAGAAGACAACGGAGTCGACACCGATGCCGAATGCAGAAGAACAAAAGCAAAAGAGTATGGAATTCTCGCCGATAGACACTGTGGAGGACACGACGGGCAACACGCCAGAAACCTTAAAGGACGAGTCTCAAACGAAAAGAACGTCATTCACAGAGAGGTTCGCAATGATGATCGGAATGAAATCAAGAGACATGGTGGAGGAAGAACCGAAGGCCGAGAAAGGCAAAACATTTGGAACAGTTTCCACGATAACAACAGAGGCCAACCAAGACGATGATTAGGTCAAACATTGGGCAACAGCTAGTCATGGGGCTTTAGCTGACCATGAAACAGCAACTCCTCTTGAGCTGGGCAATTTAATGGCGAAGTTAGATCAGATCGACAAAAAACTAAAGTGCAGCAACGAGGATCGAGAAGTGATAAAGAAGGAAATAAGATTCAACAAAAACGAGTACCTGGATAACTGTTTTAGCCTGGCAAGGGCGACGGAGGAAAAGCTTCAGCAGATATCAGACAAGGTAGAGGCCACTGACAAAGACCGAGAGAAGAACATCAAAAAAGACATGCAAGAAATGAAGCAACGGTATGACAAATGTGTAGTTGCGAAGAAGGAAGAGGAACGCGACACTGCGGACAAGATCTTCGAGATATTGTTGAATCGATTCGGGTCAACATGAAGGGTCACCAAGCGATGATGAGATTTGAAAAGGCAAAGGGAAGATGAATCAATTGATCGGTTCCTGGATGATCTTGAGAGCTTGAGACGAAGGATTGATCCTGAAGAGTCAACAAACAGAAGGAACTTTAGCATCGCCTCGAAGTTCATCGATGGGGAAAAAGTGACGACTTGAGAACAAGGTTGGCAACGTACTGTACACTGTCGAAAGATAATGCACCGACTCCAGAAGAGATGAGACAAAAGTCAAGGGAGTACATGCTGATGAAGCCGAAGAAATACTCGTACTCAGAGAACAGGAATATGCAAGGGGGCGTCAACCACAAAGGTCGTCATGGTACAAGCCTAGAGATGACATGGACAAACGTAGATCATGTGCAAATTGCGTATCAGCGGATCATCACGTGGCGGATTGCACGACGTACAAGCAGGGCATGAAGAGTCTAGGATATGCAACGGATGAGGAAGATATGAGCAAGATGGAAGAACACGAGTTCTATAGTGGCTTGATAATCAAAATAGGTGCGAGATGCTTCTTCTGCAATCAAGAGGGGCACTTCAGGATGGACTGTCCATTGTTTTGGGAAGCAGTCAAGAACCAGAGACACCCCAAGCACAATTTGGCGTCAACGGCGGTGTAGAACCAGTGAAACAGACAAACTGAGTTTGAAACAAAAAATTCGGAGGCACCGAGTGCGGAATTACCGACCAAGACGATGAAGGCTGTAACGCAAGTCAGCAGTGCCATGGAGGCCAAGGCCATGAATTCTCTGGAGATAAATCATGAGAGAGCAGCTGCAGAGACCATCAACAAAGTGAAACAAGACCTAGCCACGAAGGAAGTCGAGCAACGATTGAAACAGGAGATCGAAAGGCAGAAGTTGAACGAGACGTTAAGTGGGTTAGTGTCAAAGCAAGAAGACAAAGTGGGAGCGACAAAGAGTGGAAATTGCAACACTCTGAAAATGGTGACGGGAAAGCCATTCGGCATAACGAAGATTGGAGCCAGGATAATGTCAATAATCACAGTGGGCGGTCATGAAGTAACGAGGAATCTAAGCGAAACCAGCGATCAGACAATAATGCACATTGATGTGTACGCAGACTACTCAAGTGCAATAAGTCCGCAGACAACTTCTAGAGCCCTGAGGGCACTACTAAGAAGAGGTGGCAGCAAGTCAGTCCGCGTCGAGAACAGAATTACGGAGGCTTATGGTCCGCATGAGGTGATGTTAAACATAGACGGGATAAACATCTACACGAAAACCATGATAACATGCGATGAAGACCTAGCCGGACAGATCTACGTGGACAAAGAAGAACTGAAAGTGAGATCGATTGGACGCTGCGCCATGTTACGTGCTTGACCTAAGTGGCAAGAAGACTCAGTTACGCGGATTACTTGATACGGGAGCAGTCTTGAGTGTTACACCAATTGAAACTCGGGAGCGAATGGGTTTCAACAAGGATGATTTGATAGACTCGAGAATACGGCTGTCAGCTGCAAACAAAGGAGCGCTGCGGGTGCTAGGCAGACCAATAAAATCCCTAAACCTGGAGGAACGCAACCTGTGGATGAGCTTTCTCGTGGTAGAAAACCTAGATGAGTCTGACCAATTCATTTTAGGCAGAGACTTCATAAGGAACTTCGATGTAACGATTGATTTAAACAATGCTATGTTCAGATAGGAGGTACGCAATTAAACCGGTAAATTTAATAATAACGAATGAAAAAAAAGCACCGGTACGCTTGAGTAGGAGGGTGAGGCTGAAAGCGAACGAAGCGGCAATTGTAAGCTTGCGAATGAAAAACTATAATGAAATAAGTGATAACAAGCAAGAATGCATAGTCCCAAATCCTAATAGTCAAAGTGCTGCTGTTTTAGGAAGATCCTTCTCGATAACCAAGAGCGGCCTCTGCGTCAGTGTCTTGTTGAATACTCTTGATATACCCATCACGATACAAAGGGGAAGGAAGCTGTTATTTGCTTTACCCGTGAAAACTCGATATGAGATGACTGAAAATCCACAACAGAATGAAGTTATTGATTGTCCCAATCATACGGACAAAATTTGTATCTTGAAACGATTGAAGGAAATAAAAGGTTCATCAGGTCTTGTAAAATCACTTAAGTCAGGGACAGACGATAGACTTTCGAGCTATTCGAATTTTCCGGAAAGACCAACACTAGATGAAATGCAGAGGGATAAACCAGTTCTATCGGAGATAGAGCATTTAAGGGGCAAGATAACGGACGAACAGCTCGAAGCCATCAAGGATGTACTGGAGCGAAATGAGGATGTTTTTTCGAAACATAAGGCAAACATTGGATGTTGTAATTTCGTTGAACATGAAATAGAGCTTGAGAAGTCTGCGGTACCGCACAGGAAGGGGGCGAGGCGCATGACCCCGCACAAATGGGATGCATGTACAA
Source organism: Symsagittifera roscoffensis (assembly GCF_963678635.1). NCBI lineage: Eukaryota > Metazoa > Xenacoelomorpha > Acoela > Convolutidae > Symsagittifera > Symsagittifera roscoffensis. The sequence continues at coordinate 50,878,318 of NC_087070.1, read as the reverse complement.
AAGAAATAGAGACCTTACTAGAGTATGATATGATAGAGCCATCCAAATCACCGTGGACGTCTGGAGTAGTGATGGCCAAAAAGAAAGGCGACCAATTGAGGTTGTGTTGTGACTTTCGGTATCTGAACTCATACCTAGAACTTTCGGCCTATCCCATACCTAGAATTGATGAGAGCCTCTCGAAGTTAGGTGATGCAAAATTTTTTACGATTCTTGATTTAGGATCGGCTTTCTGGCAGGTCCCACTGAGGAAGCAGGTCAGGGACAAAACGGGGTTCGCCTGCGAGCTGGGGATGTTTCAATGGAAACGGATGCCGTTTGGTCTTTGCAATGCCACGGCTACATTTCAACGGTTGATGGTACACGCATTGATAGGTGTGACAAAGAAATACGGCAACCTGGTAATGTGCTACGTGGATGACGTGGTAATTGCGACGCCTACACTGGAGGACCACATCGAGCGACTAGACGAGGTGTTTGCATGCATGAAGAGATCAGGACTAAAGTGCAAACCGTCAAAGTGCGAGATACTCAAGGACTCGATCAAATACTTGGGAAGGATGGTGGACAGGCATGGCATCAGACCACACCCAGATGCAGTAGAAGCGGTTCTGACTTGAAAATCGCCAAAGACGGAACATCAATTGATGAGCTTCCTGGGTTTTGCGAACTATTACAGGGAGTTCATCAAGGGCTACGCGGACAAAATATACCCGATGCAACAACTAATGATGCACAAAAGCAAGAAGTTCACGTGCAACAACGCGGCGGAAGAATCATTCCAGAGAATAAAGAAGGAGTTTTGTGCGAGGCACCGGTGCTAGGGATGCCAACGGAAAAAAGAATGTACGTGCTAGACACGGATGCGTCGGTAGTCGCGATTTCTGGCATTCTCCATCAAGAACAGGAATGGAACGGGAAGACAGTCTTAAGACCAATAGCGTACGGGAGTAAAGTCTTGAGTGATACGGAAATGAAGTACGGAGCGCCAAAACCAGAGATCTTCGCGGTGGTTACCTTTGTCGAAAAATATAGAGGATACCTAGGCAGCGAGCCATTCAAGCTGCGAGTCGAGAACAGGGCACTCAGCTGGCTGAAAACCTACTCAACGGACCAGAGCTACATTGGAAGGTGGATAGTTTGCCTGGACGGATGCAACATGATAATTGAGCATAGGACAAGAGATAAACATCAAAATGCCGATAGCTTGAATAAGAAGACGGGGTTCTACGAGAGGCAAGAACAAAGAGAGGCAGATAGACCCGAAATCAAAGATGGTTTTTCCTTCATGGATAAGGAAACGTTTGATAGTCTTCCACTCACGAGATGGCTTGACAAGTCAGGCAAACCGATAGAAGATCACCCCGAATTACCAAAGGAGCCTCCCGAGAAAACAATCTTGAAACAAAACCCAAGGGATGCCGATGGAGATAATACTCAAGTTGAAAATTGTTAGGGAGACACTCAAGGCGAAAGGCTATTACCTGAACCAAGTAGAGACGGGAAGAGCAGTGATAGATGAAGACTTGAGGTGATTACTCGAGAAACTGGCGGACGATAAGCCCGTGATCAAAGAGAAGGACAAAGAGGAACCAGAAGTTACGATACTGAGAAGGAAGGAAGCGGATAGTGGCGAGGACTCCATGAAAGAAAAAGAATCTGGTGAGAGAGAAGTCGTGCAGTCATTGAATGATAAAATCTCTGAAGTTATACTTGAGCGGACTCGGGTTAGGAAGAAAAAAGTGGCATTCAAGGATGAAGCTGAACACCTTGGACTAGGTCAAGAGTCTGGGGAGTGGCCAACAGCGGAGGAAGATGCTGAAGAAGAAAAATTGTCCGGGGAGAGTGAAGAATGGAATGAAGACTCAGAGAAGAGCAGCGATGACCAAAGTAGTCTATGCGGAAGAGAAGATGAGGCACCGCGACAGAGAACAACAGACGGATCCCTCCTCAGGAACATACAACTTGAATCAGCAGGAAGTGCGAGGGGTTGAAGAACTTGAAAAAATTGCAGTATCGAGGAAACCGTTCAGGGAGCCATCGTGCAACTCAAATGTCAGAACAAACCTGGTGCCAGAAGATGACAGAAAGATCTTGAGGAGGATAGTTTGTGTAAAGCTGAAAGATGACTTCCACAGTCCTGCAGAAATGAATGGTCAGATGATGGCGCAAAAAGAACACTTCAAGGCGAGATATAGGCTGTCGGACCTAATACGGGCCCAAAAGAATGACAAGATGGTAAATAACTTCTCCAAGTGGATCCGGACGGGGACCAAAGAGAGGGGGGACCTGGAAGAAGACAGCTAAAAGATCTTGAGCCAGTTCTACAAAGAGAGAAAAGATTTACTCTATCATACAGCTGATGGGGTGGTAGCATGCAAGAGAAAAGACGAGGAGAAGATTTCACACAAGCATAACCTCACCATACTGCCACAGTTGTACCAGACGGAAGTGTTATTCAGATCGCATGATCAAATGGGGCACCAGGGGATAGACAAGTTTCAATAAAGAATATTACATAAGTTTGATTGGCCAGGATTAAGGAAAGCTTGCGAGAGATGGGTGAATGCATGACTGGCATGTCTACATGTGAAAGACCCAAGGAAGATGACGGTATGGTTGTCCCATGACATTTCAGTCGGACAACGGAAAAGCCTTCGTGGGGGACCTGACGAAAGAATTGATGAAGAGGTCACACATTGCTCAAGCACACTCAACTACCTACCATCCCCACACCAACGGGTTAGTGGACAGACAAAATAGAACGTTGGTGAACATGCTAAGAGTATACTGCTCAAGGTACATGACAGACTGGGATAAAAATCTGCCGCAAGTGGTAGGGGCATACAACAGTACGCAACACTCAACAACAGGAATCAGTCCTTTCATGATGTTGACGGGCAGGGAAAGAGCAATGCCTCTAACATTCTTTTACCCAGAATACGAAGAAAAAAAGACATCGCCTCAAGCTTATGTGAAAGAAGCGGTTAAGAGACAACAGGAACTAAACGAGCCCTGCAGGAGGAACACAGCGCAAGCACAAATGAGACAGCGGAAGAAATACGATAAAATAATACTGCAAGCGAAACCATATGCAGTGGGTCAATACGTCTGGGTCTTTCAGAATGTTATACCTCCAAAAGGGACAAAGCAACTAATTAAGAAATGGAGAGGACCGTTCATGATAACGGAAGTGCACCATTCAGGACCGTTCATGATAACGGAGATGACTTCTTGATTGATAAGATACAGCCTGATAAATTATGCGAAGAGCTACTGAGTGTGGGCGAACTGACAGCCGACGATGAATGACAGATCACCAACGACAGTGAACATGACCCGCAGGAAGACTACTCCACACCAGAACAAGAGAAAGATCTGGAACAGAGCGAGGTAGAAAAGAGGGAAAACACAAATTTGAGGATACTAGAGTTGATGAGCGACCTCAAGAGTAAGAGTGAGTAGGAGCAAAGCATCCAGCCAGTCGACATGTCGGCGGAAAAACACGTGAAAACGAAAGATACCCTCTTCGGTTGGACGGCAACCGACAGGCCGCTCGAAATACCACCAGATAATCTAGACCCAGCATCATCGACGGGGACGTCGATAATTTTTTTTGTCCGGGGAGTGGGGGTAGGACTTACCCACACCGAAAATTTGATGATAAAGAAACCCAGAGAAGTGAGAGAAACGAGCGGGCTGGACCTGGATGAGGAGGAGGCTGAGCCTAACATAGGGAGGAATTTCAAAACAAAATTAGAAATTCCAAAAGAATATTCAGAGAACATCCTGATTACGGACAGCGACTTCGCTCTGTCAGACAGGACCAGCGCGATCTGTATAACGGCGGACATGAGCTTCAAATCAAGACTAGAGGCCGACTTCAAGAGAGAGTATCAGAACGTGGAGTTTCTATTCAGGCAGAGACCGCGGTTGGGAGGAATAGCTGCGCTTCCCCCATCAGTTTCACAAGTTCCGGGGAAGTACTTGTGCTTTCTGGTAACGACGGTCAATGAAAGGAACACAATAGACCCTGAGCACGTGATGCTGGCACTAACAAGGCTGCGAGACTTCATAGTCGAAAGAAGAATAATGGAGGTCTCGATGCCGGTCTATGACCCGAACAGGGGCAAGTTGAGCCCAAGGGAACTGTAGGCTATCCTACATGTGGTCTTCGCAGAAACGGAAATAATGGTGCATCTACACAAGAAGTACTACTTGAGTATCGCCTGAGTTGGGTACATGGGAATCTAAGTTAGGTATAAGGGATTCTCAATTTAGGTATACTGGGGCACGAAGCAGGTAAATGGATTTTAACGCAATTGGCATGACAATCAAATTTCAGAGAGTTGACGGTGCTAAAACATGAAATGAATCTGCATGCTCTTAAAACTCCAAGTTGAAGTATTTGAGTGAGATGACGAAAAAATAATGTTTTAAACACAATAATGGGGGGGGGTTTAGGTTACGAATGAAACAAATTGGTCTAAAAATGTATTTTATTTTCAGATTGAGTTGTTAAATTGAGTTGACGACCTAGCCGCACTCACTTGAAGAAAAAGAAAGTCTTGTACAAAGTTTAAGATCACCAACATTCAAAAGGAGATATTTCTTGAGTTTTCAAGTTGGTTGGTAAGGTAAAACTAAAAATGGTTGTTAAGGTAATACTCAAGTTGGTTGGTACGCAAGATCATCTAGAAGTCGTGAAAATTGCAGATCACTTTTGGAAATCCACGCTTGCTGCACTCAAGAGACCTACGCTCAATGAACTGCACAGACGCTTGAGGGATCTAGACTACACCCAAGTGGATGAGAGGATGGCAGTGATGTTAAACGCCATTCTGCAGTTCGAGGCGCAAGCTGAATGCAGGGAGTCCGCGACAGAAGCCGTCTTGATGGTTGGTTACACAACAGATGGTATATCCAATCAAGAACAGACCAGGTGGTTGTCCTGGAATGTGGATGGGGGTGTGAGAGGATTCAACTTGGCGAGAAATCCTGGATTGAACAATAACACAATTGAACAGTAACCTGAAGAGGGAACTAGAGAGGGTGCAGAGGAAGAGGAATAAAGCGAATCTTGACCGGGATAGCGCGAAACTCGAGAGGGATCAAGCGAATCTGGAAAAAGATCAAGCGATCCTCGAGAGGGATCAGGCGCGGCGTGACCTTGACATGTTAAAGGCAGAGTACCAGCAAGAGCAAAGGGTACGAGAGAACGAGGTTAGGTGATGCAAAATTTTAGAACCAAAATTAGAACCATCCAAATCACCGTGGACGTGTGGAGTAGTGATGGCCAAAAAGAAAGGCCGACCAATTGAGGTTGTGTTGTGACTTTCGGTATCTGAACTCCGTCACGGTGAAGGATGCCTATCCCATACCTAGAATTGATGAGAGCCTCTCAAAGTTAGGTGATGCAAAATGTTTTACGATTCTTGATTTAGGATTGGCTTTCTGGCAGGTCCCACTGAGGAAGCAGGTCAGGGACAAAACGGGATTCGCCTGCGAGCTGGGGATGTTTCAATGGAAACGGATGCCGTTTGGTCTTTGCAATGCCACGGCTACATTTTAACGGTTGATGGTACACGCATAGATAGGTGTGACAAAGAAATACGGCAACCTGGTAATGTGCTACGTGGATGACGTGGTAAGTGCGACGCCTACACTGGAGGACCACATCGAGCGACTAGACGAGGTGTTTGCATGCATGAAGAGATCAGGACTAAAGTGCAAACCGTCAAAGTGCGAGATACTCAAGGAATCGATCAAATACTTGGGAAGGATGGTGAACAGGCATGGCATCAGACCACACCGAGATGCAGTAGAAGCGGTTCTGACTTAGAAATCGCCAAAGACGGAACATCAATTGATGAGCTTCCTGGGTTTTGCGAACTATTACAGGGAGTTCATCAAGGGCTACGCGGACAAAGTATACCCGATGCAACAACTAATGATGCACAAAAGCAAGAAGTTCACGTGCAACAACGCGGCGGAAGAATCATTCCAGAGAATAAAGAAGGAGTTTTGTGCGAGGCACCGGTGCTAGGGATGCCAACGGAAAAAAGAATGTACGTGCTAGACACGGATGCGTCGGTAGTCGCGATTTCTGTCATTCTCCATCAAGAACAGGAATGGAACGGGAAGACAGTCTTAAGACCAATAGCGTACGGGAGTAAAGTCTTGAGTGATACGGAAATGAAGTACGGAGCGCCAAAACCAGAGATCTTCGCGGTGGTTACCTTTGTCGAAAAAGATAGAGGATACCTAGGCAGCGATCCATTCAAGCTGCGAGTCGACAACAGGGCACTCAGCTGGCTGAAAACCTACTCAATGGACCAGAGATACATTGGAAGGTGGATAGTTCGCCTGGACGGATGCAACATGAGAATTGAGCATAGGACAAGAGACAAACATCAAAATGCCGATAGCTTGAGTAAGAAGACGGGGTTCTACGAGAGGCAAGAACAAAGAGAGGCAGATATACCCGAAATCAAAGATGGTTTTTCCTTCATGGATAAGGAAACGTATGATAGTCTTCCACTCAAGAGATGGCTTGACAAGTCAGGCAAACCGATAGAAGATCACCCCGAATTAGCGAAGGAGCCTCCCGAGAAAACAATCTTGAAACAAAACCCAAGGGATGCCGATGGAGATAATACTCAAGTTGAAAATTGTGAGGGAGACACTCAAGGCGAAAGGCTATTACCTGAACCAAGTAGAGACGGGAAGAGCAGTGATAGATGAAGACTTGAGGTGATTACTCGAGAAACTGGCGGACGATAAGCCCGTGATCAAAGAGAAGGACAAAGAGGAACCAGAAGTTACGATACTGAGAAGGAAGGAAGCGGATAGTGGCGAGGACTCCATGAAAGAAAAAGAATCTGGTGAGAGAGAAGTCGTGCAGTCATTGGTTGATAAAATCTCTGAAGTTATACTTGAGCGGACTCGGGTTAGGAAGAAAAAAGTGGCATTCAAGGATGAAGCTGAACTCCTTGGACTAGGTCAAGAGTCTGGGGAGTGGCCAACAGCGGAGGAAGATGCTGAAGAAGAAAAATTGTCCGGGGAGAGTGAAGAATGGAATGAAGACTCAGAGAAGAGCAGCGATGACCAAATTAGTCTATGCATGATACTGGTGGAAGAGAAGATAAGGCACCGCGACAGAGAACTACATAAGGATCCCTCCTCAGGAACGTACAACTTGAATCAGCAGGAAGTGCGAGTGGTTGAAGAACTTGAAAAAATTGCAGTATCGAGGAAACCGTTCAGGGAGCCATCGTGCAACTCAAATGTCAGAACAAACCTGGTGCCAGAAGATGACAGAAAGATCTTGAGGAGGATAGTTTGTGTAAAGCTGAAAGATGACTTCCACAGTCCTGCAGAAATGAATGGTCAGATGATGGCGCAAAAAGAACACTTCAAGGCGAGATAATACGGGCCCAAAAGGATGACAAGATGGTAAATAACCTTTCCAAGTGGATCCGGACGGGGACCAAAGAGAGGGGGGACCTGGAAGAAGACAGCTAAAAGATCTTGAGCCAGTTCTACAAAGAGAGAAAAGATTTACTCTATCATACAGCTGATGGGGTGGTAGCATGCAAGAGAAAAGACGAGGAGAAGATTTCACACAAGCATAACCTCACCATACTGCCACAGTTGTACCAGACGGAAGTGTTATTCAGATCGCATGATCAAATGGGGCACCAGGGGATAGACAAGTTTCAATAAAGAATATTACATAAGTTTGATTGGCCAGGATTAAGGAAAGCTTGCGAGAGATGGGTGAATGCATTACTGGCATGTCTACAGGTGAGAGACCCAAGGAAGATGACGGTATGGTTGTCCCATGACATTTCAGTCGGACAACGGAAAAGCCTTCGTGGGGGACCTGACGAAAGAATTGATGAAGAGGTCACACATTGCTCAAGCACACTCAACTACCTACCATCCCCACACCAACGGGTTAGTGGACAGACAAAATAGAACGTTGGTGAACATGCTAAGAGTACACTGCTCAAGGTACATGACAGACTGGGATAAGAATCTGCCGCAAGTGGTAGGGGCATACAACAGTACGCAACACTCAACAACAGGAATCAGACCCTTCATGATGTTGACGGGCAGGGAAAGAGCAATGCCTCTAACATTCTTTTACCCACAATACGAAGAGAAAAAGACATCGCCTCAAGCTTATGTGAAAGAAGCGGTTAAGAGACAACAGGAACTAAACGAGCTCTGCAGGAGGAACACAGCGCAAGCACAAATGAGACAGCGGAAGAAATACGATGAAAAAATACTGCAAGCGAAACCATATGCAGTGGGCCAATACGTCTGGGTCTTTCAGAATGTTATACCTCCAAAAGGGACAAAGCAACTACTTAAGAAATGGAGAGGACCGTTCATGATAACGGAAGTACACCAGCAAGGACGGTTCTACCGTTTGAGTACGGGCGAGCAGCGCATTATGAAAACCTGAAACCTCACGTCCCATCCCCAGAAGACTGGTGCGTACCGCAGAATATGGAGGGACTCAAGTACCTATTGGTGGAGCCAGCATGCGAGGTGAACGAAAAGGGCACCAGAGAGAAAAATGATGGCAATGAGGACTTGAGTTTGGGCGATAATGAAAAGATAGAAGCGGACTCAGAGGCGGAATCCTTTGTGGAAGAAGACTGGAACGATCCAGAGCAGGACGAGGTGCCGAATTGTACAGAACCAGGCTTGCCGATACCAGCGGGAACCAGGAGTGGCAATCGCAAACGGACAGGCATGAGGTACAATAGTTACGGAGATGACTTCTTGATTGATAAGATACAGCCTGATAAATTATGCGAAGAGCTACTGAGTGTGGGCGAACTGGCAGCCGACGATGAATGACAGATCACCAACGACAGTGAACACTACCCGCAGGAAGACTACTCCACACCAGAACAAGAGAAAGATCTGGAACAGAGCGAGATAGAAAAGAGGGAAAACACAAATTTGAGGATACTAGAGTTGATGAGCGACCTCAAGAGTAAGAGTGAGTAGGAGCAAAGCATCCAGCCAGTCGACATGTCGGCGGAAAAACACGTGAAAACGAAAGATACCCTCTTCGGTTGGACGGCAACCGACAGGCCGCTCAAAATACCACCAGATAATCTAGACCCAGCATCATCGACGGGGACGTCGATAAACTTTTTTGTCCGGGGAGTGGGGGTAGGACTTACCCACACCGAAAATTTGATGATAAAGAAACCCAGAGAAGTGAGAGAAACGAGCGGGCTGGACCTGGATGAGGAGGAGGCTGAGCCTAACATAGGGAGGAATTTCAAAACAAAATTAGAAATTCCAAATGAATATTCAGAGAACATCCTGATTACGGACAGCGACTTCGCTCTGTCAGACAGGACCAGCGCGATCTGTATAACGGCGGACATGAGCTTCAAATCAAGACTAGAGGCCGACTTTAAGAGAGAGTATCAGAACGTGGAGTTTCTATTCAAGAAGAGACCGCGGTTGGGAGGAATGGCTGCGCTTCCCCCATCAGTTTCACAAGTTCCGGGGAAGTACTTGTGCTTTCTGGTAACGAGGGTCAATGAAAGGAACACAATAGACCCTGAGCACGTGATGCTGGCACTAACAAGGCTGCGAGACTTCATAGTCGAAAGAAGAATAATGGAGGTCTCGATGCCGGTCTATGACCCGAACAGGGGCAAGTTGAGCCCAAGGGAACTGTAGGCTATCCTACATGTGGTCTTCGCAGAAACGGAAATAATGGTGCATCTACACAAGAAGTACTACTTGAGTATCGCCTGAGTTGGGTACATGGGAATCTCAAGTTAGGTATAAGGGAGTCTCAATTTAGGTATACTGGGGCACGAAGCAGGTAAATGGATTTTAATGCAATTGGCATGACAATCAAATTTCAGAGAGTTGACGGTGCTAAAACATGAAATGAATCTGCATGCTCTTAAAACTCTAAGTTGAAGTATTTTAGTGAGATGACGAAAAAATAATGTTTTAAACACAATAATGGGGGGGTTTAGGTTACGAATGAAACAAATTGGTCTAAAAATGTATTTTATTTTCAGATTGATTTGTTAAATTGAGTTGACGACCTAGCCGCACTCACTTGAAGAAAAAGAAAGTCTTGAACAAAATTTACGATCAGCAACATTCAAAAGGAGATATTTCTTGAGTTCTCAAGTTGGTTGGTAAGGTAAAACTCAAGTTGGTTGGTAAGGTAATACTCAAGTTGGTTGGGACGCAAGATCATCTAGAAGTCGTGAAAATTGCAGATCACTTTTGGAAATCCACGCTTGCTGCACTCAAGAGACCTACGCTCGATGAACTGTACAGACGCTTGAGGGATCTAGACTACACTCAAGTGGATGAGAGGATGGCAGTGATGTTAAACGCCATTCTGCAGTTCGAGGCGCAAGGTGAATGCAGGGAGTCCGCGACAGAAGCTGTCTTGATGGTTGGTTACACAACAGATGGTATATCCAATCAAGAACAGACCAGGTGGTTGTCCTGGAATGTGGATGGGGGTGTGAGAGGATTAAACTTGGCGAGAAATCCTGGCTTGAACAATAACACTGAGTACGGCGCGGGAGAGTTCCCATTACCGACCAGACCACCGGCAAGATCTGCGGGCCAGTCCACGAGTAAACCACCCTCCATGATACAATCACAGCAGACGGAGGAGACATACCCTGACCTCAGTAACCTGAAGAGGGAACTAGAGAGGGTGCAGAGGAAGAGGAATAAAGCGAATCTTGACCGGGATAGCGCGAAACTCGAGAGGGATCAAGCGAATCTGGAAAAAGATCAAGCGATCCTCGAGAGGGATCAGGCGCGGCGTGACCTTGACATTTTAAAGGCAGAGTACCAGCAAGAGCAAAGGGTACGAGAGAACGAGGCGAACTGCGAGCAGTTGAATTCAGGACTTGAAAAGATCCAGCGGCGACAGCGAGAATTCGACAGGCAAAAGGAAAAGGGGACCAAGACTACAGAACGAGCAGCTGCAGGCTCAAGGCCGGAGTCACGCATGTACGTGGATGAGGCTCCTAGGTCAAAGGGACGATTCAACTTAGACCACGCCTCTCAAGAGCACATAAAAGAAGGACTGGAAGTGTGGATACCAACTGAGCCAGTGTCCTCCGTGCGTGGTTTGGAGGCGCAACCGATACGCCCACTAATGGACGTAGCACTGCCGGGATGTACCCCGGGCTCAACCCCGGGCAGCAGTCAGATGAGCTGGAGCTCGTCGCGTCTCAAGGAATTAAACGAGAGGCTGCAGCTGGGAAACCGTGAAAGTCCAACTAGAGTGGAGCGACCCCCGACTTGGAGGGAGCAACCGGTCAGGAATTTGGTGATCGCAAGCTATAAGAAGAAATCAGATGGCAGATATCACAGGCACAACCGCATGGATTGGAACACGGCGCAATGGGCAAGAAGGGATCGTTTTCATGACGCGGCTTGGGCTGAATACTATACACAGCCACGAATACCTGAGGGTGCAGTTCACCTGATTGTAGGGGACAGCCTGATACGGGTGCTGACCCGGATCCAGTCGCACTGGCAGACTGGAATCTTGAGTTTCTCTGGAGCCGCAACGCCGCAGATGTTGGCATCACTCGAGATGCTGGGGATGGCAAGAATGTATACAGTGACTCTAATGATGGGGAACAATGACGTGTCCAGAGGTGAGTCAGGGAAAGTGATGAGGCTACATGATAAAATGAGCTGCATTCTGAAGGAGTTGCGGATTCAGATGGATCCCGCCATACTCACAATTTGCACCATCCCTTATAACATGAAGGCCGATCAACATGCGTTGGAAATGAACGAGAAGTGCGGAACCTGAACGAAATAGTCAGGCAGATACATCAGAGGAGTGTCCTTCCCGTCAGATTGTTGGACGTAGCAGACCTGATGGAGCGATCCTTCCCGGAGGATGCGTCTTCAGATGGAATCCATTTTGACAGACCTAGGGGTGTGGAGTGGTTGAACAATGTTTTCGAGAGCCACATAACTGCGCTGGAGGCAGATCTGCTTGAAACGACCCAGTTCACATTCAGTCCTCCCCAACAGCCCCTTTCTTTGCCACAAGACCCCTGTCCAATCGCTTGGGAGCGAGAGTCGACTCAGAAGACAGCTCGAGGAGCAGCCGGACCAGATTACCGGGTTCCACGCCGATGGAAGTCGAGGAAGCAGAGTCATCGAAGCCCCAAAGTTAAGTGGTATCCTCACTGGTGGTGGTAGATAGCAAGAGAGTGGAGAGACCAGCGGAGACAAGCCGAACACGATACCTGGAGAAGATAAAGGAGTTGGACCTGGAGGATCTGGAGTGTAGACAGGAGTTGGCGGAGGCCCTGGGGCTTGAGCACGTGTCACACGAGGACTTGAGCCGACACCATTGCGTGGATTGGTTAAAGGCCCACGAAGCGCATTTCTCAAGAGCAAGAATATTGGAGACGGCTGATCTGACTGGGATCCCCGTGAAATCAATCATGGGACCGATCAATTACAGCACACTCAAGTTGCTGGGGAGTCCGTGACTCATAGTGGAGCCCTCCAAGCACCGAGTAAGAATTGCGAGAATGAGATTGGCAACTCCCGCGCAGTTGAGGGTAGTAGATAAGCTACTGGAACCGAAAGAAATGGAACTACCAGACGCCGCCTACGAGGGTTCACAATTAGCAAACGACCCAATATATGGAAAACCCTGCGGGAGCGCCCAGTTGACCAAGACACTGGCAGTGTACGATAGAGCGGATCCGGCGGCCGCAAGGGTGATCATCGTGGCGGGCTCGGATTTTGAGGGAACGTCTCCCAAGTTGTTCTGGCCGGAAACTCTGGTATACTCGCTGCCAGGTGCGGAGTTGAACCAGATGTTGACTCTGGTGGTAGCGATGAAGTCAGAGATGCCTTGTGAGCCAGAGCTACTGCTATTCGCAGGAATGAACGATCACCTGCATGCGGGTGGACTTCTAGAGCAGTTGAAAGGCGATGCGCCTATGCCAAAGAAAATCTGGGAGACCATCCAGACGTTGTTTTCCGCGATGAACGAGTTGCAGGAAAATGTCAATTCTCGATTCGGACCTAAAACGAAAGTGGTATTTACGACGTCCCCTGGGCACGCGAGCATGCCTCCTGCTCTGCAGTTTGTGTATGCCATTTTGGTCAAATAGCCGAAGTGAACGCATGGCGGATTCTGATGGCAGCTCCCAATCGGGAGCTGCAGCCCACGAGCTTGAGACTTCGCAAGTCGGAACTGGCAGCGGCATGAGCGGACGTGTCCCACGCATTAAGGGGATTCTGTGAAATGGCAGACATCCTCATTGTGTTGGATGAGGTCCTCTTACTTGAGATCTCGAATCTCGCTCGGCAACTGAAGTTCAGTCCAGAAATAGGGGATGAGCACCCAATAATAGGTCACCTGACAGCCAGCCTATGGTTCCGAGGTATGGACTTGACCATTACGAGCTCCACCAGCAAATCGAGGGGACCAAGTAACGAAAAAAAAATGTGGCTGCGGCCGAAAAACAACGGGAAGCGATAGTATATTGACTGACACAAGAGCTCTAACGCCAAGGCTAGAGAATGCTACGGATAAGACGAGCGAGAGTGCGCCACCACTCGTGAGGCAGATCTGGGAAATTCTTGAGGGACAGTTGGAGATAGCCGAGAGTAGGGAGGTGACGGTGGGGAGGTTCGTCACGGCATCGAACGAGGTCACCATTGGAGGATTCTGGAGGGAGCATGCAAAAGGTGAGTTAAGGACGAGGAAAGATCACGAGATCCTGAAATTCTTGAGTCCTTGTTGGAAAAAGAAATACATGGCTGGAGTATTTTATGCGAAAGAGACCATTTTTGGGGCCTTTGTGCAAGAGCTGTTGAGTATGCCCATAAACCTCTTGCTGGCCCTATACTTGGTTTACCCAAGGTACCTGTTTAACATGGGTCCAGCGTACATGTTCAGCGGGGGAGTAGAGACACTTCGAATTGACGGGTATCTGACACTGGTGCTCCTGACTCATGGCGAACTGGTGGCGTTTCATTGGTTAAAGAATTATGGGGAGCCCCGGTCAATGGGAAAGACCCACTCGAGCATAGACACCTACTCCTACAAGTGCGCTGCCTGACTGAAGACGTTACTAGTGGAGTATGCTCTGATGCAAAACCGACAAATGACAGGCGAGGAGAAGAATCCTAAGACGAGAGAGGAATGGAGGGAGGCGAAGTGTGGTATCCCTCTGCTGACTGATCTATGCCTGGCAATGAGATCTGACCCAGTGGGGCTAGAGGTGGTCGTGACTTGTATTTACGGACAAGCGGTTACAAACGCCTTTCCGGATCCTCTAGTGGCGGTATACCGCAATTCAGTGGTACACGTGAGCCTAAAAAGCGTGTTGGATGGGACTGCGTTGAACTGGTGTCGACAAGAGGTGCTGAGGGCACGAATGAGTTGTACAGTGCTCTTTGGGAAGATGAAAGATCCCGAGTTGGTAGTGTTCAACTTCCGGGGGCAACTGCAACGTAGGATGGGGGGAAAGCGTGAAGGCCCCATTGAGACTTATCCCAAAGTCTGAAATCTGAATCCCCTAACGGCGGACGGACAAGAAATCCTGAGAATCCTTGTCCGTCCGCCGTTAGAGGTGAAGAGGGAGCTAGAGGCGACACTAGAGAAGCAATTCCTGCCCGTCACCGTTCCTGAGTTCCCAACAGTCAGAAAAATGACCCTGGGGATGAATGGCCCCCTGGTGTTCCCATCCTTGTTCGCAAGAGCCACGGTAGAAAAGCAGCAAATGGAGTTCACCGATGGCTGGGACCCCTTGTTCATTGGATATACAGGAGCGGTCTACTTCCATACTTGTGATATCAAGATAAACTCGTGGACGACTCAAGCGGAAAAAATGAGAGGTTCGGGACATCTTGAGAACGCTCGATCAAGCGAATTTGGAGAACATGTTGCCGGTATGGGATGATGATAGGATGATCGTAGAAGAAGGGCACATCGCACTGAAAGACGAGATGAAGTTTGCCACAAGAAAGTACCGGGCGCCTTACGGATTAGAGCAAGTGGAAATAAAACAAGAAGAGAAAGAGCTGGATGCTGCAGGCTTGTTATATGTGGCCCTGACAGAATACAAGAAGCAAGACCCAGCGACACCCTCATCCCTATCAGTAGGCATCCCTGGGGACAAGAGAAGCAGCCCCGTAGAAAACCGATTTAGTGAGATACTTGAGAAAAGGCGAGCCGAGTCAGAAGCGAAAAGCATGGATGAAACTCTCAGTGAAACAGGAGAGGAAATTGAAGTGGGGAATACGCCTGAGCCGAAACCAGCTGAGGAGGTTTTCATCGCCCAGGAACTGCTGCAGGAACTGAGCGGAGATGATTGGGCGGACAAGGCCACGCCACCTCTGACCTCATCCCCTCGGAAAGGCCTGGAATTACCATTGACAAGCGAAACTTCCAACATGGGGATGATACTATTGAGTACAGAAGAGAGCAAGAAGAACACGTTTGAGGGGAACAAGAGCATGTTTCTAGAGACTCTGGATGAGAAGGCTTGGCGGGAATTCTTGAGTGAATTTAATCAAGAGACGAAGAGTGAGACCACACTAGATAACTTCAAGGAAGAACTGTGGAACACGGTGGTCAAGTTCGGGGAACCGGTGTTGATGGGCACCGGGCTGGATGAAAAAGCAAAAAAAGAGTTACTAAGCAAGATGGTCAAGTTGAGGGAGACGCGACAGAAGACCAGAGATGATGAATGTAAAGACAGCTCTACTCTGAAACAAAAACTGATGACAAAATGATTGAAGGTGTAAGGGGGGATAAGGTTAAGGCTAGTAATATCATTGAAAGTACTAATATCCTTAAGGCTCGAGCAAGGGGAGGCACGAGTTGGAAGGGTCGGACCGGGATAAGGAGGTCGAATCAGTGATGATAGCGGCGACGCCCCCAAGTAGAGGTGTGAAGTCTCGGAAGAGGAAGAGAGAGGTATAGGGGTTGAGTAGTCCTTCGAAGGACGCAGTCTCTGAGAAAAATCTGAGGGAGACTGCTCCCATGGTCCTAGCGCGGTGGAAGACATCAGCCTACAAGGGTAGCTCCGAACCAAGGAAGTTGGCCGAGGTAGAAAAAGAGATGGAGGTTTCCACAAGTTTGGCAACGGAAGAAGACTTCAGACCCCAGAAGACGAACACGAAGAGGGGTTCGACAAGTGAACAGATGTGGGAGGTGGACGTCGGCAAGGAATGGATATCAAGTGAGCATCAGGCTACCGGGAAACAGGTGACCAGTGACCATCTTGAGAAGAGTAAGACGAGGAACACCGCTCGGCCGTGGTGGGTGGCTCTGGAGACAATGAAGGAACTGGAAGACTGCCTAAAGAAACTCGATCATGGAGTGTCTCGCAAGCGACGCAATTGGGCTACCCAGCAAAAGGCCGTGATCAGCAAGTTAGAACTGGGGAGCCAACTGAAACGAACTTGGCAGAACTTACTACGGGATTATTTTGAAGAAGCGATGAGGACACCCTCATCTGCGTTGCCGTTGATAGCAAATCCCTTCGTAAGGACAGCGGGATAGCTGATGTTTGCGTGGAGCCTGGTGGGAATAGAGCTAGAGACTTTGACCTCACATGACAAGTTGAGGGTGGGCGGCAAGAATCTGGAGATTTATCAGATGCTGATGCAGCACGTCACCAGGGATAATTCAGGCTTGAGACTGGCAAGGGAGAAAAGTTGCTACTTGTTTCTTGAGGTGGATAATATCCCAGATGACCGACAGTACCATCCAAGCGTGTCAGCAGAGAGCAATCGGAAGCAAGACAATGGAAAGGAGAATCTCAGCGGTCATCCTGAATGTATACCAGAGTACTGGAATAGAAAAGGAGGATGGCTCCAGGCAGTCTCTGGAGAATCATAGACAGCTAAATGAAATACGGAGGTTCTATAACAAGAAATTTGAAGAGGGACATGACGTGCACCGTAACTTAGCCTCGGCTGGAGAGTACTCGAGACCCAATAAAAAGGGAGAATATCAATACGTGTCTGGAGTGATGGGAATAGCATACAACCCCTTCTTGGATTCAGTGGCCGGGAGCGCTCACAGGAATCACGAAGTGACAGAGCTATTAAAGTTTTGGCCGGAAAAGGTAATCGTGAGAGACCCAGCAGAAAGAGAGAAGCCCAGCTTGGGCTTGATTCTCGAGAAGATGCCACAAGTGAGGAGTGTGCCGCGCTCAAACAAAAGAGTCGAATTGAAAATCGGTAATGGAAACGCCATGCAGTTACGAACTTAAGAGTGGTTTGGAAGTTGCTGAGACCCTCCTGGTGCCCACATCCCCACGCAAGCCTGATCGTGGAGGTCACGGAGCGAGTGAGGCTTGCACCGACAAAAGACGAGGACCTAGCAACACTTAGTATAGTACACAAGCTGATCTTACCTCAGATGAAGGAGTCAGGCGAAGCAACGAGCAAGCTAGGATCGGTGAAAAAGATGGAGCCGGGTAGTTGTCTTGACCTGACGTGTGAAAACGGAGAACATACTTGTGATGGACGATCATGCGTCAGGATACAGTCCTTTCAAAAAGAAGACCTAATCACTTGGTTTGGAGACATCACAGAAAAGGAGAAGAGTGAAGTACAGATAGTGGCTGAGTGTTACGCAAATACCACCGTGAACATAGCAACAGCTTTGGGATTCTTCTCGAGGATGTGCAGTATACAGTCACTGGAGATGCTAGAGTCTGAGCACCATTTGGTTACCGCATTAAGGGTGGAGTCATGGCCTGGGTTATTGCAAGTAACCCAGAAACACATCAGAGGCTGGAAAGTTGGTCTTGAGGCGGAGATGGGGTTTCCCATAAGTAAAGCCTATTGTCTGTCACTAAATGCGAAGTCCCTAGTGGGATCAGTGATGGCCAACCTATGTGGTAGCCACTACCCACTGCACATGGCGATGGTGGAGGAGACAAAGCCTTCTCGGTGCCCAAGTGCGTAAGATTGGCTCGAATGTCGCATCACTCACACAGACTATTGAGAAAGATCCAGGGAACGGTACCGAGGGAACAGAGAGACGACTTGAGTGAAATCTGGGGGGAGGAACTTCTGGGTTTGGAAGGTGAGAAAACGAGTGACCTCGAGAGGCAAAATATGATCGGGAAACCGATGAATAGTGCTCCAAACCTGGAGGAGAATGATGCGTTGCATGAGAAGATGATAGAACTGGAACCTCTCTTAGAAGCTTTGGGAGAACGCAATTTTCGGAGCATCGATATCACACATGAGGAATTCCCGTGCCATTGTCTGGCACAAACGGTGTGATAACCGGATCACGCAAACCTCTGCATAATATGGGATGTGGAAGAAATTCGGTCGATCGGATTACCAAATCACAGGCAAAAGGTGACCCTCTTGGTGGTAAGCACGATGCTGGCTTTGCTATGGATCGAAGAAAATGTGACGAAATATCGAGAGTCGAAGACACCAACGGCAGAATCAATATACGCTATAGATTACAGCAGGAGATTTGAGTTGTTTGAGACTGCATGCAAGGTATTCGCCATACCGATGGAAATCAGGCACGTATGGAGCCGCATAAGGTTCTTTCTGTGGTTTCGAGCGACGTTGACGTCTTGACTGTACATGGTGACGAAAGATCACATGAAGAAATATCAAAAGGAATATCGACAGTTCCTGGCAGAGATAGGACCGGAAGCCTTCAAAAGACCTCTGCTGGCCCATCGAAATGCGATCACGACGGGGTGGAAAAGAGTTGGTAGGGTGTCTAGAGATAACACTAATGCGAGAGAATCAATACTGGAAGAGGAATTGGCGAGAACGTGAGTCTGAGTCTGCACAACTCCTTTTGCTTGAATAGGAAGTCGAAAGTGAAGATTTTGCCCAACCAAGCAAAGAGGCAGCAAGAACAGAGGGAATGGATGCGGTCTTATGAGCAACTGAAGGCTTGGGAAGAGATCGTAATTAGCTCCGAAGATGAGGAGGCACTGTTAAGACAGATTGCGGTGTCAAGTGTGTCTGGGCCTAGCACCTCGTAGTCGAAGAACGCGAGATGAGCAGGTGGCTCAGTGGGAAATTCTAGAGTCTTGAGTCTTGAGAGGGAAGAAAAGGGGCTCGAGGGTGAACTCGGATGAAATCTGAGTTCACGAAAAAGAAATTTTAACGAACGAGATATTGTCGTTCATATGCTATATCTATTATATGAGTCAAAATGTTGCATGACAATTTCCTGATCGAATGGGACAAAAGAAATTTTAAATCATTAGCTTGCAAAGCATGAATTAAAGGTGCAGGTGTATGCAGATTTTGATTGCTGTTTAGCGATAGTGTGACAATTTTACATGGTTGTGAATTTTGGGGTGTAGATAAACTTAAATCTGCTGCAAACTTCTGTAAAGGACCACTGGCACTGTATCTTGAGCTACTCTCAGAATTCTGGGGGTTCACTGGCAGACGGCAACACGCGATGAGGACAAGGATCTTGAGTCCGGGGCCGGGGAGTATGTGCCAGTCGGTCATATTTGGAAGTTTGACCTTGAGCAATGCGAATAACATGATTTTGGGGTCAAATGGAATTTTTCAAAAATTCGAGATGGACTTGTCATGCTCAAGTTTCTCGCGACAACTGAAAAGATTAGAAAAATAAGATCAGAACGACCGAATTACAAACGCGGGAAAGTGGTCTAATTTAGCAGCGGGAAATTGCTGTTCGCAATTTCCGACACTTAATCGAACGAGAGTAGAGCTGTCTTATTCGTGACAGGAGACAGAAAATAATCGAAAGTAAAAGAACATCGAAATTCAGTTGGACCAGAGTGAAACATCGATGGAAAGGTAGACAACCGAAGTCTCCCAATGGTTCAGATCAAAAACTATATTCTCAAGTGAAAACTCATTTCCTTGGATTGAAATTCATTAATACCAAACTTCTCAAGTTATATTCAATTATATTCATGCTAAAGTCGTTAGTTAATTTAGTTACTCCAATTCTCGAGTGTGCCAATATTTGAGTACTTAATTTAGTTTTCTTGAGTGTTTTTTATGATTTTTATGGTGAGGTAAGGATAGTTTTAGGTTGATCCATCTGAAATGGATCAAAGTTCCACTGTCTAATAAAAAGTAACTGTACGGACTGTTCCGACCCTTTTTTTAACGGCGTTCGCGTATTTTGGGTATTTTGAGACCTAAGTATAGGGACTTTCTTATTTTCTAGAGTGGGGGTATTTTGGTAGTGGCCTTTAAGCTGTAACGGGTTTTTAGTCTCATGTCGCAAGTGAACCGAATTGGCTCCGACCGTTCGAGGTAGTAAAACACAAGAGATAGTGTCCCTGACTATTGAGCCAATGGTAATAGGGCCTATTTTTCTTTAACCTCATATGTGACTTAAGAAGGCGACTGTTACAGTCTACCGAGCAGTAATAATATGAAAAATTTAAATGTGATAAAAAAATTAAAATTCGTTTTCAAAAGTGTGAGATTTTTGTGAAAACATCCCTCCACACGTCATATTAAGTAGAAAATTATCAATTTTGCTCCTACTTACAAAACAATTATGGCATATAAGCTTCCTTGAACCAATTTGGAACGATTTCTAAGACGGATTAAATATACGCTTACGCGTTAATAGCGCGAAATATGACCAGCGTTAATTGTTGTGCCACTCGGTCATATTTGGAAGTTTGACCTTGAGAAAACGTTTGGTCTTGATTTTGAGGTGAAATGCGATTTTTTCAAAAATTAGAATTGAGCATGTCATGCTCAAATTTATCGCGACAACTGAAAATATCAGAAAAATAAGATCAGAAGATTCGAACTACAATCGCGGGAAAGTAGTCAAAATTAGCCGCGGGAAATTGCTATTCGCAATTTCCGATACATAATTCGAATGAGAGTAGAGCTGTCTTGTTCGTGTATAACATTCGCCCGGAAGTAAAAATCGACGGAAAATGAAGCTAGGTTCTAAAACGACTGGCCAGCGTCCAAACACAGCTCTACATGCTTTTCACCGTCTCAGCCAAACCCAGTTCTTTTGGTGGTTTTCCTAACATCGGGTCGACAAAACGTTACTACTTACCGGCTTCGACCAGAACACTCAAATTAATTTATTTTTATGCAAAAATAGTGAGCTCATGGCTGGGTCTCAGTATCACCAGACCACGAGGTCACTCCTAAAAACAGGGCTACTATGATTCATTATATTACTATTGTTTTTGTTCAGTAGATAAAAATCATCATCTCCATCAAAGATGGATCAACCCTTTCCCTCAACGTGGTTTGTGACAATCTTCAATCATAATTTCAGTCTGTTGTCGATTTTTCGTTGTTGTTTCCACTGCGACTATTTTTGTTGTGTTTTCGGCGTTTCAGTGTGTGCGAAATATAAAAAGGTTACGGTCGTTCACGTCCATATCGAAATGTTAAAAATTAGCATGTCAGTTAAAACTAACCCTTCCCAATTTGTACAATCGTTCAAATAACGTCGCTAATTCATTAAAACCATCAATCCTCCCGGTTAGATGTTCTTTTTTCTAATCGATAAAAATTCGATTGCGAAACTGCATTTTTGTACATTCTGGTTGAATGTCACTTACTCCCCGGACAGCCCGGTCAGTGTCCCCATTGAGTCTCGTAGTCTTCATCAAAATAGTACAGTGCCATCGAAAAAAATTTACAAAATGCATGAAATCACTTTTATCCACGTTACACCGACTCACCGCAGAATATAAATGGCATCATACTACACTATTATAGCCTTCCAAATTCTTTCACTTATCTGCACTTTCGAGGATATAACTTAAGACAAAACATTTTTTTAGACTTCCGACGTTCATGTCCCGATTTAAAACTTCTTCTCCTAGATTTAAAAGGTGTTGGGTTGCAGGACGGTCCTGCCAAGCAACAAACTAAAATTATCCTACTAGGCCTCTTCCATTCGGAAAGTTATTTGTTACTGGTCCTGAATATTAAAATAAAGGAACTCAGTGGTAAGAAGAACAATGAAATAATTTCCATCTTGAAGAGAAAACCCAAGCCTTTCATGTCACCACAAAGTGATCAGTCGTCTTAGTTGACTAAAAACAATCGTGCAGGCTGGAATGTTTTATTGTACTCTCCACTCAAGCCTCTCTAAATAAATAATAAAGGTCTCCAAAGCCACTAACTAAAATCTTAAAGCTAAACTATAGATGCAACAAACTCTTTAATCTTCAAAACTCAATTAAATGTTTTCTTTTCAGTTTCAACTGCAAACTTAGTTGCATTGTTTCTCATTTGAGTTTTTGTCACACACAAAGCAATTCTGAATTTCAACAACTTGTTTTTCGTTGCTTCTTTGTTTGTTTGTTTC
Organism: Symsagittifera roscoffensis; assembly: GCF_963678635.1. Classification (NCBI taxonomy): domain Eukaryota; kingdom Metazoa; phylum Xenacoelomorpha; order Acoela; family Convolutidae; genus Symsagittifera; species Symsagittifera roscoffensis. The sequence continues at coordinate 50,855,958 of NC_087070.1, read as the reverse complement.
AATCCTGCGAGATTGACTCCTCCTTTTCCGTCTTTGTGTCTCGCAACACGTCGGTAGCTATTCTGACGCTATTGGAAGCAGTCCTCCAACCCTTCTGCTCTTCTACTCTTTGTTTACATTAAGGTAGATGATCAACGCTAGATTCTCTGTTTCGGCAGAAGCTGTTGTAGAGGCACAACGTCACGTTTTTCTTCAAGTCTTCCTTCAACATCTCTTCTTTTTCCCTTCCGTCACATTCACTTGTCCTAGAAGTTCTCTTCACTGCGGTGGTTACTGCATTCCGATGAGTTACAAAAGCTCGCCTGAAAGCTCCTGCTCAAATGTCCAGATGATGCGCAATGTACACTCTGCTGTGCTTCGACATATGTTTCTTGGCATACTCGTATCTTCCTGTCTGGGACCTTAGAACTCCTTGTTGGTAACGTTGTATCACTAACTCCCGTTCTCGTCATAGTCTCTTGGGAGATTTGTACTCTGCCCGTATCATCTATTGTTCCATAGGGTGCAGTCACCCCTGAACCTGGCACATTCCTATTAGCGACCAATCGTCCAGCTGTTTCTATCAATTTTCTCACTGTTTGCTCCACGACCGGGTCACCTCGAGTGTCACTCGGATCCGGGATTGTCACTCGACCAGTTGTAGCTGGTAGTCGCGTCTCCGTCATTTGACTCAACTCGCGAGGCGTCAAAAGTTGCATCGGGGACTGCCCACGAGGAATATTCCTTGTAGGTATCACTTTTTCTACGTCTGTCATCGACGCCAGCCGCTCCGATCGCTTTTTGTACTCTCGCCTCAAGCGCTCTCTTTCTTCACCCTGTTTCTTGTTGCAATCTTCAAACATTCTCTTCCACATGTCTCTGTCTTCTTCTGTACTGAGCATGGCTTTGGTCATTTTGTCCAGCTCCCTTCTGGTCTTCTCCAGTTCTTCTATCGTTCCGTTAAGATCTTGCATAGTTTCGTTCGTCTGAACCTCTTCTTCTACTCTCGCCCTCTTTGGTGGAACAGCTGCTCTCAGTTGTGAACTAGACGAGGCAGCCTCGCTGTTCATCTCCTGATGCATCCTTCTCAGACCAGGCCTAGGCTTGGTTGGCAGAGGCATCTCATCTGGATGGTAGGTCCTGGAACTTCCTAATCCAGGCTTGATCGCCAAGTCAATTCCTGAGAGAGCCCCGTTTCTCCACCTCATTACCCTCGTGTTCGGGCTGTCTAGTACTCCTCTTTCTCCAAATGCTGCCATCAATAAGACTTCCGTGGGGCCACCCCACGGTTATCATGCCCTAGGATGTTTATTAGGGCGGCCAGTAAGATGACTACCTCTGGGTCCTCCAGGGCGAAGTCTCGATCCATCAGCCGACGATAGATCGCATCTATCATCGTTCCTACGTACGCCTCTGCCAGATCCATATATTCGTCCAAATCGAAGTTGTCCATCTTCTTTCAGATTCGATTCTTATTATCAGTTTGATCAATTGAAATCAGGTGAATAATTAAACGATCAATCAGGATCTAGAAAAGAGGTCATAAAGATCACATTTGTCAGCTTTACTCTAATTTTAAATCAAACTCTTTTAAAACAGTCAGATAAAAAGATTTTGATCCTAAAAATTATTAAAAATAGTTTGTTGCTAAAATTTTGGAATTCGACCTAAGAATGGACAGTCCAAACTTTGGATTATTCATGGTCACTAATCCCTTCTTACCCAGGGTCCTAATAACATAACACATAACATCATATAACACACATATCACACACAACACACATTTAGTATGACGCCTTCCTGCATGCAACCTAAACTCAGCCTATACTTAAATAATACTTCTCATGTAAGTATACTTGTATATTAGTATCAGAAAAGATAAGGTGTATCAGTGCATACAGCTCCCGTCGATGCAGGCATTCCTTCACTTCTTTTTCCATAAGGAAGTCTCTCAATCTCGTCAAGGACAAGTTGGGTTTTCCGGGTCCACGTGCCGCTTCTCCATCGCCCTCGTCATCAAGAAGCATAAGTACTTTCCCGGTATCTGTGACGCCGCCGGAGGCAAGGCTGCTACGCCTCGTATTCCTGGTCTTTGCTTCCAAAGGAATTCTATGTTTTTATATTCTCTCTTGAAATCCGCTGCTAACGCTGTCTTAAAACTCATGTCTGCTGTGATCGCTATCGCACATGTTCTATTTGTGAGTATAAAATAGCTATCTGTCAAAATTATGCTACTTGAGTATTCGTTTTGACAAGTTAAAATATGACTCAACTACTCTCCCTATGTCCGGTTTCTTAGGGTCCTCGCCTGTTTCTGCTTCTAGATCACCTGTCTCTCTTGCTATTCTTAACTTTTTTATAAATAATTTTTCAGTGTGGGTAAATCCTACCCCCACTCCCCGGACAAAATATCAATCGACGTCCCAGTTGATCGCATACCGGATATTAAATCGAGGTTGGACGCAGGAATGAGTAATTGCTCTTCCTGGGCAGCCCAGGAAGGATCATCCCTTTCCGTTTTTATGTATTTCATGCTCTCACGATCTACATCTTGAATCCTGACACTGGTCTCTATTGGGTCCGACGTCATTTCGTTCAGCCATTCCAAAAGACGAAGATTCGTCAAACTTAGTTCGTATGATTTCATTTGCTCGTCGTCGAAATCTACCTCAGGTTTCGACCGGTCCTCGATTCATTCCTCGTCGTGGTCGTTGACTATGTCTATGTCCTGTGACACAGTTATTTCTTCTAGACCCACTAATTCCTCTACCATCTTATTCAGATCTATTCTGTCCACTACGAAGTCGTCACCGTAAGGGTTGTATTTCTTTGTGACTCTTGACCTGTCACTCTGTCGTGTCTTAATAGCAAACGGTAGGTCTGGTTCCAAGTTCTGGAACCTCCATTTGTTCAGGGTCATGCCAGTCCTCTTCTGCGTATGGCAAGGTTTCTTCATTCGCTTTGATCACCTCATTGGAATCCATGTCCAGTGGTGGAGATGATCCCTCTTCTAGGGTTTCATTCCCATCATTCTTTCCCCTGGTGCCCTTCTCATTGACCTCGCAGGCTGGGTCCATCATCAGATAATACCCTTCTTCCATGTCTGCAGATATACACCAATCTTCCGTAGATGGGTTGTGTGGCTTAATATTTTCAAAGTGAGCGGCTCGGCCGGTACTCAGTCTATAGAAAGCTCCCGCCTGGTGCACTTCCGTTATCATGAAGGGTCCTCTCCACTTCTTCAGGAGTTTTTTGTTCCTTTCTGAGGTGTAGCTTTTGCGCCCGCCGCTTTTTTATTGAAGTTTTTTCTTTTTCTTGCCTGTGCCTGCTGAGTGTTCCGTCTGCATAAGTCGTTTATTTCCTGTTGATGTCTAATCATATCCATTAGATAGACCTGTGGAGACGTTTTTTTCCCCCATACTCTTTGTAGAAGAAAGATTGGGGGAAAGACTTCTCGTGTCCGGTTAACATCATGTGTGGACTAACTCCGGTGGTGGAGTGTTGCGTGCTGTCGTAAGCTCCCATCACCTGTGGAAGGTATCTGTCCCAAATCGGTCATGTGCCTGGAACAATATACCCTCAGCATCGACACTAACGTTTGATTTTGCCTTTCCACTAAGCCATTCGTCTGGGGATGGTATGTCGTGGAGCGGAGCGAGCTTGAGCCACCTGTGAACGTTTCATGAGCTCCCTCGTAAATTCGTCTACGAAAGCTATTCCGTTATCAGATTGAAACGTCATCGGACAACCATGTCTCGCTATCCACGTATTGATTAGGTGATCGCACGTCTCTTCTGCTGAGGCAGTTATGCAGGGCACGGCCTCTGCATACTTCGTGAAGTGGTCAGCAACAGATATCCGCCTTATGTTTTGAAAATACATCCGTGTTCCGATTTAAAACCGCCCGCAATAATTCAAAATCTCCCTCACCTATTTTCCCTTTTAAGTGTTCTATTTCTGGCAAAACCGGTTAGTCAGCTTCTAGTTCATATGACGAGGGGTGTTCCGGAAAAATCGAGCAGATCGACAAATCGTCGTCCGTTTCGGATTTTAGTGAAAACGGTTTATGAATAGATTTTAATTCATTAATCCTTTTTAAAAAATTTTCTTTTTTGGCATGATAAGGACAGTCGTTCACACTATATATCTTCAAGTTTTGTGTTTCTTCATAGTCGGTCTTTATCGGCAAAGCGTAACCAAGTTTCTTTCCCTGCTGGATTGAAACCGTGGTGTCTAGTGTGTTCAAAAACACACTGACACACAGTCCGTTTCGAGTTACCGAGAAGCTCAGGTCTAAAATAACTGAACTTTGACTATTTGGATTCGGTACCAAACAAACCTGTTTACTATCACTTATAGAGTTTAAATTTCTCATTCTAAAAATTGCTTTTTCTGCTTGTCCCGGCTGTAGTTTTACCTTTCTATCTAAAAAAATTGGTATCTTATTTTCATCTGTTATTATTCCATTAATTGGTTTCTTAACATACTTCCCGTCCGGGTTTCAAATCCTTATTAGACCGTTGTTCAAGTCAATCATCACATCGAAATTTCTGACAAAATCACGGCCCAGGATGAATTGGTCTAACTCGTCTAAACTCTCAACCACCATGAAGCTCATCCAAAGATTGCGTCCACCCAAGTGAAGGACCGTTATTGGTGTCCTTCCGGCCATGTAGATTGATCCGCGGTTGGCGGCCGCCAATCTGAGGTTCGTTGGATTTAGATCTTCTCTCGTGAAGCCCATTCTTTCCCATGTTTTTTGGCATCACGCTTACCACTGCTCCTGTATCCAGTAGTCCTGTTACTCCAATTTTCTTCCCATTGGTATCAAGCAGATTTGCAGTCAAATCTGCTTTATACCCTATGTGTAGTGCATCTTGCTCAATCTTGGCGTCATGGCAGATTCTACGGACCTTAAGTTCTTCCTGAACCAAATAGTTTGTCCCATTTGGTCACTATCTAGTGTGAAGGTCCTAGTGCAGATACTTATCCCGTCAACGTTAAACATCACTTGATACGATACATAGACTTCCACGTAGCGACCATGGAGTTTCTTCATTCGAGGGCCACCCGTTGTCAACAACGCTCGTACAGCCCTCGACTCAGTGCGTGGCTCTACCTGCCTCAGATAATCTGCATATGTGTCTAAATGCATCATAGTGAATTCTGAGGGTTCTTTTAGATTTCTGATCACCTGATGTCCCGCAACTGAAATTATTGACTGTATTCTGCTTCCTTGTGGCACCATTCCGAACGTCTACACAGAGATCACGTTTAGTTTCATGCTCAAACTGCCTGGTGATTTCGTTTCCTCGTTTGCGTTCAGCCTTTCCTGTATTTTCTCATTCTCTGGTTCGAGATTCAACTTTTGTTCGATCTCCTTCGTCACCAACTCCTGCTGAACTCTGTTTACAGCATCCCTCGCGGCTGCCCTATAGTCGATCTTGAAGTTATCCGCCGCAGTGATCGGTTCCGGTTCACACATCTCATCCGTTACTGCCTGTATCTTCTTCGTTGCCAGCTCTTGTGGTTTTTCTTTTCTGCGTGCCTCTGCTTCACTCAACAGGCGAGCCTCGCCGGCTTTTACACCCGATAAAGCTTCCTCATGCCTTGGATACTTGATGTCTACCACAGCATTCCAGAATTGTGGACAATCCGATTTAAAATGACCTTCCAAGTTACTTTAAAGTTCCTCTCATGAAATCTTCAAGATCGACCTCTGACGCATCTTCTTCCTCGAGGCCAAAGCCTATTGCTTTCATGCCCTCTTGGTAGACTGGGCATGCAGACACATGATGATCCGTCGAACTGCAATTTGCACAAGAGCGTCTATCGTCCCTTGGTTTGAACCAGTTATTTTCCTAATTTGCTGGTCCGTTGTTAAAATTGCCATAATTGTTCTTGTAATACCCAGATCTCAATGGAGGCTTCAGCAAAAGATATTCTTTTGACTTAAGTCTCAACTCCCCCGGTGTTGGCGCATTGGTTGAGAGTGGTGTGTAATGTGTCGCTAACATTGTTCGAAGCTCATCATTCTTCACACCATCGATGAATTTTGAGGCTACTGGCAGGTTCATCCTTCTGTTCGACTCATCTGGTTGGCTACGCCTTCTCAGCATCTCCAAATGGTCTAGAAACTTGTCTATTGTCTCATCTTCACGTTGCCTCCGTTTTTCGAAGCGCATCATGGCTTGGTGTCCTTGCACCCCTGAGCCAAAAGCTTTTTGGCCATCACACAGTTAAGGGCTGTCCCCTCCAAATTGCTGGTAAGAGCACTGCATTCTTGTCTTTGTGACAAGTCCTCTTCTTCAAAATGTAGTTTCATCACCTCTATCCAGGTATCAATAGAGCCATCAGATTCGTCTTTAAAGCACCTTGGCTTCTTAAAAACCCTTCTGGACTTTTCACTACGACCATTGGTCCTAGATAATCTCGTTAGGAATGTTTCCAAGGACCTGTTCAGAGGTTCAAAGGCTGTGCGCATTGATGTAGCGTCTCTTGAATGCCCCTCTTGAGTATCATTTCCCCCTGGGATGACTTCTTCCTTGATTCGCATGACTCATGTTCCTGGAATCACATCTCCCAGTCGCATGTGTATCTTGCGTCGGTCGTTCGCCTGAGGTCGGTCTGTTGCCAGTTGAACTTCCTCTGATGTTTGGGCCCCGTGGTCTAATGTCCCCTGTGGCATAGTTTGACGATCTGCCCCTTCCTCTAGTGAATTCATATGTCTTTCTCCTATTTGGTTGTTCATTGTAGTTCACTCTCGGCTCCCAGCTGGGTTCTCCCGAGTTTGGTTCCCCATTTTTGACCCACTTCTGCTGCCTAGTAGCCCATCCAACCTATCCATGATAGCCTGAATTTGCCTCTCCATCATCGCATCTATCTTCGTGTCAAGAGTCGCAAGAGTCTGCTCTTGTTAAATTCTCAACTTCTCCATGTCCTCTATCAATCGTAATTATCTTTGCTCAGCTTCCCTCGTCATTCGCGACAAGTTCTTAGCCAAGTGTTCATCCGTTCTCTCCTTCGAGCGTTTTTCGCTCCTACTAACTTCTTGTCTGTTGCGGTTGATCTCTTCCCGCAGATTTTCTCTCTCGACATGGACTGCCCTTTCTAGTTCACTCATTCTTAAGGACATCTGTTCATTCTGTTCTCCTATGCTGCCCACTATGTTGGTAAAGGTTTCTTCAATTGATCCTCCGGTTTTCACTAATAGCTTCACAAGTGGCGGTTTTATCCTGTCGGTCCCAGGTAGCTTGGTGCTGGTCGAGACACGGGTCTTGATTCTCTGCCTCGACGTCTTTTCTTGATCCATTTATGGATGCGCAGGTGTGTTACATAGCCCTGTGTTTCTTTTCTTCCCAGTTCGCATTTCCGAAATCGTCATGTTCACAAAGTCTCCTGACTGGCCTGATCCGTTTGTGGTCTTGCTAATTGTCCTCACCACACCAAATTGGTTCATGGTGTCATTCTCTCTATCGGTGTATGCGTCATTATCCTGAGTCGAACTATTGAGGCCGACTTGAGATTCAAAGTTATCGTACTCGTCATCGTCCTGTTCTTTTTCCTGGGTTTCTGCTGTATCGCCTTTACCCGTTCCCATGGAAAATGGAAAGAAGTTTCCGAAAGTGTTCTTCACTCTTTCTGAAAACGATGAGGACGTTGCCGGCTTCACCGTCACGCCAAGCGTCATGGTGTTGTCTGTGAGCGATCTTGTAGTCGCCAAATTTTCAGTAGAGATGTCGGACAGTTCCGACATCTCTTCTCGGTCCAGGGTCCCGGTGGAAGTAGCAAAATCTTGTCCTTGTTCTGCTTGAGTAGATTCACTCGCCAATCTTCTGTTTCCTCTCCCTTCCGGTCCATGTCCCTCCCAGTGCTCATCCATGGCAGGGTCCGGATGGACCTCTACTTCTAACATTGCCTTTTGTCCTTCTGAGGACTTTTGACTGCTGCTTTCAACCATTCTGCCTGAACTTTTCTTCCCTTTGTCGGTCCGGGTTCGTGTGATCCTTTCCACAAAAGGATCGTTCATTGCTTTTCTCTGTTTCTCTGGTATGAATTTCCTGGAGCTATCACCTTGTTTAGGTATCCTTGACTTGTCTAGACTCATTTTCAATTTATCACTTCTTACTGCCTATACGCTCAACTCGATTGCTGATGTCCTTGTAGTCTGACTACTGATAATAATAACACAACACAATAAATTCCAAAAGTTTCACCTAAAGAGTGACCACGAATCCTTGTATGTTATCACAGTACAGCGTGTATACAATTTATTCACAATAATCGATTATTAGTTCTAAGTTATGAAGCTAGATTAATCTGATGATATCAATATATTTAAAAAATAATGTTCTCACTACCCAATCAAGGACAGATATTATTAATTTAAAACCAAAAATGAAGAAAAATAAGAAGAACACCAATGAAAAACGTATATATTTTGTACTTTAGTCAAACGCAATGTAATAGTCGAACTTGTTTCTAAACAAAGAGCTTTCCCTGTTCGATGCTGCACCGAACAGACAAAACTTGAAGGCAGTAACTCTCTCAAGTGGGCGTATTTTGCACCCACTGAGTCCTGTGCTACCTATCTGCCTTCGGATTGCCCGAGCTGAACCTACTAAAATCTTCAGGGCAATCATTTTTCCCAAAAGTGATTCGGAATTCAATCCACACAAATCAATTACAAACTCTTGTTAAATTTAGACTTAGTGTAGCGAATATCCGATTTAAGACCTGTTTTTTTTTGTTTTGGTCTGGTATTTTATAAAACGCAAGTTACCAGTGCTGTCACTTACCAGTACCAGTCTCCTAACAACCTAACACCTTTTACTATTTGCTTTCTTATCGCCACTTAAATTTTTGGCAAAAATAGTACCCCTCCGGTTTGGTAAAAACAGAACCCCTCCGGATTGGCAAAAACAAGACCCCTCCGGATTGGAAAAATTGGGACCCCTGCGGATTGGCAAAAACAGGACCCCTCCTGATTAGCAAAAACAAGACCCCTCCGGATTGGCAAAATAAAGACCCTTCCGGATTGCCAAAATTTGGACCCCTCCGAATTGGCAAAAACAGGACCCCTCCGGAATGGCAAAAACAAGACCCCTCCGGATTGGCAAAATTGAGACCCCTCAGGATTGGCATAAATAGTACCCCTCCGGATTGTCAAAAACAGGACCCCTCCGGATTGGCAAAATTGGGACCCCTCCGGATTGGCAAAATTGGGACCCCTCCGGATTGCCAAAAACAGTTTTTCAGGGACTTTTAAAATTTTCACCCTATACCCTTACGGATACGTTCTGCTATGCTATTATGCTGTAGAAAGTAACTAGGAAGGGTGTATTACTGTCCCAAGACCCTTCCGGATTGAAGCTAAGCCTCTTATTTGACAATTCACGTTAACTGTGAAGGGTCTTATCACTAGCCTAATTTCGACTCCACTATGGTTTTCTGGTTTTCTTGGCCTTCCCTTTTTTTTCTAGAGCAGCTTTAATTAACTGCTTTATTTAACTGTTACTATCCTTTGGTTTGGGTTAGAAGGGCTCTCCAAAAACTTTTTTTATGAAATGTGAAGTGTCTACCTTCCCGAATTAGTGAGTTTGCTAAGAACAATCTTATAAAATTTTCACGCTTACTTTTTTGAATAATTGATCTTTCTATGAGTAAGCTCACCTAAATTTTGATCTAATGGTACTAAGATCAAGTGGATCTGTCGAGTTGCTCCAAAATTATTAACCAAAACGTCTTTTTTCTAAAATCAAAAAATTTTCTCTCTTATAGGTTTCGCCTAACTTTTTTCGCAATTCTGTTCTTTTCAACCTAAAAATTATTGATCCGAGCTCAAAAGGCCTATACTCTTCTAGTTCAATGCAAAAAACCCGATCTAAAACGTTCGAGCTCAAAACATTTGCCAAAAACAATGCTATTTGGACCCCTCCGGATTGATGAATCCACTAAATCAAACACGTTAAGTTGGATTTCACTGTAACCCGGATGGTTATCGTCAAACGGGTTTTAAAACCTGTCGACTTACTAGCAAACGTTGTCCGAACAACAATTTTTTTTGTCCTAACTAAAAAACTTCAAAAAATTTTCTTATTTTGTAGCGTTTCGTTTTTTCAAAATTCAAGAAAACTCGGTTTTTCGTACCCAATTACTTCCAGCCACTTCTGAACTAAAATTCACCGGTTCTACCTATTATACTGGTACAGTTACGATGTAATTAACTAATTTAGCGCTTTTTTGTTTCAAAAAATATCGATATCTCAAAAATCGCGATTTGTGGGGGAATCAAATATCGCTATTTTGACCCTAAAAACCGGTCTGCTTACTGTGTTTTTCACTGAAAAACGGTAAAAAAGTATTAATATAGGCTAAATAAATAGTAATACTAGTAATATGATACCCCTCCGGCTTTGTTCAATACCCGAATTAAGGTGCTTTCTCGGAAATTCGCAGTTCGGTGAAGGGTCACTACAGTGCAGACACTGTCGAGCCCCCCCCCCCCCCCCCCCACAGATTATTTTCTTACTTTTTGTACCAAAAGGTATACAAAACTTGATAAAGGTACCACACAGTCGATTGTTGTTGTCCTTGAGCACCTTTTTGTTGCTCCTTGCACTGCTTGCCGGATCAGTCTCCTTCTCTAATCCCGAGATCCTTCCGGGTTGAGCGCAAATTAGCATTAACGTGCTTAAATACTCAATTAACCCTACAGTACAAGCACCACAAATGGGCCACAGAATTGATCGTAACAATCTTGACTGATATATATGCTTGTAAAAACAATGTATCAAACAGCAACAAACGGGAGGGTCGGATCACATCTCGTCTGGGGGATGATTTCTACTGGTTTTGTACTTTTTTTTTTTACTGTTTTTGGTTTTTTCGGTTATTTATGTTTTTTGTTTTTTCTTAGGTACTATACTACTTTTTGTTTGATTTCATGTAAATCTCCAAATGTTTTTAGTCATGTACCACTCAGGAAATGACGGGACCGCGAATCCCACCACCCTTCCTGGTTCGTGAATTTTCGGTCTTAACTAAAAAAGGTTAAAAAACTATTCACGGGAATCTGGAAGGCTTCCGCGTTCGGAACTATCCTTCCGCTCCGGTGATTGACGCCTTGTTATCAGCATCTGCTCGGCGCGGAGTGCTCGTTAACGGTTCTACCGGTCATGATGCTAAAAAGAATCTCATCCAGGAGCGCCATAAAAACATCTATGTAACATTCGCCCGGAGAAACATATCGACGGAAAATAAAGCTAGGTTCTAAAACGACTGGCCAGCGTCCAAACACAGCTCTACATGCTTTTCACCGTCTCTGCCAAACCCAGTTCTTTTGGTGGTTTTCCTAACATCGGGTCGACAAAACATTACTGCTTTCCGGCTTCGACCAGAACGCTCAAATTAATTTAATTATCTGCAAAAATAGTGAGCTCATGGCTGGGTCTCAGTATCCCCAGACCACGAGGTCACTCCTAAAAAAGGGCTACTATTTTTCATTATGTTACGATTGTTTTTGTTCAGTAGATGAAAATCATCATCTCCATCGAAGATGGATCAACCCTTTCCCTCAACTCCTAGCTTCTCATTCTCTGAAAATGAATTTGGATGTTAAATAAATTCAACTCAGGGCATGACCAGGAAGCTAAAAATTTATATAAAAAAAAAACAGTTTGAGTTCTGAGCCAGAGACCTCTGCGGATTCTGGAGTCCGGGGAAATAGCACTCCTATTTCTTTCTGGAAGGCTAGACACGCCGTCCCAACACCCTTCCTTTTTCTCGGGTTCTACGTTTTAACGATTGTAGCAGCACAATCGTCACAACTTGGAAAGGTTCGTGACAATCTTCAATCACAATTTCAATCTGTTGTCAATTTTTTGTCGTTGTTTCCACTGCGACTATTGTTGTTGTTTTTTTCGCCGTTTCAGTGTGTGCGAAATATAAAAAGGTTACTTGTCGTTCACGTCCAAATCGAAATTTTAAAAATTAGCATATCAGTTTAAACTAACCCTTCCCGATTTGTACAATCGTTCAAAAAACGTCGCTAATTTATTAAAACCCTTAATCTTCCCGGTTAGATGTTCTTTTTTATGGGGACGTTCTTATTTTCTAGAGTGGGGGGGGCGTATTTTAGTTGTGGTCTTTAAGTTGTAACAAGAGGTAGAAAAACACAAGCGATAATGTCTTTGACTCTTGAGGCCCTTTTTTTAAATCTCATGTGTGACTTAAGTAGGCGACTGTTACATAGTGTTTTTATGGCGCTACTGGGTGTTTTTACGACATCAAGACTACGGGATCAAACCCACTTGACACAGCTCCGGGCTACATGCCCATTTTAGAGTACCGGTGGTACGGTTCAATGGAACGTGTTCACCTTCTGGTTGTACCATGATAGCTTTTTAAGAAAACTTGGGAAAGTTTCCCGGTGCGCATGTCGAAACGAGGCCTAGCTAACCGAGTGAGGGGGGTCACTAGGGGGACAAAAAACGAGTCAAGGAAAAAAAGCGAAACAAAAAACCAAAAAAGATTAAAAAGAGGAACAAAAAACCATAAAACATAAAAATACAGTGGCTTTGAATTACAGATTAGGTGGATCAAACCTTCATATTAATTAAAATAGAACACCCATACTGTTTTTCAATAAGACCAATCGTATCGATCAAATCAGCAACGTTTTATAGGTGCCCAAGTGTGGTGCGTGGTAAGGTTTTTAGACAGCTTTTGATAGCAACGGACCACTAGGAGACTTGACTGGAAGAGGTGCCCAACGAAGTGGGAAAGTGGACAACAAGGAGGCTTGACCACTGGGAGACTTAACTGGAACAGGTGACCAGCCCAGGAAGAAAGTGTGACCAACCGGAACGTGACCAGCCAGCAGTGTGATCAAAGTAGAACAGGGCAAATGGAAGAAGGTTCATAGAGGTTCTGTTTGGTCAAGCGAATATCACTAAAATCCATTTCACATTTTGGGAAATAGGTGTAAAATTAAAATAGCGAATACCCACTGTTTTGAGGAAACCTTTTTGCTTGAGCAGAGCTTGGAAACAGGTTCTACGGTTTTCTCTCGAGAGGTTTAGCACCCATCGCGCTTAGGGTAATTTTCGGCTTAAGTGGGGGGCTAGACACTGGGGAGGTTAGAAGGGGAGCTGGTTAAGACAGAGGTTGGCGTTTAAAATTTGTAAAAAGGGGGACACAATATAGTAACTATACAATCGACATCGTCGATTTAGTTACATTAGTAGATCCAGAGTCTGGAACGATACATCTTTAGAACCAGAACTAGAATTGCAACGAGAGGATATCCAAATTTAAGATTGAATTAAGGTAGGTAACCTGGTCGGATCGGGTGGGTGGATCGGGAATAGACCGTTTCGGGAACCTAAGAGGAGAATACGCCAAAAAACTGTTAGTAGGGGGATGTTCAGGTACCAGAAATTTTTTACGAAGAAACAACATTGGTCGCTTTTGATTTTTGGGTGTATTCACCACATTTTTTATACTTTTTTATTTTTCTCAGTTAAATTTTTACGTTTTCCGATCAAATTTAATTGAATTTAAACGAATTGGAAATCATAAGGCACTTGCTAACTAGTCGTTTTTCGACTTGCATCGGATTGATAAAGAGAAAGTATTTTCAGGGTGGTTAGCAGGTAAGATTTTGATTTAAAAAATTGGGTCATCAGTCAGACGAAGAAGCACTTAAGCTACGAGGTTGGAAGAAGTTCAAAGAGTCTAGCGTACGGTCTCGGGATAGTGATCCAAGTGTCCCAGCACTCAGTCCTGGGATAGTGATCTAAGTGTCCCAATACTGAGGAACAAGAGAATACACACTGTCCCAACACTCGAACGAAATCTCCTAGGAGGGTTCAAAAAAAGTCCTAGTTTAGTACGAAGTGTCCCGACACTCGAGCGAAGTCTCCTAGGAGTGTTCAGGGGAGTCCTGGGACAGTACCAAGTGTCCCAACACTTACGGCGAAGTGTCCTAGGAGGGTTCAGAGAAGCACAGGGACAGTACGAAGTGTCCCAACACTCGAGCGAAGTCTCCTAGGAGGGTTCACAAAAAGTCCTGGGACAGTACGAAGTGTCCCAACACTCGAGCGAAGTCTCGTAGGAGAGTTCAGGGGAGTCCTGGGACAGTACGAAGTGTCCCAACAATTAAGGCGAAGTGTCCTAGGAGGGTTCAGAGAAGCACAGGGACAGTACGAAGTGTCCCAACACTCGAGCGAAGTCTCCTAGGAGGGTTCAGAGAAGCACAGGGACAGTACGAAGTGTCCCAACACTCGAGCGAAGTCTCCTAGGAGGGTTCAGAAAAAGTCCTTGGACAGTACGAAGTGGACCAACACTCGAGCGAAATCTCCTAGGAGGGTTCAAAAAAAGTCCTGGGACAGTACGAAGTGGACCAACACTCGAGCGAAATCTCCTAGGAGGGTTCAAAAAAAGTCCTGGGACAGTACGAAGTGTCCCGAAACTCGAGCGAAGTCTCCTAGGAGGGTTCAGGGGAGTCCTGGGACAGTACGAAGTGTCCCAACACTTACGGCGAAGTGTCCTAGGAGGGTTCAGAGAAGCACAGGGACAGTACGAAGTGTCCCAACACTTAAGGCGAAGTGTCCTAGGAGGGTTCAGAGAAGCACAGGGACAGAACGAAGTGTCCCAACACTCGAGCGAAGTCTCCTAGGATGGTTCACAAAAAGTCCTGGGACAGTACGAAGTGTCCCGAAACTCGAGCGAAGTCTCCTAGGAGGGTTCAGGGGAGTCCTGGGACAGTACGAAGTGTCCCAACACTAACGGCGAAGTGTCCTAGGAGGGTTCAAAAAAAGTCCTGGGACAGTACGAAGTGGAGCAACACTCGAGCGAAATCTCCTAGGAGGGTTCAAAAAAAGTCCTGGGACAGTACGAAATGTCCCGAAACTCGAGCGAAGTCTCCTAGGAGGGTTCAGGGGAGTCCTGGGACAGTACGAAGTGTCCCAACATTACGGCGAAGTGTCCTAGGAGGGTTCAGAGAAGCACAGGGAGAGTACGAAGTGTCCTAACACTTAAGGCGAAGTGTCCTAGGAGGGTTCAGAGAAGCACAGGGACACTACGAAGTGTCCCAACACTTGAGCGAAGGGTCCCATGAGGGTACGGAAAAGTCCAAGGACAGTACGAAGTGTCCCAACACTTGCGCGGAGGGTACTAGGAGGGTTCAGAAAAGTCCTGGGACAGTAACGAAGTGTCCCAACACTTGAGCGAAGGAGGGTTCAGAAAAGCCCTGGGACAGTAACGAAGTGTCCCAACAGTTGAAAGAAGGGTACTAGGAGGGTTCAGAAAAGCCCTGGGACAGTAATGAAGTGTCCCAACACTTGAACGAAGGGTCCTAGGAGGGTTAATAAAAGTCCTGGGAAAGTATTAAATCATCCCAAAACTAGAACGAAGATTTAAAAGAAACTTTCGTTCTCAGCATCCCAAAACTAGATATTGATTTAGATTCAAAAATGTTTTGGACTACATTCTTTTAGACTAAATTATATATAGTTGCAATCGGATTTTGCAATAGGGACTTGTAAATATTAGAACTGTAAGTAAAGAAAATTGTATATAAAATCATGACGAGACGAAAGTCAAGAGAGTACATGTTAATGAAACAAAAAAAGTACTGAAACTCAGAAGGCAGGAACATGCAAGGGGGAGCCAGCCACAAAAATCATTATGGTACAAGCCTAGAGAAGACATGGACAAGCAAAAGCTCCTAGGAGGGTTCACAAAAAGTCCTGGGACAGTACGAAGTGTCCCGAAACTCGAGAGAATTCTCCTAGGAGGGTTCAGGGGAGTCCTGGGACAGTACAAAGTGTCCCAACACTTAAGGCGAAGTGTCCTAGGAGGATTCAGAGAAGCACAGGGACAGCACGAAGTGTCCCAACTCTTAAGGCGAAGTCTCCTAGGAGGGTTCACAAAAAGTCCTGGGACAGTACGAAGTGTCCCAACACTCGAGCGAAGTCTCCTAGGAGGGTTCAGGGAAGTCCTGGGACAGTACGAAGTGTCCCAACACTTAAGGCGAAGTGTCCTAGGAGGGTTCAGAGAAGCACAGGGGCACTACAAAGTGTCCCAACACTTGAGCGAAAGGTCCCAGGAGGGTACGGAAAAGTCCAAGGACAGTATGAAGTATCCCAACACTTGAGCGGAGGGTACTAGGAGGGTTCAGAAAAGTCCCGGGACAGTAACGAAGTGTCCCAACACTTGAGCGAAGGAGGGTTCAGAAAAGCCCTGGGACAGTAACGAAGTGTCCCAACAGTTGAAAGAAGGGTCCTAGGAGGGTTCAGAAAAGCCATGGGACAGTAACAAAGGGTCCTTTGAGGGTTATTAAAAGTCCTGGGAAAGTATTAAATCATCCCAAAACTAGAACGAAGATTTAATAGAAACCTTCGTTCTCACCATCCCAAAACTAGAAATTGATTTAGATTCAAAACTGTTTTAGACTAACTTCGACTGATTTTAGCTTTCAATACATTAAATTTTTTAATATATTTAGTTGCAATTGGATTTTTCAATAGGGACTTGTAAATATTAGAACTGTAAGTAAAGAAAATTGTATATAAAAATCATGAAACAAAATAGGGTATCGATAACCAAAAGAAAAACACAGGACCAAAACAAAATCAAACCTCGTTGCAACGGAAGGCAACACTAACAAATTCGAAAGTAATGAAAAAGAATATTTTAGTAAACATGGTCAATACAAGAAGCGTAAAGGAGCATAAGGCCAAAGAGAAAGCAGTAGAAGAACCAACTGTACCGGCTAGAGAAACTGATCTTGAGACACCAGATCAGAGTATCGACTGGGTGGGAAGAAAGACAACGGAATCAGCACCAATGCCAAATGCAGAAGAACAAAAAAAGAAAACGATAGATTTATCGCCGATTGACAATGTAGAGGAAACAACAAGCAACACGCCGGAAACAATAAAAGACGATTCTCAAACAAAAAGAACGTCGTTCACAGAGAGGATTGCAGCGATGGTCGGAATGAAACCAAAAGAGAAAGAGGAGGTGATACCAACGACAGAAAAGGGCAAAACTTTCGGAACAGTTTCCGCAATTACAACAGAGGCCAAATAAGACGAAGAGCAGACCACACATGGAGCAACAGCAAATCAAGAAGAAACAACTTCACTTGAGCTGGGCGACTTGATGGCAAAGTTGGAGCAAATCGACAAGAAACTGAAATACAGCGAGGAGGACCGCCAAGAGCTAAAAAGGGAAATACGATACGACAAGATTGAGAACCTAGACAACTGCTTGTATCTGGCAAGGGCGACGGAAGAGAAGCTACAGCAGATGTCAGACAAGCTAGAGGCTACCGACAAACAAAGAGCGAGAGAGACATATCAAGAAAGATATGGAAGAAATGAAGAAACGGTATGACACCGTGAACGAGAAGTAATGGAATCTAGATACCAGAATGGACACAAGGGGCAGGGAACAGGCTGAAAGTTCTTGTGCCATACAGTCCAAACTGGATACTCTCTTGAAAAACTCATTAGACCTAGATAAATTAGTGGTGGAAAAGACGTTGGAAACTAGAGTCGATTTCGTGGAACCACAGCGAAAAAAAACAGAATCAACACCGTTAGCACAAACTGATAGTACCATGGCGTCAGGAGGGATAAGGACGGCCATGAAAGTAGGAGTCTCAAGCACATCAAGGGCAACAGAGGACTCAGGATCAAATATAAATGTCTCAACAGTTGAAAGAAGGGTTCTAGGAGGGTTCAGAAAAGCCCTGGGACAGTGAAGAAGGGTCCTTTGAGGGTTATTAAAAGTCCTGGGAAAGTATTAAATCATCCCAAAACTAGAATGAAGATCTAATAGAAACCTTCTTTCTCACCATCCCCAAACTAGAAATTGATTTAGATTCAAAACTGTTTTAGACTAACTTCGACTGATTTTAGCTTTCAATACATTAAATTTTTTTATATATTTAGTTGCAATCGGACTTTGCAATAGGGACTTGCAAATATTACAACTGTAAGTACAGAAAATTGTTTATAAAAATCATGAAACGAAATAGGGTATCGATAAACGAAAGAAAAGCAACAGGTCCAAAACAAAATCAAACCTCGTTGCAACGGAAGGCAACACTAACAAATTCGAAAGTAATAAAAAATAATATTTCAGTAAACATGGTCAATACAAGAAGCGTAAACGAGCATAAGGCCAAAAAGAAAGCAGTAGAAGAACCAACTGTACCGGATAGAGAAACTGATCTTGAGACACCAGATCAGAGTATCGACTGGGTGTAAAGAAATGCCATGAAAGAATTGCCGGATGCCATGACGTGGGCCAATACCTGGGAAATAATGAACAGGACGCTTGAAGCATTCGCAACGAGAAACACAGACTCAAGTGACAGAGGCAGTGGCAAATCCCGGAAAACCTTCAAAAACCTAAGGAATTCAAAGACGACTCAGATGGTTGCATTGATACATGGGTTGGGGTAATGAGACTACATCTAGAACAAGATAACTTGAACGACAAAAGCCAGGCCTTCACGGCATTATTAAGCAATTTAGAAGGCACCGCACTAAAATGTGTGGTAGCAAAGAAGGCGGAAGGGCGTGATACAGCGGACAAGATCTTCGAGATACTGTTCAACCGATTCGGGTCAGGGATGAAGGGTCATTAAGTGATGATGAGATTTGAAAAAAGAAAACAAAGGAAAAACGAGTCAATCGATCGATTCCTGGATGATCTTGAAAGCTTGAGAAGAAGGAGCGACCCGGAAGAAACGACGAACAGAAGAAACTTCAGCATCGCTTCAAAGTTCATTGATGGGGTGAGAAGCGACGATTTGAGAACAATGCTGGCAATGTATTATACACTTTCGAAGGATAATGCACCAACCCCAGAAGAGATGAGACAAAAGTCAAGAGAATACATAATAATGAAACTAAAAAAGTACTCAAACTCAGAAGGTAGGAACATGCAAGGGGAAGCCAGCCACAAAGAGACATGGACAAACGTAGGTCTTCGGCAAATGCAAATTGTAGATCAGCGGATCATCATATGGCGGATTGCACGACATACAAGCAGGGCATAAAGAGCTCGGGATACGCACCTGAAGAAGAGGAGAAGAAGACATGAATCAAACGGAGGAACATGAATTTTACAGTGGCTTGATCATCAAGATAGGCGAAAGGTGTTTTTTTCTGCAATCAAGAAGGCCATTTAAGAATGCTCTGTCTCTTGTTTTGGGAGGCGTTGAAGAATCAGAATCACTCGAAAAACAAGCTAGCACTGGCCGCAGCGCAAAACACTAGGAACAAACAAGCTGAAAGCAGCAAGTGGTGAATTATCAACAAAGACAGTAAAGACCGTGACACAAAACAAAGACGCCACGGGAGCCGAGAAGAGATATGATCTAGAGATAAACTACGAGACAGCAGCTGCAGGGGCGATAAACAAAGTGAACCAAGACTTGGCGACC
Source organism: Symsagittifera roscoffensis (assembly GCF_963678635.1). NCBI lineage: Eukaryota > Metazoa > Xenacoelomorpha > Acoela > Convolutidae > Symsagittifera > Symsagittifera roscoffensis. The sequence continues at coordinate 50,836,514 of NC_087070.1, read as the reverse complement.
AAAGAAATCGAACAACGGGTGAAACAGGAGATTGAAAGAGACGCTCTGTATGAAAAGACCAGAACCAGAGACCGGAAAGAACTCGATGGGTAAGGGCAACTGCAACACCTTGAAGATGGTAAATGGAAAAACATTTGGCATCACGAAAATTGGGGCAAGGATCATGTCAATAATCACAGTGGGCGGCCATGAAGTAACAAGAAACCTGAGTGAACCGAGTGATCAGTCAGTGATTCACATAGATGTATACGCGGACTATTTGAGTGCAATAAGCCCGCAAACTCCTTCTAGAGCTTTAGGGGCATTACTCATGAGAGGTGGTAGCAAATCAGTTCAAATAGAAAACAGATACATAGAAGCTTATGGACCACATGAGGTCATGTTGAATATAGATGGTATAAATATCTACACAAAAACGATGATATCATGTGACGAGGATATTGCCGGACAAATCTATGTTGGTAGAGAGGAACTAAAAGTGAGATCCATTGGGCATTGTGCTTGCTAGAGGAAGATGCCATGCATCTGGGAACGGAAGCAGACGTGTCTGCACACTTATTAGACAGATGTCACAACTGCGTGGGTTGTTGGACACGGGAGTTGTCTTGAGTGTAATACCAATTGAGACTTGGAGAAGCATGGGATTCGACAAATATGACCTGATTGACTGAAGAATACGTATGTCAGCGGCAAACAAGGGGGCGCTTCGGGTTTTAGGTAGGACACCAGTAATAGCCCTAAACCTGGGAGAACGCAATTTGTGGATGAACTTTCTAATGGTGGAGAATCCAGATGAGTCTGACCAAATCTTTTCAGGTATAGATTTTATCACAAATTTCGATGTAACAATTGATTTTAACAATGCGATGTTCAGGATTCGGAACCCAGAAAAGATGTACGAAGTTAAACCGGTAAATTTGATAATGGCGAATGAAAACAATGCTCCAATTTTATTGAGTAGGAGGGTAGGGCTAAAAGCAAATGAGGCGGCAATAGAAAGTTTACGGATGAAGAACTATAATGAACTAAGTGACAACAAACAACTATGTATAGTACGCAATCCAAACAGTCAGAGTGCTGCTATTTTAGGAAGATCTTTCTCGATAACCAGTGTCTTGTTGAATACGCTTGATATACCAATCACAATCCAGAGGGGCTGGAAGCTAGGATACGCACTGCCTGTGAAAACCAGATATGGAATGACAGAAAATGAAGTTCTTGTTTGCCCGAATCACAGGGATAAAATTTGTATCTTGAGACGATTGAAGAAAAAAAATGTTCATCAGGTCTTGTGAAGTCACTTAAGTCAGAGACAGACGATGGATTTTCGAGCTATTCAATTTTTCTAGAAAGACCGACACTAGAGGAATTGGAGATGGATAAACCAGTGTTACCAGAGATTGAACTTTTAGGGGGAAGGTAACAGACGAAGAGCTCGAAGCCATCAAGGACGTTCTAGATAGGAATCAGGATGTTTTTTCGAGACATAAGGCAGACATTGGATGCTGCAACTTCGTTGAAAATGAAATAGAGCTAGAAGAGTCGGCGGGCCGCACAGGGAGGGGAAGAGGTGTATGACCCCAAACAAATCGGATGCTTGTAGAAAAGAGATAGAGACCTTACTAGAGTATGACAGGATAGAACCATCGAAATCACGGTGGACGTGTGGAGAAGTAATGGCTAAAAAGAAAGGAGACCAACTTAGGTTTTGTGGTGACTTTCGATATCTGAACTCCGTCACGGTGAAGGATGCCTATCTCATACCTAGGTTAAATGAAAGTCTCTCAAATTTTTCACAACTCTTGATCTAGGGTCGGCCTTTTGGCAGATACCACTGAGGTAGCAAGACAGGGACAAGACGGGTTTTGCATGCAAACTAGGGTTGTTTCAATGGAAGAGGATGCCCTTTGGCCTCTGCAACACCACAGCAACCTTCCAAAGACTGATGGCACAAGCGCTGACAAACGTAACGAAGAAATATGGCAATTTAGTAATGTGCTACGTAGATGACGTGGTGATTGCAACACCTACACTGGAGAGCCACATTGAATGTCTGGACGAGGTGTTTGCTTGTATGAAGAGAGCAGGACTGGAATGTAAGCCATTGAAGTGTGAGACTCTCAAGTACTCGATGAGATACCTGGGAAGAATGGTGGACAAACATGGTATTAGACCCAACCCAGATGCCGTAGAGGCAGTACGGACTCGGAAAGACAGTCCTGAGACCGATAGCTTACGGGAGAAAAGTCTTGAGTGATACAGAGATGAAGTACTGAGCACCCAAAGCGAAAATGTTTGCGG